>NC_090735.1:144717621-144752621 GCF_036898095.1 Palaemon carinicauda | reverse complement strand
ATTAATTCATTAGTCTTTAAAAGTGATTTATATAATTTTCTTTAGTCAGGCCAGAATACAAAATCATCATCAGCAAACGATATTTAAGTTCCTCTTATGTATTTGTAATGAGAAGAGCCAATCAGTTGAAATGTATATCTAGATAAAAATTGGCAATGAAATCGGTCTAAACATATGTTCATCCAAAGTAAAAGAATAAGTATGGGTTTGTCTTGGGACTTTTTTTTGTTGTATAATTTTTTTTTTCTTTACCGTTTCGTTTCAAGCAAATTTCTTCAGATGAATTAACTTGCACATAACCGAAGAAAAAAAAAACGTTTCGTATAACAAAATGAAATACTTGGATACATACATATGGTCAAATCAGACGCCAGGTAAGAAAAAAAAATCAAGACAGTCTCATTATCATTATAATCAATCCACCTTAATAAAAACAACCTCTGCTGCAAAGGGGTCTGCCCCCTTCTATAACCACTCCCACTTCCTTCACTCTTCTATACCTTCTCCTACAGCCCCTCCCCTGAACTCATCCCCCCTTTTCCCATTTATCTGTCCATGACTAAAAAAAATAAAACAGATACCAGAAGTCATTCAATTGGTATATTTTATCTCATGACATTATGTGAGATGATAAGACGTACTCGAGATAAAGTCTTTAGTGTGGCGTTAGTCTTGCGCAAAGCATATTTAAAACTTTGCAATTAGTTACTTTTTTCTACACCGTTCGCTTTTAATTTGCAAATTAGGATGCGAAAAATATGAGTTATTTATGCCTTACCAAGTAAGGTCAGCTCGCCTATTATTGAATAATTAATGGTATTAAAAATTATAATGTTTCAAATGAAACTATTTATTTTGTGAGTGGTCGATAATTGGAAATAAAACCAAAGGATAGGTGATGCCAGTTAATCTTAATAGGCCATTTCAATGAAAAAAAAAAAATAGACTTGTCTTATTAAGTCAAGGTATACAAGTGTCTCTAGTTTAGAGAGAGAGAGAGAGAGGAGAGAGAGAGAGAGAGAGAGAGAGAGAGAGAGAGAGAGAGAGAGAGAGAGAGAGAGATGTGTTTAAATCAAAAGATTCTGCCTGTTTATTTTCAATTTTCTCTAAATACTGCAGCTAATATTGGATGTATCTATCAGATGTTATCAAGAATATTCACGTTAGAATTATTATAGAACTGAGATTCAAATTACTTTTAATTTGATTATAGTTTTCCGACGCGAAATGCTTCTATATTCATAATAAAAAGCTTCATCAGAGATATTTCTGTTGGAAATGGCAGATAGAGGTAAATGAGAATAGTGTCTAGGGAAACAAATATTGACGAGGATAATTATAGAGATTATTTTTATTATCATTATTACTATTTTCATTATAAGAATAATGACAACAACAACAACAGCAACAACAACAACAACAACAACAACAATAACTAGAATGGGGCACTCGGTGGAGCGCATACCTTCGCCTATATCATATTGTATATCACAAGATATGTAAATTAAATCATGCACATTTTGGCACTAGTTTCATGAAAATCAGATAAAAATGACCACGATACAGCAAAAATACGCATTTGAAATTTTCGTTTCCTTGGCCTTGAACTTTGACCCAATCACTCCCAATAATCTAGTCAAATTGTCATTGGATCATGGTCAATTATCACAACAAATTTCATGAGATTCTGCCAAAAAGAATTTGACTTAGGAGAATCATAAACAAACATAAATAAATGAATACAAATCTATCAAAATATAACCTTCTGGCAAAGGTAATAATAATAATAATAATAAATTTAATAATAATAATAATAATAATAATAATAATAATAATAATAATAATAATAATAATAATAATAATAATAATAATAATAATAATTACAATAATTTATTATTATTATTATTATTTATTATTATTATTATTATTATTATTATTATTATTATTATTATTATTATTATTATTATTATTATTATTATTATTATTATCATCATCATTTCATGGGATATTGTTGGAAAAAGGCCAGATTGTAAAATACAGACAAGTAGAATCTCCTTTAAAGGTAAATATAGAATTACATTTGACTCTCATCAATGTTTGCCTTTAATAAGATATTTTTCTATTACTTACGTAACAACTGATACAATCATGAAGACATTATACGTATTTCAGCCCGTATTTATAGCCGTTTAATTTGAATAAAACTCGTTACGCTGCTCAAATTTATTGTCATTCCTTATCACTACTCCTATCATTATTATTATTATTATTATTATTATTATTATTATTACTATTATTATTATTATTATTATTATTAATATTATTATTATTATTATTATTATTATTATTATTATTATTATTATTATTATCATCATTATTATTAGCTAAGCTACAACCTTAATTGGAAAAGTAGAATGCTTTAAGACCAAGGAGCGCAAAAGGGAAAAATAACCAAGCGAGGAAAGGAAATGAGCAGATGGATAAATTACAAGAGAAGCAATGAAAAATTACAGCAAAATATATCTTTCATATATAAACTAATGTATAAAAAGTTAGAAACAAGAGGAAGAGAAATAAGATAGCATAGCGTGCCCGTGTGTAACCTCAAGCAAGAGAACTCTACAGCAAGACAATGGAAGACCATGGGGGAAATCGAAATATCTTTACATGAAATACTGTATTTATGTACGAATATTATGATGAGCAAATTGAGAAAAAGAAATAGTGTTAGTTTATGCTAATTCTAAATTACCAGCAATATCAAACCTAATTGAATACATCCTCAGAGTTCTTTATTCTCATTGTTTGATTCTATCTTTACTGGCAAGCTTATTTACTCGGTTGTATGTCGGATTAGTAAAAAAAAAAAAAGTATGCTTAAATTTCAAGTAAAATATTTGCAAAAATTGGGTAATTAATCAACTTTTCGGAGATGTAAAAATACAATTCTTGAGAGGACAAGCATGTCTAACTGATGTTTGTGGTCTCAGCGTTTTTTTTTTTTTTTTTTTTTTTTTTTTTTTTTTTTTTTTTTTTTTTTTTTTTTTCTTCTGTTATGTAAAATTTTTATTTGACGATGAAGTTTACTTAGCTTACTATTGAATGTAAGTGTATAGGAATTAAAAGGGAATTAAATTGTTAGTTATTTATTACGACAAGACTGTTGATTTTAAACTAAATCTTATTTCAGAAGAAGACGAAGAAAGATGAGAGAGAGAGAGAGAGAGAGAGAGAGAGAGAGAGAGAGAGAGATTTCGGTTTGTTCAAAAAATAAATAAAATTCCCTTCGTTTTCCCCTTAAACATCACGGGACATGTTCCCAAAACGACCCAGGATCTTCGGTTATTCGGTTGCCAACACGGGGGATAAATACGCCATTATTTCTGTTTGTTTCCCTGGAATTCTATCACTAACAACAAAAGGAATTCTTCATAACAGAATAATGTCATCAATTACATTATACCATAAAAACTAAAAGTGCGACAAATGCATAAATACTACTTATAAAATATATATAGATGGGACAAAACCGGTTCTATCTCAGCATCCATCCGCGTCTGGTTCTCTCGTGTAATTCAAAGGATATATAAACTGGAACGAAGACAATCCAGCATCATAGCCTCCTGACTTCTCTTGAATAGGGTATTCTGTTGTTAGACTGCGAGGTAAGTCAGAGTCTTGTTAAAGGAATCTCCTCTTATAAGATAAAAAGCAAATGTCTGGTTACTTTTAAAGTCTAATAAATTTGTCTTTCTAATCCCAAATAGCGTTTATTATAATAAACTTTCTCTAGATACTAACAATATATGCAACATTTCAATGATAAGACATTAGTCATTAAAATTAAATGATTTTTTTTATTTTATTTTAGATCGGATTCGTTTACTTGATCTGATACCATGATAAACAAAAGTTTTCCCGATAAATGTTTGAACTCTCTCTCTCTCTCTCTCTCTCTCTCTCTCTCTCTCTCTCTCTCTCTCTCTCTCTCTCTCTCTCTCTCTCTCTCTCCTCTCTCTCTCATTTGCTTTCCTCCTAGATTCCAGATTAAGCTAAAAGCATTGTAAATAATTTTCTCCTCAGCCATGAAGTTCCTGATCCTCGTCTCATTCTGCTTCACTTTAGTGTTGTGCCAAAACCGATTTCCGGCAAAACCAAGTAGTCGCAAATTGCCGGCTGATGTCCTTCGAGGTAAGCTTTAATTTAGCTTCTGTCTCTATGGAAAAATATGTATACAGAATATGTTTGATTCTATAAGTACCGAAGAAAATTTAGAAAAATATTAATTGGATAAACAATTATCTTTATATTTTTAACTATCGTTTCGATACTTTCAGTTGTTTGGAAACGATAAACAAGGTGATTTTTATATACAGTATAATCATCTTTTCTTGCTATTGTAAATTTCGATTACTACACTTATATCCTTTATCCAAACAATTAGTCATTCTCATTTTCTTGGTATATCAAATTACCTATATGATTTTCACCATACCTTGAGATAACATTGTATATATTCTTTGCGGTTTATATAATTACAAATGGTTAGATTTTGACCCAGAAATATTCTATCATCTGATTCTCCACCAACAGATTTCCCAGGTGTCTGCTTCGGGTCATCCGCTTGCCAAATCTTCCACGTGGGCCAGTCGTGGCCCCTGGCTCCCTTCTGCGGCAGGGCGACCTGCCTGAAGGAAGGGGACAAGTTGGTCGAGAAGGTGGAGGACTGCGGCCTTCCCCCAAAGAGGACTGCCGGATGCAGGATTGCCAACGAAGCCGACTTCCAGAAACCCTACCCAGAATGCTGCCCCGTCTACGAGTGCCAGGAAGGGGCCAAACTCCAATACCCGACTCAGGAGGAAATTGCAGCTGCTGGAAGAGAAAGGGCTGCAAAAGCAGCAGCAGCTGCACGTGCTGCTAAAGCTGGTGCTGCATGAGAGGGGAGTTACTAGTTTACATAACTAATCTTTATCCTGCTCAATTTATTGACGTCATTTTCCTAGTGCTGGCTCTGCTGAACTATTTACTTCACGTAGAAAATTTTGTCTTCTTTTAGTCGATTGCTGTTACTTATGATCTCATTCCTTAACACCATTGTTTAAATTATCTCCAGGTTTGCATCGTATGTAACTGAATGTTGTTTTTAAGATAAATTCAGGATATTAAAAACTAACGTTATTTATGTAAATGATTCCTTACGCATTCAGTAAACCTTTGATTTCATAGATAATCTTTAAAAATTATATAATTTATTTTCACAAGATATGTTTCGAGAAGTTACATAACAAATGAAAATTATAATAACATAGGAAAATTTTATAATTCCTTATGAATTTAAGGCTAGTTTTGGAAATTTATTTCCATCACAAGTGTCTTTTAAATTTTTCAATCCTTTGGAAACCTCTATGGAGCTGTATTATCATGGCCAATCTTTTATGTATTATAATAAAATGAGAGTATTTCTAAGTATTTTTTATTGATATCCTACAATGAAAGAAAGTATTCGCGATAAAATATTTGAATCATAAATGTTTGGTATCGCCTCTTACCATTATGTTTTCGTTCCATCAACCTAGTTTAAAGGTTTAAAGGTCACCCATGAATGGTAGAGGCAAGGGACAGTGACAATGCCCTAGAGATTGACCATATATACATATGGTCAGTGCCCAAGCCTCCTCTCCACCCAAGCTAGGACCATGGAGGGCCAGGTAATGGCTGCTGAGGACTCATCAGGAAGACTTATAACTATAGGTTCCATCAAACACCCCTCCCTTATCTCATAGGGATGGTGAGGTTGCAGACACTACTAGAAACTACCGAGCTTGAGCAGGACTCGACCTCCAGTCCAGTGATTGCCAGGCATGGACTTATCCAATAGCTGTCCAGTTTCTTCTGCTTTTATTTCTCTCTCCACTTTGGCCAAAAGCCAAATATTTTTTTAAATCAAGTCATATCTTATGATGGAATTCATTTTTCAGTTTCATTTACAATCAAAAGGTTCAGACATTCGTTTGAGTTATAGTTTCAGCCATTTAGATTGGAAGAAATTATTTTCTTATGAATGAGAAGTCTTTCATTTTAAAACTCTAATGCCTTATGTTTCATGCGAAGGTATGTCGTCTTTGACGTCAAAGTATTCATAATCTATTTTCCGATCTTTTTTCTTTTGTCATGATATAATTTTCTGAAACGGTGTCATTAGATTTTCTTGTTCTAGGGCTTTTAACACGTACCTTATCTATGAATTTCTTGTAGATTTTACTTGAAAAACTCTTTACTAATAATTAGAAAAAATCCCATGTTTTAATTCTTATGCAGAAAACAATATATTTTTTGCATAATTTAGAATACCTTAGGCTTAATATACGAAGCACATGGATTTTGAATCTTTGCTTTTATTAATTTTTTGTTCATTCATGCTTTATTCTACTCTGTTCTTAATCCCTAGAAGAAATTCATGGTACAAATATCCTTGTTCCTTATACTGAATTATGAGTAGTACCATAGCCTCTGTCCCATGGTCTTCCACTGTCTTGGGTTAGAGTTCTCTTGCTCGTGGGTACACTCGGGAACACCGTTCTATGTTATTTCTCATCTTCTGGTGTTTTTGAAATTTTAATAGTTTACATATGAAACACTCCTTTTTATGTTGTAACTGTTCTTAATATACTTTATTTTAATTGATCATTACTTCTCTTGTAATTTGTGTATTTCCTTTCCTCACTGGGCTATATTTCCCTGTTGGAGCCCTTGGACCTGTAGCATCCTGTTTTTTACAAATAAGGTTGTGGGTTAGCTAATAATAATGATAATAATAATAATAATAATAATAATAATAATAATAATAATAATGATAATAGATTTAGGTAGTAGACAGTCTTTAAGGCATGTTCTGTTAAACATAATTGATGCTACTGAAGCAGCAATTATGTTTAATAGAATAATAATAATAATAATAATAATAATAATAATAATAATAATAATAATAATAATAATAATGTAATCTCGTACTAAGCGACGCTAAACAAGCAATTAGTCCCTTATGACTTTGTCCTTTAAATCAAGTCAGTTGAGAGGACAACTTTCACTGCTCATCCAACCCTGACTCATTAATGGGAATTAATTTCCTTATACAGTTTGCGTTGTTATATATTACTACATTAAGGGTAATGCATTTTTATTAGAAAATCTATTAATTAGTTTTTTTTTTTTACTTTTACATTCTATTTTTGTTTTCTCAAGATTATCAGCCTGCATTTTCTTAGTGCCGAAAATCATTACAATTATTTAGTTTTATTTCCAATGTTTTGCTTCAAAAAAAAAAAAATCTTTATTACGTAGGTTAGGATAAGAAACGTTGTATTTGCGCATTCATAAGTATTTTTTTTACAAGATATGAAAAGTAACACGAATATAATATACTGGTGTACGCATCCCGTCGAAAATTACGGCTAGATATTTAGATAGATATCTATACACGCGCACACACGCACGCACACGCACATTCAGACACAGTCTCAACTCTCTTCATCTCTCACCCTCTGTTAACTACCACACGATAGTTTTGGGCAATTTGTGGGAGATTACTGTTTTCCGAGTGGATACCGCTAAACGCGTCAGCAATATATATATATATATATATATATATATATATATATATATATATATATATATATATATGTGTGTGTGTGTGTGTGTGTGTGTGTGTGTATACACACAGATATATACATATATATATATATATATATATATATATATATATATATATATATATATATATATATATATATATATATATATATATATATATATATAGACAATAACTTGCTCTTTATTATATAGGATGGGTTTTATCTCTCTGCAATATCAAAATATGATGCAAGAATTCAAGAACCTTAGGTGTCTTTATTTTGTATCTAAAATTATGACTATGATATTCCACTTTCAAATATATCGTTAAAACTAAAAACCAATCAGGGTAAGGTCCGTTTACATGCATGTGTAGAGAGAGAGAGAGAGAGAGAGAGAGAGAGAGAGAGAGAGAGAGAGAGAGAGAGAGAGAGAGAGAGAGAGATCCTCGATTCAGGAGGCAAGCAGATTTTTTCGTTTGATCTAGCACAGGACTTCCCCTCCCGACTATCCTTATCTCCAGTGGATTGTCCTACATCAGAAGTTGAGATTCCGGTTTTTTGAAGGGCAAATCATAAAAAAGTATCCAAGGTTGTTCAAACAACGATTTCAAAATGATACATCTAAGATCTAATTCTCTGAGTTACAAAATGATTCGTAAAATGGAGCGAAGATGTTTGTTTGATTTTCATCAAACATTTTTTGCTGGGATTCAATGAATTTTTTAAGCCTCTTTAGCAAAAAATAATATTGAGCTATGAAAAATACATTGTTTTAAAAGCTATATGTGATAACAATAATTAATTCATTAGTCTTTAAAAGTGATTTATATCACTTTCTTTAGTCAGGCCAGAATACAAATTAATCATTCGCAAGCGATATTCAAGTTCTTCTTATTCATTTGTGAAGAGAAGAGCTAAACAGTTGAAATGATAAGTCAGTATGAAATGTATATCTAGATAAAAATTGGCAATGAAATCGGTCTAAACATATGTTCATCCAAAGTAAAAGAACAAGTATGGGTTTGTCTTGGGACTTTTTTTTAATAGTATAATATTTTTTTTTTTTTACCGTTTCGTTTCAAGCAAATTTCTTCCGATGAATTGACTTGCACATAACCGAAATAAACATTCCGTATCACGAAATGAAATACACGGATATATAAATATGATCGAATCAGACCCCGGATAAAAAAAAGAAAAAAAAAAAAGAAAGAAAAAAAAGAAAAAAACAGATGAAAACAGTCTCATCATCATGTCAATCCTCCTTAATAAAAACAACCTCTGCTGCAAAGGGGTCTGCCCCCTTCTATAACCACTCCCACTTCCTTCACTCCTCTATACCTTCTCCTACAGCCCCTCTCGTGAACTCATCGCCCCCCTTTCTCATTTATCTATCCATGACTAAAAAAAATTAAACAGATACCAGAAGTCATTCAATGGTATATTTCACTTCCTGACATTATGTGAGATGATAAGAAGTACTCAAGATAAAGTCTTTATGGCGTTAGTCTTGCGCATGGCATTTTTAAAACTTTGCAATTAGTTACTTTTTTCTACACCGTTCGCTTTTAATTTGCAAATTAGGATGCGAAAAATATGAGTTATTTATGCCTTACCAAGTAAGGTGAGCTCGCCTATTATTGAATAATCAATGGTATTAAAAGTAATGATGTTTCAAAATGAAAATATTCATTTTGTGAGTGGTCGATAATTGGAAATAAAAGCAGAGGATAGGTGATGCCAGTTAATCTTAATAGGCCATTTCAATGAAAAAAAAAATTAGACTTGTCTTAATAAGTCAAGGTATACAAGTGTTTCTAGCTTAGAGGAGAGAGAGTGAGAGAGAGAGAGGAGAGAGAGAGAGAGAGAGAGAGAGAGGAGAGAGAGAGAGAGAGAGAGAGAGAGAGAGATGTGTTCAAATCAAAAGTTGCCTGCCTGTTTATTTTCAATTTTCTCTAAATACTGCAGCTAATATTGGATGTATCTATCAGATGTTATCAAGAATATTCACGTTAGAATTATTATAGAACTGAGATTCAAATTACATTTAATTTGATTATAGTTTTCCGACGCGAAATGCTACTCTATTCATAATAAAAAGCTTCATCAGAGATATTTCTGTTGGAAATAGCAGATCGAGGTAAATGTGAATAGTGTCTAGGGAAACAAATATTGACGAGGATAATTATAAAAATTATTTTTATTATCATTATTACTATTTTCATTATAAGAATAATGACAACAACAACAGCAGCAACAACAACAACAACAACAACAATAACTAGAATGGGCACTCGGTGAAGCGCATACCTTCGCCTATTTCATATTGTATATCACAAGATATGTAATTAAATCATGCACATTTTGGCACTAGTTTCATGAAAATCAGATAAAAATGACCACGATACAGCAAAAATACGCATTTGAAATTTTCGTTTCCTTGGCCTTGAACTTTGACCCAACCACTCCCAATAATCTAGTCAAATTGTCATTGGATCATGGTCAATTATCCCAACAAATTTCATGAAATTCTGCCAAAAAGAATTTGACTTAAGAGAATCATAAACAAACATAAATAAATAAATAGAAATCTATCAAAATATAACCTTCTGGCAAAGGTAATAATAATAATAAATTTAATAATAATAATGTTAATAATAATAATAATAATAATGATTTATTATTATCATTATTATTATTATTATTATTACTATTAGTAGTAGTAGTATTATCATTATTATTATTATTATTATTATTATTATTATTATTATTATTATTATTATTATTATTATTATTATTATTATTATTATCATCATCATCATCATTTCATGGGATATTGTTGGAAAAAGGCCAGATTGTAAATTACAGACAAAATGAATCTCCTTTAAGGTAAATATACAATTACATTTGACTCTCATCAATGTTTGCCTTTAATAAGATATTTCTCTTTTACCATCGTAATAACTGATACAATCATGAAGACATTATACGCATTTCAGCACGTATTTATAGCCGTTTAATTTGAATAAAACTCGTTACGCTACTCAAATTTATTGTCATTCCTTATCACTACTCCTATTATTATTATTATTATTATTATTATTATTATTATTATTATTATTATTATTATTATTATTATTATTATTATTATTATTATTACTAGCTAAGCTACAACCTTAATTGGAAAAGTAAAATGCTTTAAGACCAAGGAGCGCAGAAGGGAAAAATAACCAAGCAAGGAAAAGAAATGAGCATTGAAAAATTACAGCAAAATATATCTTTCATATATAAACTAATTTATAAAAAGTTAAAAACAAGAGGAAGAGAAATAAGATAGAATAGTGTGCCCGAGTGTAATCTCAAGCAAGAGAACTCTACCGCAAGACAATTGAAAACCATGGGGGAATTCGAAATATCTTTACATGAAATATTGTACTTATATATGAATCTTATGATGAGCAAATTGAGAAAAAGAAATAGTGTTAGTTTATGCTAAGTCTAAATTACCAGCAATTTTAAACTTAATTGAATACATCCTCAGAGTTCTTTATTCTCATTGTTTGATTCTATCTTTACTGGCAAGCTTATTTACTCGGTTGTGTGCCGGATTAGTAAAATAAAGTATGCGTAACTTTCAATTAAAATCTTGGCAAAAAATTGTGTAATTAATTAACTTTTAGGAGATGTAGAAATACAATTCTTGAGTGGATAAGCATGTCTAACTGATGTTTGTGGTCCCAGCGTGTTTTTTTTTTTTTTTTTTTTTTTTTTTTTTTTTTCTGTTATGTAAAATTTTTATTTTGACGATGAAGTTTACTATTGAATGTAAGTGTATACGGATTAAAAGGGAATTAAATTGTTAGTTATTTGATACAACAAGACTGCTGATTTTAAAACTAAATCTTATTTAAGAAGAAGACGAAGAAAGATAAGGAAAGAGAGAGAGAGAGAGAGAGAGAGACGAGAGAGAGAGAGAGAGAGAGAGAGAGAGAGGAGAGAGAGAGAGAGAGAGATTTCGGTTTATCCAAAAAAATGAATAAAAATTCCCGTCATTTTCCCCTTAACCATCCCAGGACAAGTTCCCAAAACGACCCAGGATCCTCGGTTATTCGGTTGCCAACGAGGGAGATAAATACTCCATTATTTCTAACTGTTTCCTTAGAATTCTATCACTAATTACAAAATGAATTCTCCATAACAGAATAATGTCATCAATTACATTCTACCATAAAAACTAAAAGTGCGACAAATGCATAAATACTACTTATAAAATATATATAGATGGGACAAAACCGGTTCTGTCTCAGCATCCATCCGCGTCAGGTTCTCTCGTGTTATTCAAAGGATATATAAACTGGAACGAAGACAATCCAGCATCGTAGCCTCCTGACTTCTCTTGAATAGGGTATTCTGCTGTTAGGCTGCGAGGTAAGTCAGAATCTTGTTAAAACAATCTCCTTTATAAGATAAAAAGCAAATGTCTGGTTACACTTAAAGTCTAAGAAATTATCCTTCATTGTAATCACTGAAAGCCTTTGTAATAATACATTTTCTCTAGATACTAACAATATATGCAACATTTCAATGATAAGACATTAATAATTAAAATTGAATGAATTTTTTCTTTTTTTATTTTAGATCGGATTCGGTTACTTAATCTGATACCATGATAAACAAAAGTTTTCCCGATAAATGTTTGAACTCTCTCTCTCTCTCTCTCTCTCTCTCTCTCTCTCTCTCTCTCTCTCTCTCTCTCTCTCTTCTCTCTCTCTCTCTCTCTCTCTCTCTCTCCTCTCATTTTCCTTTCGCCTAGATTCTAGATTAAGCTAAAAGCAGTGTAAATAATTTTCTTCTCAGCCATGAAGTTCCTGATCCTCGTCTCATTCTGCTTCACTTTAGTGTTCTGCCAAAACCGATTTCCTGCAAAACCAAGTAGTCGTAAATTGCCGGCTGATGTCCTTCGAGGTAAGCTTTAATTTAGCTTCTGTCTCTATGGCAAAATATATATACAGAATATGTTTGATTTTACAAGTACCAAAGGAAATCTAGAAAAATATCTGTTGGATAAACAATTATCTTTATCTTCAAAACTATCATTTCGATACTTTCAATTGTTTGGAAACGATAAAAAGAATGGGATTTTTATATATAGTCATCTTTTCCTGCTATTGTAAATTTCGATAACTACACTTATATCCCTTATCCAAACAATTAGTCATTCTCATTTTCTTGGTATATCAAATTACGTTATAATTTTCACAATAACCTTAAGATAAAACTTGTATATTATCTTCGTGGTTTATATAATTATAAATGGTTAGATTTTGACCCAGAAATGTTTCACCATCTGGTTCTCCACCAACAGATTTCCCAGGTGTCTGCTTCGGGTCATCCGCTTGCCAAATCTTCCACGTGGGCCAGTCGTGGCCCCTGGCTCCCTTCTGCGGCAGGGCGACCTGCCTGAAGGAAGGGGACAAGTTGGTCGAGAAGGTGGAGGACTGCGGCCTTCCCCCAAAGAGGACTGCCGGATGCAGGATTGCCAACGAAGCCGACTTCCAGAAACCCTACCCAGAATGCTGCCCCGTCTACGAGTGCCAGGAAGGGGCCAAACTCCAATACCCGACTCAGGAGGAAATTGCAGCTGCTGGAAGAGAAAGGGCTGCAAAAGCAGCAGCAGCTGCACGTGCTGCTAAGGCTGGTGCTGCATGAGAGGGGAGTTACTAGTTTTCACAACTAATTTTCATCCTCCTCAATTTATTGACGTTATTTTCCTAGTGCTGGCTCTGCTGAACTAATTACTTCGCGTAGAAAATTTTTTCTTCTTTTAGTCGTTTGCTGTTACTCATGATCTCATTCCTTAACATCATTGTTTAAATTATCTCCAGGTTTGCATCGTATGTAACTGAATGTTGTTTTTAAGATAAATTCAGGATATTAAAAACTAACGTTATTTATGTAAATGATTCCTTGCGCATTCAGTAAACCTTTGATTTCATAGATAATCTTTAAAAATTATATAATTTATTTTTACAAGATATGTTTCGAAAAGTTACGTGGCAAATAACAATTACAATGAAATAAGAAAAAATAATTTTTCCAAATGAAGTAAAGGTTAGTTTTGAAAATCTGTTCCTTTCATAAGTCTCTTTTCAATTTTTCAATCCTTTGGAAACCTCTATGGAGCTGTATTACCATGGACAATCTTTTATGTATTATAATAAAATGAGAGTATTTTTAAGTATTTCTTTTATTGATATCCTACAATGAAAGAAAGTATTCGCGATAAAATATTTGAATCGTAAATGTTTGGTATCGCCTCTTACCATTATGTTTTCGTTCCATCAACCTAGTTTAAAGGTTTAAAGGTCACCCATAATGGTAGAGGCAAGGGACAGTGACAATGCCCTAGAGATTGGCCATATATACATATGATCAGCGCCCAAGCCCCCTCTCCATCCAAGGTAGGACCGTAGAGGGCAAGGTAATGGCTGCTGAGGACTCATCAGGAAGACTTATAACTGTAGGTTCCATCAAACACCGCACCCTTATCTCATAGTGATGGTGAGGTTGCAGACACTACAAGAAACTATCGAGCTTGAGCGGGACTCGACCTCCAGTCCGGTGATTGCCAGGCATGGACGTTTCCAATAGCTGTCCAGTTTCTTCTGATCTTATTTCTCTTTCCGCTTTGGCCAAACTCCAAATATTTTTTGTAAATCAAGTCATATCTTATTATGGAATTTATTTTTTAGTTTCACTTACAATTAAAAGGTAATCTCGTTCTGAGCGACGCTAAACAAGCAATTAGTCCCATATGACTTTGTCCTTTAAATCAAGTCAGTTGAGAGGACAACTTTCACTGCTCATCCAACCCTGACTCATTAATGGGAATTAATTTCCTTATACAGTTTGCGTTGTTATATATTACTACATTAAGGGTAATGCATTTTTATTAGAAAATCTATTAATTAGTTTCCTTTTTTACTTTTACATTCTATTTTTGTTTCCACAAGATTATCAGCCTGCATTTGCTTAGTGCCGAAAGTCATTACAATTATTTAGTTTTATTTCCAATGTTTTGCTTCAAAAAAAAAAAAAAATGTTTATTACGTTGGATAAGAAACGTTGTATTTGCTCATTTATAAGTATTTTATTACGAGATATGAAAAAGTAACACGAATATAATATACTGGTGTACGCATCGCGTCGAAAATTACGGCTATATATTTAGATAGATATCTATACACGCGCACACACGCACGCACACGCACATTCAGACAGAGTCTCAACTCTCTTCATCTCTCACCCTCTGTTAACTACCACACGATAGTTTTGGTCAATTTGTGGGAGATTTCTGTTTTCCGAGTGGATACCGCTAAACGCGTCAGCAACATATATATATATATATATATATATATATATATATATATATATATATATATATATATATATATATATACGTATATATATACACACATATATATATATACATACACATATATATGTATACATATACTATATATATATATATATATATATATATATATATATATATATATATATATATATATATATATGTATATATATATGTGTGTGTGTATATATATATATACGTATATATATATATATATGTATATATATATATATATATATATATATATATATATATATATATATATATATATATATATATATATATATATATATACATATATATATATAGACAATAACTTGCTCTTTATTATATAGGATGGGTTTTATCTCTCTGCAATATCAAAATATGGTGTAAGACTTCAAAAACCTTAGGTGTCTTCTATTTTGTATCTAAAATTGGGACTTTGATATTCCACTTTCAAATATATCGTTAAAACTAAAAACCGATCAGGGTAAGGTCCGTTTATATGCAGGTGAGAGAGAGAGAGAGAGAGAGAGAGAGAGAGAGAGAGAGAGAGAGAGAGAGAGAGAGAGAGAGAGAGAGAGAGATCCTCGATTCTGGAGGCAAGCAGATTTTTTCGTTTGATCTAGCACAGGACTTCCCCTCCCGACTATCCTTATCTCCAGTGGATTGTCCTACATCAGAAGTTGAGATTCCGGTTTTTTGAAGGGCAAATCATAAAAAAGTATCCAATGTTGTTCAAACGACGATTTCAAAATGATACATCTAAGATCTAATTCTCTGAGTTACAAAATGATTCGTAAAATGGAGTGAAGATGTTTGAATGATTTCCATCAAACATTTTTTGCTGGGATTCAATGAATTTTTGAAGCCTCTTTAGCAAAAAATAATAATGAGATATGAAAAATATATTGTTATAAAAGCTATAAGTGGTTGAGATGATCAATTCATTAGTCAGTGAAAGTGATTTATATTCTTTTTTTTTTGTCAGGCCAGAATACAAAATAATCACTCGCAAGCGATATTTAAGTTCTATTTATGTATTTGTGAAGAGAAGAGCTAAACAGTTGAAATGATAAGTCAGGATGAAATGTATATCTAGATGAAAATTGGCAATGAAATCGGTCTAAACATGTGCTCATCCAAAGTAAAAGAATAAGTATGGGTTTGTCTTGGGACATATTTTAATTGTATAATGTCTTTTTTTTTACCGTTTCGTTTCAAGCATATTTCTTCCGATGAATTGACTTGCACATAACCGAAATAAACATTCCGTATCACAAAATGAAATACATGGATATATACATATGATCGAATCAGACCCCAGAAAAAAAAAAAAAAAAAAAAAAAAAAAAAACAGATCAAGACAGTCTCATCATCATGATCAATCCACCTTAATAAAAACAACCTCTGCAAAGGGGTCTGCCCCTTTCTATAACCACTCCCGCTTCCTTCACTCCTCTATGCCTTCTCCTACAGCCCCTCTCGTGAACGCATCCTCCCCCCTTTCCCATTTATCTCTCCATGACTAATAAAAATAAACCCGATACCAGAAGTCATTCAATGGTATATTTTATCTCATGACATTATGTGAGATGATAAGAATTACTCGAGATAAAGTCTTTAGTGTGGCGTTAGTCTTGCGCATGGCATATTCAAAACTTTGCAATTAGTTACATTTATATACACCGTTCGCTTTTAATTTGCAAATTAGGATGCGAAAAATATGAGTTATTTATGCCTTACCAAGTAAGGTAAGCTCGCCTATTATTGAATAATTAATGGTATTAAAAATGATAATGATTCAAATAAGAATATTTATTTTGTGAGTGGTCGATAATTGGAAATAAAACCAGAGGATAGGTGATGCCAGTTAATCCTAATGGGACATTTTATTGAAAAAAAAAAAAAAAAAAAAAAAAAATAGACTTGTCTCACTAAGTCAAAGTATACAAGTGTCTCTAGTTTAAAGAGAGAGAGAGAGAGAGAGAGAGAGAGAGAGAGAGAGAGAGAGAGAGAGAGAGAGAGAGAGAGAGAGAGAGAGAGAGAGATGTAATTCCAAAAGAACAATGACCGTGACGCACTAACGAAATACAATTGAAAGTTTCCTGCCTATTTATTTTCAACATTCTCTTAACACTGCAACTAATATTGGATATATCTATCAGACGTTACCAAGAATATTCACGTTAGAATGATTAAAGAACTGAGATTCAAATTATACTTAATCATATTATAGTTTTCCGACGAGCAACGCTTACTATATTGATACTAAAAAGCTTCATAATAGATATTTCTGTTGGAAATATTGACGAGGATAATTATCGTAATTATTTTTGATTATCGTTATTAATATTTTCATTATAAGAATAATGACAACAACAACAACAACAACAACAATGCTAATAACTAGAATGGGCACTCGGTGGAACGCATACCTTCGCCCATATCATGTTATATATCACAAGATATGCAAATAAATCACGCACATTTTGGCACTATTTTCTTGCAAATCAGATAAAATTGACCACGATACAGCAAAAATACGCATTTGAAATTTTCGTTACCTTGACCTTGAACTTTGACCCAATCACTCTCAAAAATCTAATCAAATTGTCACTGGATCATGGCCAATCATCCCACCAAAATTTCATGAGATTCTGTTAAATATTTTTTGAGTTATGCGAATCACAAACAAACATAAATAAATGAATACAAGTTTATCAAGATATAACTCTCAGGCAAAGTTAATAATAGAAATAATAATAATAATAATAATAATAATAATAATAATAATAATAATAATAATAATGATAATAATAATAATGATGATGATGATGATGATGATTATTATTATTATTATTATTATTATTATTATTATTATTATTATTATTATTATTATTATTATTCCTAGATAAGCTATTACCTTAGTTGGAAAAGCAGGATACTATAAGCCCAAGAGGCGCTAAATTGAACATATAACCAAGTGAGGAGAGGAAATAAAGAAATAAATAAACTACAAAAGAAACAAGGAACAATTACAATAAAACAATATAAGAACAGTAAAAATAGAAAAATATATCTTTCATATAATAACTAATGTATAAAAGGTTAAAAACAAGAGAAAGAGAAATAAGATAGAATAGCGTGCCCGAGTGTACCCTCAAGCAAGAGAACTCTACCGCAAGACAATGGAAGACCATGGGGGAAATCGAAATATCTTTACATGAAATACTGTACTTATGTATGAATCTTATGATGAGCAAATTGAGAAAAAGAAATAGTGTTAGTTTAAGCTAATTCTAAATTATCAGCAAGATCAAACTTAATTGAATACATCCTCAGAGTTCTTTATTCTCATTGTTTGAGTCTATCTTTACTGGCAAGCTTATTTACTCGGTTGTATGCCGGATTAGTTAAATAAAGTATGCGTAACTTTCAAGTAAAATCTTAGCAAAAATTGGGTAATTAATTAACTTTTAGGAGATGTAAAAATACAATTCTTGAGTGGAAAAGTATGTCTAACTGATGTTTGTGGTCTCAGTGTTTTTTAAATTGTGTTTTATCTTTAATCATGTGAAATTTTTATTTGACGATGAAGTTTACTAAGGTTACTATTGAATTTAAGTGTGTAGGAATTAAAAAGGAATTAAATTGCTAGTTTTTTTAATATAACAAGACTGCTGATTTTAAACTAAATCTTATTTCAGAAGAAGACGAAGAAAGATAAGGAGAGAGAGAGAGAGAGAGAGAGAGAGAGAGAGAGAGATTTCGGTTTGTCCAATTTGTCAAAAAAAAAAATATAAGTATAATTCCCGTCATTTTCCCCTTAACCATCACGGGATAAGTTCCGAAAACGACCCAGGATCTTCGGTTATTCGGTTGCCAACGAGGGAGATAAATACGCTACTATTTCTAACTGTCTTTAGAATTCTATCACTAACTACAAAATGAATTCTCAATTGCAGATTAATTTCATCAATTACATTCTACCATAAAAACTAAAAGTGCGACAAATGCATAAATACTACTTATAAAATATATATAGATGGGACAAAACCGGTTCCGTCTCAGCATCCATCCGCGTCTGGTTCTCTCGTGTTATTCAAAGGATATATAAACTGGAACGAAGGAAATCCAGCATCATAGCCTCCTGACTTCTCTTGAATAGGGTATTCTGCTGTTAGACTGCAAGGTAAGTCAAAATCTTGTTAAAACAATCTCCTTTTATAAGATAAAAAGCAAATGTCTGGTTACTTTTAAAGTCTAATAAATTTGTCATTCTAATCACTTATAGCCTTTATTATAATACATGTTCTCTAGATACTAAAAATATATGCAACATTTCAATGATAAGACATTAGTCATTAAAATTAAATGATTTTTTTTTTATTTTAGATCGGATTCGGTTACTTGATCTGAGACCATGATAAACAAAAATTTTCCCGATAAATGTTTGAACATACTCTCTCTCTCTCTCTCTCTCTCTCTCTCTCTCTCATTTGCTTTCCTCCTAGATTCCAGATTAAGCTAAAAACAGTGTAAATAATTTTCTCCTCAGCCATGAAGTTCCTGATCCTCGTCTCATTCTGCTTCACTTTAGTGTTGTGCCAAAACCGATTTCCTGCTAAACCAAGTAGTCGCAAATTGCCGGCTGATGTCCTTCGAGGTAAGCTCTATTTTACCTCCTTGTCTTTATATCGAAACATATATACAGAATATGTTTGATTCTACAAGTACCAAAGGAAATCTATAAAAATAATTATTGGATAAACAATTATCTTTATCTTCAAAATTATCGTTTCGATGCTTTGAATTGTTTGAAAACGATAAAGAAGGTAATTTTTATATATAGTCATTCTTTCCTACTCTTGAAAATTTCGATAACTACACTTATATCCTTTATTCAAACAATTAGTCATTCTCATTTTCTTTGTATATCAAATTACCTATATGATTTTCACCATACCTTGAGATAACATTGTATATTTTCTTCGTGGTTTATATAATTATAAATGGTTAGATTTTGACCCAGAAATATTCTATGATATGATTCTCTACCAACAGATTTCCCAGGTGTCTGCTTCGGGTCATCCGCTTGCCAAATCTTCCACGTGGGCCAGTCGTGGCCCCTGGCTCCCTTCTGCGGCAGGGCGACCTGCCTGAAGGAAGGGGACAAGTTGGTCGAGAAGGTGGAGGACTGCGGCCTTCCCCCAAAGAGGACTGCCGGATGCAGGATTGCCAACGAAGCCGACTTCCAGAAACCCTACCCAGAATGCTGCCCCGTCTACGAGTGCCAGGAAGGGGCCAAACTCCAATACCCGACTCAGGAGGAAATTGCAGCTGCTGGAAGAGAAAGGGCTGCCAAAGCAGCAGAAGCTGCACGTGCTGCTAAGGCTGGTGCTGCATGAGAGGGGAGTTACTAGTTTACATAACTAATCTTTATCCTGCTCAATTTATTGACGTTATTTTCCTAATGCTGGGTCTGCTGAACTATTTACTTCAAGTAGAAAATTTTTTCTTCTTTTAGTCGTTTGCTGTTACTTATGATCTCATTCCTTAACACTATTGTTTAAATTATCTCTAGGTTTGCATCGTATGTAACTGAATGTTGTTTTCAAGATAAATTCAGGATATGAAAAACTAACGTTATTTTCTTGAAAATGATTACATGCGTTTACAGTAAACCTTTAATTTCATTGATAATCTTTAAAAATTATATATATATAGTTTATTTTTACAAGATATTTTTCGAGAAGTTACAAAACAAATAAAAATTAAAATAACATAGGAAAAATGTACAATTCCTTATGAATTAAAGGCCAGTTTTGGAAATTTATTTCCATCACAAGTCTCTTTTCAATTTTTCAATCCTTTGGAAACCTCTATGGAGCTGTATTACCATGGCCAATCTTTTATGTATTATAATAAAATGAGAGTATTTCTAAGTATTTTTTATTGATATCCTACAATGAAAGAAAGTATTCCCGATAAAATATTTGAATTGTAAATGTTTGGTATCGCTTCTTACCATTATGTTTTCGTTCCATCAACCTAGTTTAAAGGTTTAAAGGTGTGACGGGCCGAGAGAGGAGTTGTGAACTCAAAGGCAGATTGGAAACGACTGAGTTATATTGTTGTGGAACACTCTCCTTATATACAAAACCTCAAGGCAACAGGACATGACAAGTTCACAAGACAGACAATGTCACAGAGGAAAAACCAGACAGGAATTTTCATGTTCGTTTTAGTGCGAGGGAGGAGCGAAGATACAAGCATAATATATACAAAAGGAATTATGTACAATTTTGTGAAACACGGTTGGTACATGGCTCCCCCCCCCTAAAAATGACATACTGTACATGTTAAATAGGGCGCCCTGATCTAGAGAGGCGAACTGTAGGCGGGTCATCTGGCAGAAGATAAGCAGGTTTTAGACGATCAATGGAGACCCAGTCTTCTTTGCCCCGAATGTTTAGGAGGAATGCTTTCGGACTGTGTCGGATCACAATGAAAGGTCCCGTGTAAGGGGGCGTTAGTGGTGGCTTGCTGGTGTCGTTGCGCAGGAAGACGTGCGTTGCAGAGTGCAAGTCCGTTGGTATGTGATGCTTCGCTGGGGGCTTGTAAGTCTGGCGGCACGGAGTAAATTTTCCCACGACGTGACGTATGCGCTGGAGATCGTCGGAGGAGGTTGTAGAAGGAAAAAACTCGGCAGGGACGACCAACGGGTCGCCATACACCATTTCGGCTGCCGAGGCGTCGAGGGCGTCTTTAGGAGTGGTCCTTAGTCCAAGGAGGACCCAGGGAAGCTGAGTAAACCAGTTGCAATCCTTGCAGCGGGACATCAAAGATGCTTTGATGGTGCGATGAAAACGTTCAACCATTCCATTGGCAGCGGGGTTGTAGGCCGTTGTCTGATGTAGGGTGATGCCCAGGAAATTCGCTAATGACGTCCATAATTGAGAGGTGAAAGTGGTTCCCCTGTCAGAAGTAATATGCTCAGGGATACCGAATCTAGAAATCCACCCAGAGAGTAAGGCAGCTGTACACGAGGCGGACGTTGCAGTTTCCATGGGAATGGCTTCAGGCCAACGAGTGGAGCGGTCAATGACGGTAAACAGGTAACGATGTCCTTGTGATGTGGGTAGGGGGCCTACAACGTCGACATGAATGTGTGCGAAACGACGCTGAGGTTGAGGAAAGGTGCCCACTCCTGAATCCGTGTGTCGATGTACTTTGGAAGTTTGGCAAGAAGTACAGGCACGGACCCTTTCCTTAGCATCCCTAGAAATGCCGTGCCAAATGAACTTTGCCTTCAGCAGCTCTGCAGTAGAACGGCACAAGGGATGTGAAAGGCCGTGGATGAAATCAAACACCTGTCGGCGCATGGGAGCAGGAATCCAAGGTCGCGGTCTACCAGTACTGACGTCACAGAGGAGGGTGGTGTTGGAGTTTTCGAGGGGAAAATCCTCCCAACGGAGGGACGTGCAGGATGTCCTACAAGCTTGATACTCTGGATCCTGTCGTTGGGCTTCAGCCAGGGCGTTGTAATCCAATCCCAGTTGAACGGCAGCCAACGTGTTTCTTGAGAGGGCATCGGCCACGGGATTCATTTTCCCAGGGACGTATTGGAGGGTGCAATTGTATTCAGCCACGGCGGAGAGATGTCGGCGTTGACGGGCAGACCAGGCATCAGACTGTCGAGTGAAGGCGTGCACCAGAGGCTTGTGATCTGTGCGAATGACGAAGGGCATACCTTCTAAGAAATAGCGAAAGTGACGGACAGCCAAGTGCACCGCCAGCAATTCGCGATCGAAGGTAGAATAACCAGATTCTGCCTTGGACAGTTTTCTGCTGAAGAAGGCCAATGGGCGGGGCGAGCCTCTGACTACCTGCTCGAGTACTGCACCAATAGCGACGTCGCTGGCATCGGTGGAGAGAAGGAGAGGGGCGTGTGGGATAGGAAAAGTGAGAGCTGCAGCAGTTGATAGGGCCTTCTTTGCATTGCAGAAGGCTGCTTCTTGAAGGGGACCCCACTTCAGGTCCTTTGGCTTGCCCTTGAGGGAGGCGTAGAGGGGAGCAAGAGTGGCAGCAATGGCTGGCAGAAAACGGTGATAATAGTTGATCATGCCCAAGAATTCCTGCAGAGCTTTGACGGTCGAGGGCGTGGGGAAATTCTGAACGGCTGCTACCTTCTCAGGGAGGGGATGGACTCCTTCAGGAGTGATACAGTGCCCTAAGAACGACACTTCGTTGGCGCCAAAGGTACACTTGTCGTACCGGACTACAAGGCCGTTTTGTTGCAGGCGGTCGAGCACGATGCGCAGGTGACGGAGGTGTTCCTCTTTTGAGGAGAACACAAGTATGTCGTCCACATAACATACACAGAAAGGGAGGTCCCCTAGGATGCCATCCATGAGACGTTGAAACGTTGCCCCAGCATTACGAAGGCCAAAACAGGAGTAATTGAAGGTGTATGTGCCAAACGGAGTGGTGATGGCGATCTTGGGGATGTCTTCTGGGTTCATAGGCACCTGATAATACCCCTTCAGGAGGTCGAGCGTAGAGAAAACCTTCGCTTTGTGCAGGTAGGAGGTGACATCGGCAATGTTTGGGAGGGGGTAGTGATCCGGTTCTGTTTGCATGTTCAGGCGCCTGTAATCCCCGCACGGACGGAGGGAGCCGTCTTTCTTCAGAACGATGTGTAAGGGTGACGACCATGGGCTGGAGGCCTTTTGGCAAAGGCCCATTTTCTCCATTTCGGCGAACGTCTGTTTGGCGGCTGCCATTCGTTCCGGTGCCAGACGTCTGAATTTTGCGAAGACTGGGGGTCCCGTCATCTTGATATGGTGATAAATACCGTGCTTAGCAGGAACCGTGGGCGTTTGGCGAAGTTCTGGACGGAAAACCTCCGGGTACGACGTGAGGAGGTGGGCGTAGGCATCCGTGGGTGCGCTGATGTGGAGAGCGAGGTTAGAGGGGGCGGGTTGAAGAGGTGTCGACAAGTACGAGTCTGCGTTGACCAATCGTCGGTGGGCGACATCGACCAGAAGGGGGAAATGAGAGAGGAAATCCGTACCGAGGATTGGCATTGTGACGTCAGCAACGAGAAACTTCCAATTGAATTTACCGTTTCCGAACGATAATGTGAGGTTCTCATAACCGTAGGTGGGTATCGCAGATCCGTTGGCAGCTACCAAGCGGACGTCGGCAGATGTAGACAGACTACGTTGTGCCTTGAGGAGTTTCCTTGGCAAAAGAGAACGACAAGCACCCGTGTCTACCAAAAATCGCACGCCCGTTCCTGCATCCTGTAAAAAGAAAATATTAGAAACATGGGAGGCCACCGCCACAAGCGATGGCCTACTTACACGTTTTTTGGCCACTGACAATCTTTGGCACATTTCTTCGCGGTTGCCCCGATTCTGAAGTGGTAGTAGCAAAACTGCGGCGGATGGGAGGTAGTAAGTGGCTGTAGAAGCCGTTCGTTGGGGCGCGAGCGATTGGTGGGTGTTGGGCGGCTTTGTCGCCGCTTTGGCACGTCACGGGGTAGGCGTGTATGTCTTACGGCATTCATGTCAGCTTCGGTTGACGTCGAATAGGCATCCTCGTCGTCAGGGGTGGAGGCGTTGATGGAGGTCTTGAAGTGGCTGTCCATAAGGGCGTCGGCTTTGGTCATCAAGTCCTTTATGGGTAAACTATCGACATCGGGTATGGCAGCGCGCACAGGTTCAGGTAAACGGCATATCCAAAGAGCACGGAGTAGGTTCACCTGACGAGGAGAGCCGTCTGCGGCAGGTTGAAGGCGAGCGATACTGGTCATTTCCCTGAGGGCAAGCGCAGCCCTTTGGTCCCCCAACGGTTGTTGAGAGAGCTGAAAAAGCTTTGCTATACGGGCGGCTGGCGACGGCGAGTACTGCTGCAGAAGGTATGATTTGAGGACGTCATACGCTATTGGGGTGTCTCCTTGTTCACAAAGCCAGTCGGATATTTCTGGGAAGGTATCCTTGGGTATTGCCGCGAGAACATAATCCGCTTTGGTGGTTGAGAGAGTCACGCCCCTGATACGAAAGTGGACTTCAGCGCGTTGAAACCAAGCGAACGCTTCTCCGCTAGCGAACGGTGAAAGTTTCAATGGAGCGGCCGCAGTGCCAACTGCTGGGGTAGAGTCCGCCTCCGTCATATTACCAACGATGGAGGGGCGAGGGAGGTGGGGGTGGAAGGCAGTGGGAGCGAGTCGACTTCCGGGGTCACCAATGTGACGGGCCGAGAGAGGAGATGTGAACTCAAAGGCAGATTGGAAACGACTGGGTTATATTGTTGTGGAACACTCTCCTTATATACAAAACCTCAAGGCAACAGGACATGACAAGTTCACAAGACAGACAATATCACAGAGGAAAAACCAGACAAGAATTTTCATGTTCGTTTTAGTGCGAGGGAGGAGCGAAGATACAAGCATAATATATACAAAAGGAATTATGTACAATTGTGTGAAACACGGTTGGTACAAAGGTCACCCATGAATGGAAGAGGCAAGCGACAGTGACAATGCCCTAGAGATTGGCCCTATATACATATGATCAGCTTCCAAGCCCCCTCTCCACCCAAGCTAGGACCTTAGAGGGCTAGGTAATGGCTGCTGAGGACTCATCAGGAAGACTTATAACTATAGGTTCCATCAAACACCCCTCCCTTATCTCATAGGGATGGTGAGGTTGCAGACACTACAAGAAACTATCGAGCTTGAGCAGGACTCGACCTCCAGTCCAGTGATTGCCAGGAATGGACATATCCAATAGCTGTCCAGTTTCTTCTGCTTTTATTTTTTCTTTCAACTTTGGCCAAAAGCCAAATATTTTTTTAAATCAAGTCATAGCTTATGATGGAATTTATTTTTCAGTTTCATTTACAATTAAAAGGTTCAGACATTCGTTTGAGTTATAGTTTCAGCCATTTAGATTGGAAGAAATTATTTTCTTATGAATGAGAAGTCTTTCATTTTGAAACTCTAGTGCCTTATGTTTCATGCGAAGGTATGTCGTCATTGACGTCAAAGTATTCATAATCTATTTTCCGATCTTTTTTCTTTTGTCATGATATAATTTTCTGAAACGGTGTCATTAGATTTTCTTGTTCTAGGGCTTTTAAAACGTATCTTATCGATGAATTTCTTGTAGATTTTACTTGAAAAACTCTTTACTAATAATTAGAAAAAATCCCATGTTTTAATTCTCATGGAGAAAACAATATATTTTTTGCATAATCTAGAATACCTAAGGCTTAATATACGAAGCACATGGATTTTGAATCTTTGCTTTTATTAATTTTTTTTTCATTCATGCTTTTTTCTACTCTGTTCTTAATCCCTAGAAGAAATTCATGGTACAAATATCCTTGTTCCTTATACTGAATTATGAGTAGTGCCATAGCCTCTGTACCATGGTCTTCCACTGTCTTGGGTTAGAGTTCTCTTGCTCGTGGGTACACTCGGGAACACCGTTCTATGTTATTTCTCATCTTCTGGTGTTTTTGAAATTTTAATAGTTTACATATGAAACACTCCTTTTTATGTTGTAACTGTTCTTAATATACTTTATTTTAATTGATCATTACTTCTCTTGTAATTTGTGTATTTCCTTTCCTCACTGGGCTATATTTCCCTGTTGGAGCCCTTGGACCTGTAGCATCCTGTTTTTTACAAATAAGGTTGTGGGTTAGCTAGTGATAATAATAATGACAATAATAATAATAATAATAATAATAATAATAATAATAATAATAATAATAATAATAATGATAATAATAATAATAATAATAATGATAATAATAATAATAATAGATTTAGGTAGTAGACAGTCTTTAAGGCATGTTCTGTTGAACACAATTAATGCTACTGAGGCAGCAATTATGTTTAATAGAATAATAATAATAATAATAATAATAATGATAATAATAATAATAATAATAATAATAATAATAATAATAATAATAATAATAATAATAATAATAATATAATCTCGTTCTGAGCAACGCAAAACAAGCAATTAGTCCCTTATGACTTTGTCCTTTAAATCAAGTCAGCTGAGAGGACAACCTTCACTGCTCATCTAACCCTGACTCATTAATGGGAATTAATTTCCTTATACAGTTTGCGTTGTTATATATTACTACATTAAGGGTAATGCATTTTTATTAGAAAATCTATTAATTAGTTCCCTTTTTTACTTTTACATTCTATTTTTGTTTTCTCAAGATTATCAGCCTATATATGCTTAGTGCCGAAAATCATTACAATTATTTTGTTTTATTTCCAATGTTTTGCTTCAAAAAGAAAAAAAAAAATCTTTATTACGTAGGTTAGGATAAGAAACGTTGTATTTTCGTATTTATAAGTATTTTATTACGAGATATGAAAAAGTAACACGAATATAATATACTAGTGTACGCATCCCGTCGAAAATTACGGCTAGATATTTAGATAGATATCAATACACGCGCACACACGCACATTCAGACAGAGTCTCAACTCTCTTCATCTCTCACCCTCTGTTAACTACCACACGATAGTTTTGGGCAATTTGTGGGAGATTACTGTTTTCCGAGTGGATGCCGTTCAACGCGTCAGCAATATATATATGTATATATATATATATATATATATATATATATATATATATATATATATATATATATATATATATATATATATGTGTGTGTGTGTGTGTGTGTGTGTGTGTGTGTGTGTGTGTGTGTGTGTGTATACACACATATATATATACATATATATAGAGACAATAACTTGCTCTTTATTATATAGGATGGGTTTTATCTCTCTGCAATATCAAAATATGATGCAAGAATTCAAGAACCTTAGGTGTCTTCTATTTTGTATCTAAAATTGGGACTTTGATATTCCACTTTCAAATATATCGTTAAAACTAAAAACCGATCAGGGTAAGGTCCGTTTACATGCAGGAGTAGAGAGAGAGAGAGAGAGAGAGAGAGAGAGAGAGAGAGAGAGAGAGAGAGAGAGAGAGAGAGATCCTCGATTCAGGAGGCAAGAAGATTTTTTCGTTTGATCTAACACAGGACTTCCCCTCCCGAATATCCTTATCTCCAGTGGATTGTCCTACATCAGGGCTTGAGATTCCGGTTTTCTAAAGGGCAAATCATAAAAAAGTATCCAAGACTGTTCAAACGACGATTTCAAAATGACGCATCTAAGATATAATCCAATGAGTTACAAAATTATTCGTAAAATGGAGCGAAGATGTTTGAATGATTTCCATCAAACATTTTTTGCTGGGATTCGATGAATATTTTAAGCCTCTTTAGCAAAAAATAATAATGAGTTATGAAAAATATATTGTTATAAAAGCTATATGTGATTAAGTTGATTAATTCATTAGTCTGTAAAAGTGATTCATATAACTTTCTTTAGTCAGGCCAGAATACAAAATATTCATTCGCAAACGATATTCAAGTTCTATTTATGTATTAGTGAAGAGAAGAGCTAAACAGTTGAAATGATAAGTCAGTATGAAATGTATATCTAGATAAAAATTGGCAATGAAAACAGCCTAAACATATGTTCACCCTAAGTAAAAGAACAAGTATGGGTTTGTCTTGGGACATATTTTAATTGTATAATGTCTTTTTTTTTACGGTTTCGTTTCAAGCATATTTCTTCCGATGAATTGACTTGCACATAACCGAAATAAACATTCCGTATCACAAAATGAAATACATGGATATATACATATGATCGAATCAGACCCCAGAAAAAAAAAAAAAAAAAAAAAAAAAAAAAAAAAAAAAAAAAAAAAAAAACAGATCAAGACAGTATCATCATCATGATCAATCCACCTTGATAAAAACAACCTCTGCAAAGGGGTCTGCCCCCATCTATAACCGCTCCCACTTCCTTCACTCCTCTATACCTCCTACAGCAACTCTCGTGAACTCATCGCCCTTTTTCCCATTTATCTGTCCATGACTAAAAAAATAAAACAGATGCCAGAAGTCATTCAATGGTATATTTTATCTCATGACATTATGTGAGATGATAAGAAGTACTCGAGATAAAGTCTTTAGTGTGGCGTTAATCTTGCGCATCGCATAAAACTTTGCAATTAGTTACCTTTTTTCTACACCGTTCGCTTTTAATTTGCAAATTAGGATGCGAAAAATATGAGTTATTTATGCCTTACCAAGTAAGGTGAGCTCGCCTATTATTGAATAATTAATGGTATTAAAAATAATGATGTTTCAAGTAAGAATATTCATTTTGTGAGTGGTCGAAAATTAGAAATAAAACCAAAGGATAGGTGATGCCAGTTAATCTTAATAGGCCATTTTAATTAAAAGAAAATAGGCTTGTCTTACTAAGTCAAGGTATACAAGCGTCTCTAGTTTAGAGAGAGAGAGAGAGAGAGAGAGAGAGAGAGAGAGAGAGAGAGAGAGAGAGAGATGTATTTCCAAAAGAACAATGACCATGACGCACTAACGAAATACAATCAAAAGTTGCCTGCCTGTTTATTTTCAATATTCTCTTGACACTGCAACTAATATTGAATATATCTATCAGACGTTACCAAGAATATTCACGTTAGAATGGTTAAAGAACTGAGATTCAATTTATATTTAATCTTATTATAGTTTTCCGACGACCAACGCTACTATATTGATAATAAAAATCTTCATAATAGATATATCTAGTAGAAATAGCAAACCGCTGTAATTGTAAATAGTGTCTAAGGAAATAAATATTGACGAGGAAAATTATAATAATTATTTTCATTATCATTATTATTATTTTCATTATAAGAACAATGACAACAACAACAACAATGATAATAACTAGAATGGGTACTCGGTAGAGCGCATTCCTTCGCCTACATATTATTATTATTATTATTATTATTATTATTATTATTATTATTATTATTATTATTATTATCATTACTTGCCAAGCTACAACCCAAGTTGGAAAAGTAGGATGCTATAATCCAAGGGGATCCAACAGGGAAAATAGCTCAGTGAGGAAAGGAAATAAGGAAAAATGAAATATTTTAAGAAGAGCAACAATGTTAAAATAGATATCACTTTGTAAACTATCAAAACTTTAACAAAACAAGAGGAAGAGAAATAATATATAAGATAGAACAGTGTGCCCGAGTGTACCCTCAAGCAAGATATGCAATTAAATTATGCACATTTTGGCACTAGTTTCATGAAAATCAAATAAAATTTACCACGGCACAGCAAAAATATGTATTTGACCTTTTCGTTACCTTTACCTTGAAATTTGACCCAATCATTCCCAATAATCTAATCAAATTATCATTGGATCATGGTCAATTATCCCAACAAATTTCATGAAATTCTGTCAAACATTGTTTGAGTTATGCGAATCACAAACATAAATAGATATATACAAGTCTATCAAAATGTAACCTTCTGGCAAAGTTAATGATAATAATAATAATAATGATAATACTACTACTACTACTACTACTACTACTACTAATAATAATAATAATAATAATTATTATTATTATTATTATTATTATTATTATTATTATTATTATCATTATTATTATTATTATTATTATTTCATGGGATATTGTTGGAAAAAGGCCAGATTGTAAAATACAGACAAGTTGAATCTCCTTTAAGGTAAATATAAAATTACATTTGACTCTCATCAATGTTTGCCTTTAATAAGATATTTCTCTTTTACCTTCGTAATAACTGATACAATCATGAAGACATTATACGCATTTCAGCCCGTATTTATAGCTGTTTAATTTGAATAAAACTCGTTACGCTGCTGAAATTTATTGTCATTCCTTATCACTATTATTATCATTATTATTATTATTATTATTATTATTATTATTATTATTATTATTATTATTATTATTATTATTATTATTATTATTATTATTAGCTAAGCTACAACCCTAGTTGGAAAAGCAGGATGCTATAAGCTCAAAGGGCGCAAAAGGGGCGAATAACTAAGTGAGGAGAGGATATAAGAAAATAAATGAATCACAAGAGAAGCTATGAACAATTACAATAAAACGTTTCAAGAACAGTAAAAATAGGAAAATATATCTTTCATATATAAACTATAAAACCTTAAAAAACAAGAGGAAGAGAAATAAGATAGAATAGTGTACCCAAGTGTACTCTCAAGCAAGAGAACTCTACCGCAAGACAATGGAAGACCATAGGGGAATTCGAAATATCTTCACACGAAATATTGTACTTATGTATGAATCTTATGATGAGCAAATTGAGAAAAAGAAATAGTGTTAGTTTATACTAATTTTAAATTACCAGCAATTTCAAACTTAATTGAATACATCCTCAGAGTTCTTTATTCTCATTGTTTGATTCTATCTTTACTGGCAAGCTTATTTACTCGGTTGTATGCCGGATTAGTAAAAAAAAAAGTATGCTTAAATTTCAAGTAAAATATTAGCAAAAATTGGGTAATTAATTAACTTTTAGGAGATGTAAAAATACAATTCTTGAGAGGACAAGCATGTCTAACTGATGTTTATGGTCTTCGGCGCTTTTTAAATTGTTTTTTATTTTTTATTATGTAAAATTTTTATTTGACGATGAAGTTTACTAAGCTTACTATTGAATTTAAGTGTATACGAATTAAAAGGGAATTAAATTGTTAGTTATTTATTACAACAAGACTGCTGATTTTAAACTAAATCTTATTTCAGAAGAAGACGAAGAAAGATGAGGAGAGAGAGAGAGAGAGAGAGAGAGAGAGAGAGAGAGAGAGAGATTTTGGTTTGTTCAAAAAATAAGTAAAATTCCCTTCGTTTTCCCCTTAACCATCACGGGATAAGTTCCCAAAACGACCCAGGATCTTCGGTTATTCGGTTGCCAACGAGGGAGATAAATACGCTACTATTTCTAACTGTCTTTAGAATTCTATCACTAACAACAAAAGGAATTCACAATGACAGATTAATGGCATCAATTACATTCTACCATAAAAACTAAAAGTGCGACAAATGCATAAATACTACTTATAAAATATATATAGATGGGACAAAACCGGTTCCGTCTCAGCATCCATCCGCGTCTGGTTCTCTCGTGTTATTCAAAGGATATATAAACTGGAACGAAGGAAATCCAGCATCATAGCCTCCTGACTTCTCTTGAATAGGGTATTCTGCTGTTAGACTGCGAGGTAAGTCAGAGTCTTGTTAAAATAATCTCCCTTATAAGATAAAAAGCAAATGTCTGGTTACTCTTAAAGTCCAAGAAATTGTTCATTTTAATCACTGAAAGACTTTGTTATAATACATTTTCTCTAGATACTAACAATATATGTAACATTTCAATGATAAGATATTAATCATTAAAATTGAATGAATTTTTTCTTTTTTTATTTTAGATCGGATTCGGTTACTTGATCTGATACCATGATAAACAAAAGTTTTCCCGATAAATGTTTGAACACTCTCTCTCTCTCTCTCTTTCTTTCTCTCTCTCTCTCTCTCTCTCTCTCTCTCTCTCTCTCTCTCTCTCTCTCTCTCTCTCTCTCTCTCTCTCATTTGCCTTTCTCCTAGATTCTAGATTAAGCTAAAAGCAGTGTAAATAATTTTCTCCTCAGCCATGAAGTTCCTGATCCTCGTCTCATTCTGCTTCACTTTAGTGTTGTGCCAAAACCGATTTCCTGCAAAACCAAGTAGTCGCAAATTGCCGGCTGATGTCCTTCGAGGTAAGCTTTATTTTAGCTGCTGTCTCTATGGCAAAATATATATACAGAATATGTTTGATTCTACAAGTACCAAAGGAAATCTAGAAAAATATCTATTGGATAAACAATTATCTTTATCTTCAAAACTATCGTTTTGATACTTTCAATTGTTTGGAAACGATAAAAAGAATGGGATTTTCATATATAGTCATCTTTTCTTGCTATTGTAAATTTCGATTACTACACTTATATCCTTTATCCAAACAATTAGTCATTCTCATTTTCTTGGTATATCAAATTACCTATATGATTTTCACCATACCTTGAGATAACATTGTATATTTTCTTCGTGGTTTATATAATTATAAATGGTTAGATTTTGACCCAGAAATATTCTACCATCTGATTCTCCACCAACAGATTTCCCAGGTGTCTGCTTCGGGTCATCCGCTTGCCAAATCTTCCACGTGGGCCAGTCGTGGCCCCTGGCTCCCTTCTGCGGCAGGGCGACCTGCCTGAAGGAAGGGGACAAGTTGGTCGAGAAGGTGGAGGACTGCGGCTTTCCCCCAAAGAGGACTGCCGGATGCAGGATTGCCAACGAAGCCGACTTCCAGAAACCCTACCCAGAATGCTGCCCCGTCTACGAGTGCCAAGAAGGGGCCAAACTCCAATACCCGACTCAGGAGGAAATTGCAGCTGCTGGAAGAGAAAGGGCTGCAAAAGCAGCAGCAGCTGCACGTGCTGCTAAGGCTGGTGCTGCATGAGAGGGGAGTTACTAGTTTGCACAACTAATTTTCATCCTGCTCAATTTATTGACGTTATTTTCCTAGTGCTGGCGCCGCAGAATTAATTCCTTCACGTAGGAAATTGTTGTCTTCTTTTTCTTAGTCGTTTGCTGTTAATTATGATCTCATTCCTTAACAACATTGTTTAAATTATCTCCAGGTTTGCATCGTATGTAACTGAATGTTGTTTTTAAGATAAATTCAGGATATTAAAAACTAACGTTGTTTATGTAAATGATTCCTTGCGCATTCAGTAAACCTTTGATTTCATAGATAATCTTTAAAAATTATATAATTCATTTTTACAAGATATGTTTCGAAAAGTTACGTGGCAAATAACAATTACAATGAAATAAGAAAAAATAATTTTTCCAAATGAAGTAAAGGTTAGTTTTGAAAATCTGTTCCTTTCATAAGTCTCTTTTAAAATTTTCAATCCTTTGGAAACCTCTATGGAGCTGTATTACCATGGCCAATCTTTTATGTATTATAATAAAATGAGAGTATTTCTAAGTATTTCTTTTATTGATATCCTACAATGAAAGAAAGTATTCGCGATAAAATATTTGAATCGTAAATGTTTGGTATCGCCTCTTACCATTATGTTTTCGTTCCTTTAATCTATTAATCTATTTTAAAGGTTTAAAGGTCACCCATGAATGGTAGAGGCAAGGGACAGTGACAATGCCCTAGAGATTGGCCATATATACATATGATCAGCGTTCAAGGCCCCTCTCCACCCAAGCTAGGACCTTAGAGGGCCAGGTAATGACTGCTGAGGACTCATCAGGAAGACTAATAACTATAGGTTCCATCAAACACCCCACCCTTAGCTCATAGGGATGGTGAGGTTGCAGACACTACAAGAAACTATCGAGCTTGAGCGGGACTCGACCTCCAGTCCAGTGATTGCCAGGAATGGACATATCCAATAGCTGTCCAGTTTCTTCTGCTTTTGTTTCTCTTTCCACTTTGGCCAAAAGCCAAATATTTTTTTTAAAATCAAGTCATATCCTATAATGGAATTTATCTTTCAGTTTCATTTACAATTAAAAGGTTCAGACATTCGTTTGAGTTATAGTTTCAGCCATTTAGATTGGAAGAAATTATTTTCTTATGAATGAGAAGTCTTTCATTTTGAAACTCTAGTGCCTTATGTTTCATGCGAAGGTATGTCGTCATTGACGTCAAAGTATTCATAATCTATTTTCCGATCTTTTTTCTTTTGTCATGATATAATTTTCTGAAACGGTGTCATTAGATTTTCTTGTTCTAGGGCTTTTAACACGTATCTTATCGATGAATTTCTTGTAGATTTTACTTGAAAAACTCTTTACTAATAATTAGAAAAAATCCCATGTTTTAATTCTCATGGAGAAAATTTTTTCTTTTTTTTTGCATAATCTAGAATACCTTAGGCTTAATATACGAAGCACATGGATTTTGAATCT
>NC_090735.1:144712098-144714621 GCF_036898095.1 Palaemon carinicauda | reverse complement strand
AAATAGAAAGTGAAAGCAAGAAAAGTTGCTCTCTCTCTCTCTCTCTCTCTCTCTCTCTCTCTCTCTCTCTCTCTCTCTCTCTCTCTCTCTCTCTCTTTAAATTTATTTACATTTGAAGGAAATTGAAAAATACAAATGATAATGATGCCATTTACAATGCTAATTAAGCATAGCAGAATTTATCGGGAAAATAATCTTACTCTTACAGTATATATATATATATATATATATATATATATATATATATATATATATATATATATATATATATATATATATATATATGTGTGTGTGTGTGCAAATATATATATATATATATATATATATATATATATATATATATATATATATATATATATATATATGCATATATATATATGCATATATATATATATATATATATATATATATATATATATATATATATATATATATATATATATATATATATATATATATATATTTATATATATATGCGTATATATATATATATATATATATATATATATATATATATATATGCATATATATATATATGCATATATATATATATATATATATATATATATATATATATATATATATATATATGAAGTATGTGTGCTCGCGCTCGCGATGGTGTTTGCGTCTGTGTGTGTGCGTGTGTGTGTGTGTGCTTGTGGGTGTGTGTGTGTGTAAATGCTATTTTTTCTTCTTTTCCTATTCTTCTCTTTCTCCTTCTTTGGGCAAGAAATCGAAAAACAGGGGTGGAGTGGAAGCAGTCACAAAAAGGCGTGGCTGTTATAAAGAAATAGATTGCTATCATTTGATAGCCATAATCCATCTGGTATTTCCTTGCACATCTCTCTCTCTCTCTCTCTCTCTCTCTCTCCTCTCTCTCTCTCTCTCTCTCTCTCTCTCTCTCTGTTTGGTTAGTAGGGTAATCCTTTTAGTTCTTAAATCATCAAAATGTGCAGAATTAAAAATGTAAGTACAGTTTTTTTGCATGATTATCATCATCATCTCCTCCTTCGCCTATTGACGCAAAGGGCCTCGGTTAGAATTCACCAGCTGTCTCTATCTAGCGCTTTTAATTCAATACTTCTCCAATCATCATCTCCTACTTCGCGCTTCATAGTCCGCAGTTGTGTAATTATTATTATTATTATTATTATCATTACTATCCAAGCTACAACCCTAGTTGGAAAAGCAAGATGCTATAAGCCCAGGGGCTCCAATAGGGAAAAATAGCCCAGTGAGGAAAGGAAATAAGGAAATAAATAAATGAAGAGAGCAAATTAACAATAAGTCATTCTAAAAAGAGTAACAACGTCAAAACAGATATGTCATAATATATAAAACTATTAACAACGTCAAAAACAAATATGTCATATATAAACTATAAAAAGACTCATGTCCGTCTGGTCAACAAAAAAGCATTTGCTCCAACTTTGAACTTTTGAAGTTCTACTGATTCAACTACCCGATTAGGAAGATCATTCCACAACTTGGTAACAGCAGGAATAAAACTTCTAGAGTACTGCGTAGTATTGAGCCTCGTGATGGAAAAGGCCTGGCTATTAGAATTAACTGCCTGCCTAGTAATACGAACAGGATAGAATTGTCCAGGGAGATCTGAATGTAAAGGATGGTCAGAGTTATGAAAAATCTTATGCAACATGCATAATGAACTAATTGAACGACGGTGCCAAAGATTAATATCTAGATCAGGAATAAGAAATTTAATAGACCGTAAGTTTCTGTCCAACAAATTAAGATGAGAATCAGCAGCTGAAGACCAGACAGGAGAACAATACTCAAAACAAGGTAGAATAAAAGAATTAAAACACTTCTTCTAACTCTTCTAGTGCCTTGTGGATCCCAACTGAACGTTCGATGAACTAATCTCGCTTGGGGAGTGCGAAGAGCATCCCCAAACCATCTCCATCTACCCTTCATCATGATCTCATCCACATATGGTACTCTAGTAATCTCTCTTATAGTTTCATTTCTAATCCTCTCCTACCATTTAACTCCCAATATCCTTCTGAGGGCTTTGTCCTCAAATCTACTCAATCTATTGGAGATTGTTTCATTGTCACAACATGACTCATGTCTATACAGTAACACCAATCTCACTAAACCGACATATAATCTGATTTTTATCTGTAATTTCAGGCGATTTGATTTCCAAATTTTACTTAACCTAGCCATTGTCTGATTAGCCTTTTTCAATCTTTCACTAAACTCTAATTCTAAAAATCCTGTATTGGAGATCATAGTTCCTAAATACTTAAAATGATTCTACCTTATTAATCCTTTCTCCTTCCAATGATATTTCATCTTCCATTACATACTCCGTTCTCATGCATTCTAGTAAGCAAGCATTGCAAATCATGTGGTGTTCTGCTAACAAGGATAGCATATGAAATGTTTGAGGCCCTTGTTATGCGATAGACTAGTAACGGTTATTAATGATATTCATGTTTATGCGTCTTAGTTTGTACGTGCCTTACACGTCAAATAACATATTATATAAAAATG
>NC_090735.1:144699598-144707098 GCF_036898095.1 Palaemon carinicauda | reverse complement strand
CCCTTGGGAATAGCAACGCCTTCCTTGCTTTGGTGCTTTGGGAAGCTGGCAAGTATTGCTGGCCCTTTCCCTTAGATCTCCCTTAGGCTAAGACAGAGTTCTTGGCTGCGGGTGATCTGTCACTAAAGCAAGGTTGGCAGGACCCTTTTGTCCCTTCCCCCTCTATCTCCGTAATGGCCTTGCCATTACTGTACTGTACCTTGCCGGCCGGCAGAGCTGGCAGGCAGGGGTATTACTGTACTGTACGTCATTCTACTTCTGGACCTAGTATAGGTTGGGATATGGAATTGACTAAGGCCATTGCCGGCCGGCTGAGATGCTGGCCGGCAAGGGTCTTATGTTTTCGAGTGCTGCCCGGACCTCTCTTGGTCCCTCATCCATGCCTGCCGACAGAGCCGGACGGCATTGGTCAAGGAAGCCTGAATTAAGTTTCTCCCCTTCCTTATATGCACTCTTTCGGTTGCCGGGCTTGGGGGGTCGTGTACACTCTTATCCCGGCATCCATTCTATTTTCTTCTAGTGCTGTACCTGTCCCGGCTGCCGGCCTATGAGGCAGACAGCCGGGCAGGTGTAGTCTTCTGGTTCTTTTGCTGCCGGCTGGCATCGGTCTTGTACCTTTGCCGGCCGGCTTATGTCAGTCCTTGTCTGCCGGTCACCAAGAGTGTGGCCGGCAGCTAGGTACTACCTTGTGTAGTTACTGGCCGGCAGTCATTGCCGGCCAACACTGGCTGTTGCTGGCCGGCAGCTACTGCCGCCGGCACAGGCATTTGAACCAGAAGGCTGCCGCCCTATAGCTGTTAAGTAGTATACTTTAAAGCTAATTGTGGTGTGTGCCGGCCGGCAAAGGCAGGCCGGCACACATCCTCCTATACTGTACTAGTATTCTTCTGTATAGCATATACAGTAAGAAGAAAACTATAGTAAAAGTTTAGGTACAGCACTGTATCTTCTAACACTATTGTGTTTTCTTGCACAGCCCTTTGCTGTTGCCCTCAGACAGGAAGCAGAGTCTTCCCCGTCTATTATCCAGGATTTTAAAATCATTGCCTAGGTGTGAGCTCCACCTGTTTCCTCTGGAAACCTTGCATTGGTTACTCTAGTAGAGATAAACCAATTTTGATTTTATTATCTGGAAAGCTGCAACAATGGGTTGTGAGGGAAACACAAGTGTGTGTCTTTCCTTTATGAATTGTTATGCTATACTATGCATATCTAGTGATACATAGTTCACTTGATACTCATGGAAATTTTTTCTCTTTACAGGAGGACCCTCCGAAGTGCGGAAATGTTTTCTGCAATGTCCGTAGCAGGAACCTCTGCGGACATGAGTGTTGTAGGAGACACGCAGCATGCGCTGTCTCCAAGGATGATCTCCAGTATTGGGACCCTCAGGTATGTACTGTATGCACTAACCTGATTACTGAGGCTTTTGATTCCCCTAGAACGGCGGAATCAAGGGATATAGCTAGGGAAAAGCTCCGTACTTGGGTAAGGGGCTTCAAGAAGAACACCTCTGGCCCTTATCTTCCTAGTGAGAAGATGAGGGCGTATCTTTTTCCCCAGGCATCAGCTGAAGCAGTGATTCCCCAGCCTCAAGAGGAGATCCCCCAAGACCTAGTCCAGGTGGACGAGGAAGTCGCAGATGCGATGCAAGACATCCAGTTGTGTGACAGGATGTCTGATGTGGACGAAGGTTTGGAAGAAGACCTCCTGGCAGAAGGTCAGGATCAAGTTCAAACCCCGGATGTCGCAGAGGATGGGGTCGACGAGGTGTCGGCTACTCCGGTTCAGATGCCGGAGCCCATCCCCTCAACATCCGCTGGTCTCCCAGTAGAACTGGGACAGGCCCTCTCTTCGATTGTTGGAATGATCCAACAAATGCAGAAGGAGAATCAGGAGAAGGCGGCTGCAATGGAACTGCGTATGCAGTCCCTAGCAGAATCACATGGGCCCCGGAAAAGGCTCAATGTGAAAGACCTTCCCATATGCTCAGATGCTAACCCATGGAGGTATGCTGAGCACATGCCAATGACGACTGGTAAGATCGTCATTTCGGATAAGCTGGGTTCAGTTCTCCTAGAGGAGGTAGAATTCTGGCCCAGCAAGGCATCATATCCGGACTGCTATGTCCGGCTGAGAAAAGAACCAGCTTCAAGGGAGGAGACAGAGCCGAAAGAGGTCATTATTATGGACCATGCTAAGGCTCAAGCCCTACTTTCATCCTCGATGAAAGAGAGGGGCTTCTCGAATTCGAAGGTAGCAGCATTGAGCAAGAAGCTCCCTTCTTTTGTGTCCTCTTCTGATAGAGCCTTCCCCTTTTTACAAAAAGGGTTTGCGGCTGTCCTAAAGGCAATCGAGGCCGGCAAGCCTTGCCCCTCCCTGGAGGAGTGTAAACCCTTGTCGCTGGCTCTGCCTATGGACCACAAGGACTGGAAGGATGTCCATCTGACATTCTCAGTGGGAAAGTTGGAGGCTGATATTGCCGGACGGCAATTCGGCGAGGACCTCCCCAAGTTGTCCGAATTTCTTTTACGAAGAGAGTTCGAGACAAAAGAAAGACTGGCTGCCTCAATGTCTCATCAGACTACTCTTGAGACGATGGCAAGTGACCCTAAGGTCCATGAAATGTTCATGGTTGTGGCTAAGTCTCACCTAGCCACAGTGACGAAGGACCTTTATGGCTTCGTCAAGGCAAGGAGAGCTTGCAGGGAGTTCGTGTTCACCGGGGCTTCGGTGAGACACGAGCCAAGGAAGTTAATATCCTCCAACATTTGGGGAAAAGACCTTTTCCCTACCGATGTGGTCAAAGAGGTTGTTGATAAGGCCGCCGTGGAGAATAGAAACCTTCTCCAGAAGTGGGGCCTGGCTATCAAAAGAAAATCTTCTCCGGATGAGGGTCCTCAACCAAAGAGGAAGAATATGAGGACTAGGCTACCGTCTCGGCCAGCCAAGCCTTATAGACAGCAACAGCAACTGCAATTGCCTTTGCCTCCAGTGCCCCAGATGGTGGCACAAACCCCGACTACTTTTCAGTGGGTACCCCAGGCTGTGCCAGGTCAGTCAACCACATTCACCCCAACGTTCGAAGGACAGTCTTCTTCCTTTCGTGCAAAGCCTAGAGGAGCAGCCAGAGGCTCGTCTAGGCGCCCCTCAAGGGGAAGGGGATTCAGAGGTGGTCGTGGTCAGGGAGGCAAGACCTCAGGACGGCAGTCCAAGTGAAACGATACCGGTAGGAGGGAGACTAATGAAATTTTGGGATCGCTGGACCTTCGATCCCTGGGCCCAAAGCCTACTCAAGAATGGACTGGGTTGGAGCTGGTACAGCACTCCACCCCCATGCCTTCGGTTTTTCCAACACTCCACCCCCATTTTGGAGGAGTACGTTCAAGAACTGTTGGAGAAAAATGTGATCCGAAAGGTGAAGTCCATCAAATTCCAAGGGAGGCTGTTTTGTGTTCCCAAGAAAGACTCGGAAAAGCTCAGAGTCATTCTGGACTTGTCACCACTCAACAAGTTCATAGTGAATTGCAAATTCAAGATGCTAACACTGCAACACATAAGGACCTTACTGCCCAAGAGGGCATACTCAGTCTCTATAGACTTGTCAGACGCCTATTGGCACATCCCAATCAGCCGTCGACTCTCCCCCTACCTAGGGTTCAGGCTACAACGGAAACTGTACGCCTTCAGAGCCATGCCATTCGGGCTAAACATAGCCCCAAGGATTTTCACGAAGCTTGCGAGCGCAGCTCTCAAACAATTACGCCTAAAGGGAATTCAGGTAGTAGCCTACCTGGACGACTGGCTGGTGTGGGCAGCATCCGAGACCGAATGCTTACAAGCTTCCAGTCAGGTGATCCAGTTCCTAGAGTACCTAGGCTTCAAGATCAACAAGAAAAAGTCTCGACTTTCTCCATCCCAAAAGTTCCAGTGGCTGGGAATCCACTGGGACCTTTTGTCACACAGTTTCTCCATCCCAATGAAGAAAAGGAAGGAGATAGCGGGCTCTGTCAAGAGACTTCTAGATTCCAAAAGGATATCAAGACGCGAACAGGAGAGGGTACTAGGCTCTCTCCAGTTTGCTTCAGTGACAGACCCAGTGCTAAGAGCACAGCTAAAGGATGCAACCGGAGTTTGGAGAAGGTATGCATCAAACGCGCGAAGAGACCTGAGAAGGCCAGTGCCGCCTCGGCTACGTACTCTTCTCAGACCTTGGTCCCAAGCCAGACATCTAAAGAAGTCGGTTCTTCTTCAGCCACCTCCCCCGTCGATGACGATTCACTCAGACGCCTCAAAGGAGGGATGGGGAGGTCACTCTCATCGGAAAAAAGTCCAGGGGACTTGGTCCAAGCTATTCAGGACCTTTCATATAAACTTTCTAGAAGCTATGGCAGTGCTCCTTACCTTAAAGAAAGTCTCCCCGCGTCACTCGATCCACATAAGATTGGTGACAGACAGCGAGGTGGTTGTGAGATGCTTGAATCGACAAGGGTCGAGGTCACCACCTCTCAACCAAGTAATGTTAGCCATTTTCCGATTGGCAGAAAAGAAGAAGTGGTACCTGCCGGCAGTTCACCTTCAAGGAGTCCGCAATGTGACAGTGGACGCTCTATCCAGGTTCACACCGATAGAGTCGGAATGGTCCTTAGACGCAGGATCATTTTCCTTCATTCTGAATCAAGTCCCAGAACTGCAAATAGACCTCTTTGCGACGAAAGACAACAAGAAGTTGCCCCTGTACGTGTCCCCGTACGAGGACCCCTTAGCGGAAGCAGTGGACGCAATGTCCCTCGACTGGAACAGGTGGTCCAGGATTTATCTGTTCCCTCCTCACAACCTTCTGTTGAGGGTCCTCAACAAACTGAGATCCTTCAAGGGGGTAGCGGCAATAGTGGCCCACAAGTGGGCGAACAGTATGTGGTTCCCCTTGGCGTTGGAACTACAGATGAAGTTCGTGCCGCTACCACATCCAGTTCTGACCCAGCGAGTCCAGAAGTCGACTGTCTGCGCTTCATTACAGAAAACCCAGACCCTGCAGCTCATGATTTTCTCGCCCTAGCGGTGAGAAAGCGTTTCGGGATTTCGAGAGCTAGCATAGACTTCCTAGAGGAATACAAGTGCAAATCGACTAGAAGGCAATATGAGTCATCTTGGAGAAAGTGGGTGGCCTTTGTAAAGGCAAAGAATCCGCAGGAGATCTCAACAGACTTCTGCTTATCTTTCTTCATCCACCTCCATGGCCAAGGATTGGCAGCTAACACGATTTCAGTATGTAAATCGGCTTTGATGAGACCCATTTTATTTGCCTTCCAGATCGACCTAGGTAACGAGATCTTTAATAAAGTTCCGAAAGCCTGCGCTAGGCTCAGACCTTCAGCACCTCCAAAGCCCATTTCATGGTCTTTAGACAAAGTTCTTCATTTCGCCTCCCTGTTGAGCAATGAAGAATGTGCGTTAAAGGATTTAACGCAAAAAGTTATTTTCCTATTTGCACTCGCGTCCGGGGCCAGGGTTAGTGAGATCGTAGCCCTCTCGAGAGAGGCAGGTCGTGTTCAGTTCCTGGATGGGGGGGAGCTGAACCTGTTTCCGGATCCTACGTTTCTCGCCAAGAATGAGTTACCCACCAACAGGTGGGGTCCCTGGAGAATCTGCCCTCTGAAAGAAGATGCATCTCTATGTCCAGTAGAATGCCTAAAGGTCTATCTTCGTAGAACTTCAGACTTCAAGGGTAGTCAACTATTCAGGGGAGAAACATCAGGCTCAAATTTATCTCTGAATCAACTCAGAGCGAAAATGACATATTTTATTCGCAGAGCGGATCCTGACAGTACACCCGCAGGTCACGATCCGAGGAAAGTTGCCTCATCCCTAAATTTCTTTAATTGTATGGATTTTGAACATCTCCGTTCATACACGGGCTGGAAATCTTCCAGGGTGTTCTTTCGCCACTATGCGAAGCAAGTAGAGGAACTTAAGAGATCTGTGGTAGCAGTGGGTCGTGTAGTTAACCCTACTGTTTAACTCTGCGAGGAACAGTGGTCTTAATTGGGACGATTAAGTCCAGGGTGAGTGTGTAGGTACATACTGTACTACAAACTAAAATGAGGGCACCAAGTGCCCATATAGACTGTTCCTTCCTTCAAAGGTGAACCTTGCATAAGTTCAGACATGTGTGCCAAGCGTTTCTAACGCTAATGTGATTGATTTGTAATACAGATTTTTTATGACTTGATACCTTGGTATCTCATTAAAGTGGTGTTTAATGGTTTTTCTTTCAGATAAACAAGTTCTGTTTACTATCATACTTATGCTTAAAGTTTTGGGTTATCCCCTTTTATATAAATATATATATTTGTTGTTAACCTGTCTGTTTATTATCTGTCAATAAACTTGTTCTTGAGAACCTTGCGTCTCTTTCACCTGTGTCAATTTATTGGTATAATTGAGCATTTAATTCTATGTATCTTATCTGGGATAATTCTGATAGAATTGTTCTGTTTTGCAAGCTATGTTGCATTGGTTTATGTAAGTCCCCTAATGGGAGGACTCCGTCCCATAAAGGGACGAGGGCGGTTTTATTAGTTTCTTCCTATGCGGATATAAACCTTTGTCCAATACAAGTATTGTGCGGATGACTGGTCAATATATTGACGCAGTAGTTCTATACAAACTATGCTTTACTTAATATAGGGCGAGGCCACTATATTAGTTTGCCTGAGATTCATACATAGATATATGTACTCTTCGAGACTTTCCAGAGTCTAGTAGGACTCTTCCCTGTAGGGGGCAGGAAGCTCTAACATAGTTTATAGTTAGTTGAAAAGATGTATAACGGTAACATCTTAGGTCTCTAGGTCTAGTCGACCGGGAATAAATATCTCCGGGGAGTACGGCACGTTCTGAGAATCCACAGATACAGTAATGCTCTGGTACACTTCCATCAGGACGACATGGCTTGAGCCCAAAAAACGGATTTTGAGCGAAGCGAAAAATCTATTTTTGGGTGAGATAGCCATGTCGTCCTGATGGACCCGCCCTTGCCTTTCTAAGAAAGGGCTGTAGGACCCCTCCCTACATACAGTATCTGTAGCACCTCGTGTACGCTACAAGGAATACAGATGGCGCCAGGATTGGCGCCAGGCACGCATACGAATCGGGGGATTGGGAGGCCTTGGGAGCGGCTCCCCCCTTTTTTCTTCCCGAATTCGTATCTCGTCAATCTCCCTCCTACGAGACGAATCTCTATTTAGGTAGTAGATTGCCATGTGACGTGTCTAGAATACGTCCTCTGATATGTCGCGATATCCCTTTCACGAGGGATACTCGCTCCAGGAGTTAGAATTCTGGTACCTTAAGGTAAATTCTCTGGGAATATCGCCGTAGTTGTAATATACCCTAGGAAGCTACCCTATAGGAACTTCCATCAGGACGACATGGCTATCTCACCCAAAAATAGATTTTTCGCTTCGCTCAAAATCCGTTATATATATATATATATAT
>NC_090735.1:144679598-144692098 GCF_036898095.1 Palaemon carinicauda | reverse complement strand
TTTGCACGACAAGCGTGCTATTTCCTAATCAGTATAAATTAATCCAATTAATCGCCATGAGCTAATAGGTCAGTGTGATTTCATGTAAGGCGCAACTGTTTCCAAATTTTCATTTCTTTCGTGAAACATCACAGTTTAATGGCTATGTTTATTCCCTCCTTTGTCAAAATAATGCATGAAATCCTTTGTAGTAGAAATATTCCTTGTTACTGAATATAAGATTATAACTCTAGTAAGATTTGCTTACCGAAAAACCTATTAATATCATTAAATGACAAATTCAGCTTTTCAAATGATATAAATCACAGATTATTTCTTTATAAAAAATATAAACATGTATAAAGAAATTAATATATCTCATAGTATTATTGAGATGTTCTCTTTACCTTGTTCCCCTGTAGTTAATTTAGAAATTGCTCTGGTTAGGTAAAAATAAATAACTTGACATATTGTAGGTTATTCTGACAAAGCAGGACTAAAATCATAACCAGTATTCAAAAGGAATTATATATCAATCCGCTTTGTCCTTCGAATCCTGAAGTCGAATACTTTTGTTCATTATTATCCGGAAATTGCAGAGTTTTGTGAAATGTTTAATCATCACCATAGAATGCTGGTTTACTTCTTTGCTCAAAGTATTTGGCAGCTTAGAATAAGATGTATTTTTCCATGTTTTGAATACACATTTTCCCTAACAAACGCTAGGTTTAATATTTATATACTATTGTCTTGTGGTGGCCGATGTGGTAACGTCCCTGACTGGTGAACGCCAGACTGGGGTTCGAGTCCCGCTTAAACTTGTTAGTTTCTTTGGTCGCTGCAATCTCACCATCCTTGTAAACTAAGGATGGCGGTTTTGGCAAAGCCTGTAGGTCTCTATCTACTGAGTCATCAGCAGCCATTGCCTTGCCCTCCTTGGTCCTAGCTTGGGTGGAGAGAGGGCATGGGCCCTGATCATATGTGTATATGGTCAGTCTCTAGGGCATTGTTTTGCTCGATAGAGCAATGTCACTGTCCCTTGCCTCTGCCATTAATGAGCGGCTTTTAAACCTTAAAACTATATGTTTCTGAGTGTGGATACCTTAAAGCGGTGAAAGGGTTTGTGTATCGCCATGATCAGCAAAGCTGTACTAGTCAAGGCCACCCATCCCAGGTTGGTTTGCTGCTAGCGATCAGACTAAAGTGATCCACCATCACCAATTCACAGTGGCCACCGTGGTGATAAAAATGGCCAGACCCCATACAAGACGAAGGATATGTCCGAGGACTTTGTCCTGCAGCACACTAGGAACGGTAGCATTTGTTGCTCATACGCACAAATACACACACGCATATATATGTGTGTGTATATATATATATATATATATATATATATATATATATATATATATATATATATATATATATATATATATATATATATATATATATATATATGTGTGTGTGTGTGTGTGTGTGTGTGTGTGTGTGTGTGTTTCTGAGTGTCTGTGTACATTTTCAAACACATATAGGTATATGTATGTATATATATACATGTATATATTCGTTTTTTCTCCCTATATGAAGGTTAAAAATAAATGTACAAACGGATAGAAAGAGGTGCCTGAATCTTATTTAGAGATTAATTTAACTCATTAATTGGATTTTGGGAATGAAGGATAATAAACATAAAATTTGTTCACTAATGTGTTATACATAAAAATTATTTGTTACTTATGCACACTGTTAAACATTCGTATTGAAAACACGTTAAATGCCAGGCAACCTTTATTCCAGGATTTTTACCGTTTTAAGAACGGGTATATTGACGTAAAGGAGTGATATTACGGTGACCAACCTATAAAAGATAATAACCAATTACTATCTTATTATTACCAGCTAAGCTACACCCTTAGTTGGAAATCAAGATGCTCTAAACCCAAGGGATCCAACAGGGAAAAATAGCCCAGTGAGGAAAGGAAATAAGGAAATAAACGATATGAAAAGTAATGAAAATTAAAATAAAATATTTGAAGGTAAAATTACGGTCGCCCGTATTTTACTGGAATACGGCTGAGAACATTATATGTTTACGAAGAATTCCCGATTAAAATTACAATTTTTTTAACATTGCAGTATTACTCATTTGCTTTCTCACATATGACTACTTTCATCTTTCATCAGTTTACATGTATGTGCGTGTGAGTAAGTGTGTTTATGTTTGTGAAGTGCTTTCTATATGATGATAATGTAAGAATTGTGTTTATCATTGCGTGAAACGATATATATAAAAAACAAAGGTTTTAGAACAAATGGATTACTTTCACTTCTCGAACGAGATAAGAAATAGTTATGTAACACTTAACAAAAACTTTTTTCTAGCCATTCAACAAAGAAAGGCGTCTTCTCTTTTATTTTAGCAAACACTGAATAATCTTTCTTATCGAAAGTATTTCTATCTTATAAATAACTTGTTTCTGAAGTTTACTGTGAGTGACAGAGATAAGAGATTAAGTGCTTCGTCCATATGTTTTTTTTTTTTTTTTTATCTTATTTTCTGTTATGATGGAAAAAGTCTGAATAATTTTCTTTGTTAAAGCAAACATTGAATAATCTTTCTTATCGAAAATATTTCTATCTTATAAATAACTTGTTTCTGAAGTTTACTGTTAGTGACAGAGATAAGAGATCAAGTGCTTCGTCCATATGTTTTTTATTTTTTATCTCAATTTTTGTTTTGATGAATATAATCTGAATAATTTTCTTTGTGAAGAGTAACAAGATTATGAACATTTGTGTATCTGGTTACTAGTCTCTTTATCTTTCTTGTAAACAATCAGATTATGTCTTATTTTCAATATGGCGTCGTCTTCCAAATTTCAGTTTCGCGTGTAATATCGAGATTTTTAAACCGTAAAGATATTGGCCAAAATCGGGCAATTGAAAAACCAATACTAAGAATTTATTCTATAAAAATAATAATAACAGAAGTGATTAATTTATATGATAATGATAATGATAGTTAACATTAGCTATAATGATAAAGAAAATTCCATAAAGATTTAACATGAGAGTAAATCTATAAGTTTATAATGTAATAAATTTTTCATCATAAATAAATTCATATCTTGTCAGAGAAAAAACAATGCTCGAGGATACACTCTGGCACACTATTCTATCTTACTTCTCTTCCTCTTGTTTTGTTAAAGTTTCTATAGTTTATATAAGAGATATTTATTTTAAAATATGTAATTTTCCTTGTTTCCTTTCCTCACTGGACTATTTTCCCGGTCGGAGCAACTGGGCTTATAGCGACCTGCTTTTCTAACTAGGGTTGCCGTTTAGCAAGTAATAATAATAATAATAATAATAATAATAATAATAATAATAATAATAATAATAACAGACTTGCATCAACCAATTCTTTGTCTTCATGCGGAATATCCACGCTAATGACAAGGACATAACGTTATTGTAAGTAACGAGAAAGTTCTTTCTATCAGAACTTTCAAAGGAGAAAGCTTATTTGCTTACCCTTAATGAACAACCTCATTTGTGGTTCGGTAAAACGAAAGTCTTTCATTCCATGTCGTAATTGAGGTTTGAATTAACAACAAATTGGGTAGCCAGCATTGCTGAGAAATACATTAACAGCGACACGTAATTAAGTTAAAAGTAGATTCAACAATTTTTGTTCAGGGGGTGCGATCTCATAAAGGGAATGTAATATATACATAGTATAATACATGTATGAATATATGTATTTATGTATGTATGTATATATGTCATTTTGTATATATACATACATACATATATATGTATATGTATATATATAGATAGATAGATAGATAGATAGATAGATAGATATACATATAGATATATATATACATATGTAGATAGATAGATAGATAGATAGATAGGTAAATATATATATATATATATATATATATATATATATATATAAAATATATATATACATATTTATATATTTATATATATGCATACATATATATATATATATATATATATATATATATATATATATATATATATATATATATATACATACATATGTATATATATATATATATACATATGTATATATATATATATATATATATATATATATATATATATATATATATATATATATATATATATATATATATATATATATATATATGCATATATACATACATATGTGTGTCCGCCTATCTAGATGTCTGCTCTAGTAACAAAATCCAATTTACAAAGGTCGTAATCAATATAGACGGAAAGATACGAAGAAAGAAAAGAGAGAAATACGTTAGCTTAGCAGTGTAGGATACAGGCTGTAAACATTGTCAAGGAATTCTAGAGATAAGACGTAACAGTTTTTATGAAGTATTTCAGTTGGAACAGAGCTACAACAACCATACGACGAAGACCTAAAGAAAATAGTAGGATTATTTTTATTTAGTGAAACAAATATAGAAAAGAAAAAAGAAGTTTTAAATCTAATGTGGAAGGAAAGTCAAAACAGTACAAGAAGATAAGCATTAGAGGCTCCGTTGTAGAGGCTATGCCTCACCCCAGAACCTGAACCTGACCTGAGAGTAGGCCTAATGATGGTTAATTTCTTAGTTTTGTGTTCACTGAACAACAATGGTACTTATTTGATACAATTGTTAACTCCGAATCTTCAAGGAGGGTTGTCTTACTCTTTGGTCAGATCGTAGCCTGAAATTCGCTTGTAATTTATCGGTGCAGAAAAACTTTATATCTTTGTCCAAAGTTTGTAGTTCTTGTCATGATTATAACTATTGAAAGATTTACTTATCGAAAAAAACTATTAATATCATTAAATGAAAAATTTAGCTCTTCAAATATACTACACTCATCTCCAAATAAGATATCAAGTAATATGAATTATATAAATCACAGATCATTTTTTTCTATGTAATGAAAGAATAAATATAGCTAATCACTAACAAGTAAGAAACATAACCTGAATAAAATTAGTGATTTTAAAAGTTCTTTTCTAAGTAAAGATGAAACCCTACAAAGATTAAAATTCTTGTGAAATATAGAATATAATAGAATTTCATACGTTAGGTCTATTATCGGAGGTCAGTAAATTTAAGATATACATACATAGAAACAGATCTCCTTGCTTAAATAAAGATGAGTTTGAAAGTGTTAATAATCTACTCTAAAGACAATAAATAAAAAAAATCGTCATAATAAGAACCTGTTTGAAAACTTATAGTTAAAAGCATAATTGGATTAAATGAAGTTCTAGAAGTTTTATTCCAGCTGTTACCAAGTTGTGGAATGATCTTCCTAATCGGGTGGTTGAATCAGTAGAACTTCAAAAGTTCAAAGTTGGAGCAAATGCTTTTTTGTTGACCAGGTGGACATGAGTCTTTTTATAGTTTATTTATGACATATTTGTTTTTGATGTTGTTAATAGTTTATATATGACATGTCTGTTTTGACGTTGTTACTTATTTTAGAATGATTTATTGTTAATTTGTTCTCTTCATTTATTTATTTCCTTATTTCCTTTCCTCACTGGGCTATTTTTCCCTGTTGGAGCCACTGGGCTTATAGCATCTTGCTTTTCCAACTAGGGTTGTAGCTTGGATAATAATAATAATAATAATAATAATAATAATAATAATAATAATAATAATAATAATAATAATAATAATCGGGTGTAAAAAGAAAATATTGCACAATAGTCCTACAACATATATAGTATCAATACGACAGTAATGAGTTTTTTGTGATTCCATAGGATTATTTTCATGAAGGAATGAATCATTCTCATTTCATCACTCAAAGTTCGGCTTTCCGTTTATTTTCTTCAAATTTTTTCATGCAAAACCCAAGACAAAGAAACAATGGGACAATTGTGGTAATTCTTGTGAAAACATAAAAGCCAAAAAGATATTATTTCGGGCAATTGGGGCAAAGTTTTTGTAAAAGGGAGAGAAACGAAAATAGTATAGATATTCTTCCCAGAATGAAAAAATCAAAACCTAGACTTATTTCTAAACTTTGTTTCATTCTCATATCATAAAAGAATCAATTTAAAGGGGATCAGACTAAGAATCTTCAAACAAAAGCAGGAAAAAATCGGTCAAAAGAATTTTGTTTTCAAAATGAAATATGAAATATATACGTTTAATTATTTTTTATTATTTCTTCATTGCAATTAATTATACAAGAAGAAAAATCATAGCAAGATAATGGTGATGAATATCAACAAAGTGTTAAACGAATCAAGTTAACCAAAACTCCTACATGATTCATTTCATGAGTCGTCAAACTCAACCTTGGAAAGATATAACAATTTTATCGCATCGGTGCCTCAATCTTTGACGCCTAAGGATGAATGAATATCCCGGGTTGTTTTATAAGAGGCTCTTATTCGCCTGAAGAATTCCTGCTTTGGCCACAATAATAACAATGGTTAGAAATGGTAATATACTCTAAGTAACAGTTGTTAAGGTTTTCCTCGGTAACGATGGCCTTGGCAGTTACGACGTTTATTCTAGAAGAAAATCCATCAATCAATTATCCAATTATCCAAGAGAAGTACGAGCAGAGGTATTTGGGACATAATCCATTTTGTATTGGAGACCTGCAGGAGAAATGAAACGGAGAAGGATAATGGGTTGATACACCTGCCTCTTAGAAATGAGAAGTTTGTATGGTTGAGGTCCTTTGCGTCAATAGGCGTAGGAGATGATGATGAAGATGATGATGGAGAACAAGTCCGAAGAGAATTCCAAAGTTTGACAAGAGGGAGGCTTAAGCTTAAAATACACGTTCAAAAAAATCGTCAAAATTTTGCATCAAAATTTAATTTTGATGCAAAATTTGAGTGTGTGTAGGACGTTTTGATGTCAAAACGTCCCACACACACTCAAATTTTGCATCAAAATTTTGATGCAAAATTTTGACGCTTTTTTTTAACGTGTATGGGCCCCTTTATCGATGATCTTGCCAGTTGCAGTTGCAACGCCAGCTTTAAATACAAAATCAATCAATCACTCAAATGTTAGACAAGGAGACGAATGACAAATATAAATGATGATTATAAATTTTAAATGAGATTAATTTGGAAGGTGGGAATAAAACTCTTTTAATCAAATATAATTCAAACAAAAAAGCAAACAACAACGTCTTGCCGTAACAATAACTTTCAAAGAAAAAGAAAAACTTTAAGAACGCAAGAAAAAAACATAGTGAAGCCTTTCTGGTCCAACCAATCCGTCGAAAGGAAAACAAAAGACAAACAAGAACACAACGGGATAAATAAAACCAAGTTTTCAAGACATTTGTTTAAGTAGATTTTATAGGTTGTTTATATATATATATATATATATATATATATATATATATATATATATATATATATATATATATATATATATTTATATATATATACATATATATATATAATCTACACACACATATATATATATAATCTACACACACATATATATATATATATATATATATATATATATATATATATATATATATATATAATCTATATATATATACAGTATATATATATATATATATATATATATATATAATCTACATATATATACATATATATATATATATATATATATATATATATATATATATATGTATATATATATATATATATATATATATATATATATATATATATATATATATATATATATATATATATGTACTGTGACATCACTATTTCTGGGGTCGTCTATTACAGAGATCTGATTTTATATATAAATTTGTTTATATATGAAAGAAAAAAAGACATGAATATTTTCTTGATCAAGACAAATTTTGATTCGATGCAAGAATATTTTTCACATAAAATTATTACTAATATACTGTCGCAAATGATAAGGAAACCATATAATTCTATTTATTAATGTCAGTCACTGAATGACGCAATATCCAGAATATCAGAATAAAACAATAGAACAACTACTACTTTATAATGATAACTGAATCATTTTTATATATGTCCGAAAGGTTATACAATTTTACGAAACGACGGCATTCATTGGTTAGCGTAATGGTAAAATTTCGTTAGAGTTCAACTCAGACATTTTTAGATTAATTTTTTTTCCGTTTGTTTATTTGTCGCTTTATTGTGTCTTGATGTTATTAATTTTCGCAAAAGTATCGTTTTCCACGTAATCACATAGGATCCCAACCACCGAATGTTAATGGAGGTCCTTGACTCTGAAAACGGAAGTGTCTTATTGCGTCTGTGCCAACGCCTCCCAGACATCCTTCTTCAGCCTTGAAACCACTTGACTAAGAGAGGGAAGGAAAATCTTTTCAAGAAATTAGAGACAAAATAGAAGAAGGCTGAAACCTTCATTATTTGAATGGAAGGCAAATGAACGCACACACACACACACACAAAGACACGTACAACAAAGTTGCGTTGCTTTTGTTTTCTCCCGAGCTAACTCATGATAGAGGAAACAAAATTTTTCCATGTTTATTTTTTTTGTATCCGCTTACTATTTTAAGTGCATCTTATATATATATATATATATATATATATATATATATATATATATATATATATATATATATATATATATATATGTATGTATGTATACATATATATATATATATATATACATATATATATATATATATATATATATATATATATATATATATATATATATGTATGTATATACACACACAACAACAATTGTAGCTATTTCTAGTCTACTGCAGGACAAAGGCGTTACATATGTCCTTATTCATGTCTTGGGATTTAGCCAGTCTTCATCACAACACTGGCCAACTGCTGATAGCTGATGATGAAAGACTTTTGCCTGATCGCTCATAAAAAACCATTATAGTACTGTATATGTGGCCCTGTCTAGTACAGCGTTTTTCACCACGTTAAGGTATCCTCCATCTCAAAGGGATATATATATATATATATATATATATATATATATATATATATATATATATATATATATATATATATATATATATATATATATATATATATGTGTGTGTGTGTGTGTGTGTGTGTGTGTGTGTGTGCGTGTGTATTATCACATTTTGATTCTCATTAATTTATATCTTGAGTGTATGTTTTTGTATATAAGACTATGTCTGTACTTGTTTATTTATAAGAAAGCGGAAAGATAGATAGACAGGTGTAGGCATTGTAAAGCTTGGTTCATATCCTCATACTTCAAAGAGATTTTCCTCTCTTGAAGTATTTGTAACCTTTGAATATTCCTTAGTCCATTTCTTTTAGCGATGCATATTTGCACCGACTCGCGGCGATGCCCTTTTAGCTCGGAAAAGCTTCCTAATCGCTGATTGGTTAGAATTATCTTGTCCAACCAATCAGCGATCCGGAAACGTTTCCGAGCTAAAAGGGCACCGCTGCGAGTCGGTGCAAATATGCATCGCTAAAAGAAATGAACTATAGTAGCCAACGGTTATTTATATTAACCTAACTTCAAACGACCTTTTAGAACCTTAACCTCCTATGTGTTGTTACCTTACTCTTTTCATCTTGGATTTAAAATAGATTTATTTTGAAGGAGATCAATTCCGGCTTATTGACATATTCATGGTTCAAATGAATCTGAATATTTTTGGATTTTCGTCATTTGCTTCCATTTACAATTATTTCTAGTACGATTCGAGTGAAGAAATAAAGGACACGAATCGGCAACACTTCTTTAATCTGTGATATCTATCTATTACTTTTGGCCTGCGTTTGAGAAAGGACTCAGCCAAATTAATTAGGTTGAAACCAACCAACTAATTATGTACGGATCGTCTTTACAAAACAAAGTCTTCACTAATAAGGTGGTAAGGTCGACTTCATCTAAATGCAACAGTCCTGTAGAAGCCATTTCTCTTCTTTTGTCAAGAATTGAGATTTAGTTCATACTGCTTTTTGGGGAGTATTTTAGTCTTTCTTTTTAGAGGGACAGAATTTTTTGTATGTATGTATGTATGTATGTATGTATGTATGTATGTATGTATGTATGGTTACGGTTCATTTTCCCTTTATCTACACATACACCGAATAGTCTGGCCTATTCTTTACTTACTCTCCTCTGTCCTCATACACCTAACAACATTGAGATAACTAAATAATTCTTCTTCTCTCAATACGTTAACTACTGCACTGTTATTATTCAGTGGCCACTTTCCTCTTGGTAAGGGTAGATGAGACTTTAGCTATGGCAAGCAGCACTTCTAGGAGAAGTGCACTCCAAAATCAAACCATTGTTCTCTAGTCTTAGGTAGTGCTATAGCCTTTGTACCATGGCCTTTCACTGTCTTGGGTTAGAGTTCTCTTGATTGAGGGTTCACTCGGGCACGCTTTTCTGTCTTGTTTCTCTTCCTCTTGCTTTGTTGGAGTTTTTATATTTTATATAGGAAATACTTATTTTAGTGTTGTTGCAGTTCTTGAAATATTCTATTTTTCCTTGTTTCCCTGCCTCACTGGGCTATTTTCTCTGTTGGAGCCCCTGAATTTATAGCATCCTGCTTTTCCAACTAGGGTTGTAGCTTAGCAAATAATAATAATAATGATAATAATAAAAATAATAATAACAATGATGATAATAATAATATATATATATGTATATATATATATATATATATATATATATATATATATATATATATATATATATATATATATATATATATATACAGTATACTGTATATGTATATGTGTGTGGTAGGGGGAGGAGTGTGCGTCTGTATGTGTGTGACTAAATACCGTACAGGATTCAGAACTGAAATATCTTCCTGCGCAGAATTCAATTATCCATTCTTGACTCTAATTAAATCAGTAAATGGTTCCTCGGAATATACGTGGTCATGGTTCACATGAAAAGTAGTAGCTCTGGCAAATGGCTCCTTTTGTTGTTCCTAAATGTTGTTCTCTTTAGTATTCCGTTGAGGATTATAACAAGAAGTTGTTTCTGATTAGTATAGTCATTTGACATTCTTGTATACATAGTATGAAGCTAGCAGCATCGGTAACCATTGGTATTGTGACACCCGTTACTTATGCGACTAATTCAACCAAGAAACATTTACAGAAACGTTTTTTCAGAGATGCTGGTCTCGCAAGTGAAACGAACGAGTCTTTCCAGGTCACTAATAGCAAAATTAGTGGGACCCACATCACATGCAATTGTTGGTAAATATGGAAACTAGGTCTGAATGGCTCAGGACTATGAAGCGCGAAGTAGATGAGGAATGGAGAAGCATTGAATTAAAAGCTCAAGATAGAGACGACTGGCGAAATCTAACCGAGGCCCTTTGCGACATTAGGCGTAGGAGAAGATGATGATTAGGTCTGAATGAACTATGATACAAATAGATTATGATGTTTGTATACGGTACTGCTGTGAACATTACCATTCTAACTTCAGGATTAAAAAAAAAGAAAAAAAAAAAAAAAAAAAAAAAAATCCGGTATATGACTTTGCTCATTATTGGTATACTCTTCATTACCAACCCGCATAATACGCATATAAAGCTTCCATTTCATCTCAGCGCTTCCTTTATAGTTTTCTCTCCTCCTCCATTCTAAAAATACAAAATTAATCGCAGTTTTCAACAATTTACCATCTTCCTTATAGAAATTTCATGTTCAAGTGCATTATAACCCACAGAAAAATCTGTTAATACAGACAGATGAATTGAGAAACATACTAAGAAAAATAAATAGAATCACATAATATAATAGAAATGACATTCATGACTTGGCTGAAAACGCTAATATACATACTATTGATCCAAATTCTTATTTTATTATCATTGGTTTATTTATCTGTATATAACAAGTGCTGACGCATGTAATCCGTAAGCTCACCAATTCTTTTCACAGTCACATTCCAAAAACAAAAAACAAAATATGCAGAGACAACCATTCTAATCTCGATTCCCATCGGATATTGGTAAACCTCATCTTTTCCAGATATTCAGCCCGATTTATGAAGAAAATTCTAGATCATTCTTCTGTAAAATTATGACTTATAGTCTCATTTTCAGCGTTAATAAAAGGAAATTCTAGTGTCGGTCACACCACACCAACAAGTGTTGTTTCTTTAATCTGTAATATTTCATTTTTTTTGGGGATTGGCCCCTTTCGGGTAACCTTGTGTGGTTATCTGTAGACTGCACCAGTTATTATTATTATTATCATTATTATTATTATTATCATTATTATTATTATTATTACTTACTTACTTACTTACTTACTAAGCTACAATCCTAATTGAAAAAGAAGGATACTATAAGCCCAGGGGCTCCAACAGGGAAAATAGCACAGCGAGGAAAGGAAACAAGGAAAAATAAAATTTTTAAGAAGAGTAACATCAAAATAAATATCTCCTATATAAGCTATAAAAACTTTAACAAAACAAGAGGAAGAGAAACAAGACAGAACAGCGTGCCGAGTGTACCCTCAAGCAAAGGAACTCTAACCCAAGACAGTGGAAGACCAT
>NC_090735.1:144662098-144674598 GCF_036898095.1 Palaemon carinicauda | reverse complement strand
AGTTTTCTTAACCTTTCAACATGGGTTTTCCAGTCCTGACTATATACCACCAAGTCGTCAATATATATTTCGGTACCCTCCAGCCCGCATATCACTCTATTCATAAGGCGCTGGAATGTACAGGCTGCATTTTTCAAACCAAAAGGCATCACCTTACACTCATATAACCCATTGGGGGTGACAAATGCCGAAATCTCACGGGCCCTGTGAGACAATGGCACCTGCCAATAACCCTTCAATAAGTCTAATTTCGTTACAAATTTGGCATTACCTATTCGGTCTATTAAATCGTCAATCCGGGGAAGAGGGAAACTGTCACTCTTTGTTACCTGATTAACCCTACGGTAGTCAACACACATTCTATAATTGCCATCAGGTTTCTTTACCAGAACAATAGGAGAACTCCAAGGACTTGAACTGGGTTGAATAAGATTGTGGTCCAGCATATACTGTACCTCCTTCTCGACTACTTTGGCTTTTTCTGGGTTCAGGCGGTAAGGAGCCTGCTTTACTGGAAGAGCATCACCAACCTCAACATCATGTTCAAGCCATGAAGTAAGCCCTGGAGCCTCTCTAAACACTTCTGGAAAAGCTGTTATCAAACATAACAAATCTTTCTTCTGGACTTCATCCAGATGTTCCAACAAAACATTTGCCTTATTAAAAATCTCAACCTTAGTTCTTAAATTTTCTACAGTTTCATGGTCATCAACGTTATCATAAAATACAGTAGCTAGAGGACAGGGCATTTCATAAACAATATTTAATGGACTTAGATTTCTACCTTCATATTTCTTTAACCTATTAATGTGAAAAATTCTACTCTTCCTAGTAGAACCTGGAGAATCTAATTCGTAGTTAAAGTCAGACACCTTTCTTATTACCTTCCATGGACCTTTAAATCTGGGTTTCAGAAAACTATCAGGGTCCATATCTAAAACCAGAACCAGATCTCCAGATTCGAAAGAACGACTAACGGCCTTACGATCATGGAATGCTTTCATACTAGCCTGGCAAACTTCCAGGCACCACTCAATTTATTTTTCAAATTAGATAAAAATATATTAAGATTTTGAATTTGTTTTCGTCCCCCAATCAACACTTCAAATAACACTTCTAAAAGACCTCGAACCTCATGACCATACACCAATCTGAAAGGAGAAACACCAGTAGATTCATTTGGGTGAGTTCTTATTGCAAATAACGCATAAGGTAATTCCTTATCCCAACTACTCTCCCTTTCATAACAGTACTTGCCAATTATACTTTTTAAGGTTTGGTGGAACCTTTCCACAACCCCTTGACTTTCAGGATGGTATGGGACACTGGTGATGTGCTGAATGGCCAGTTCAGCACACCTGTCCTTAAAGTACTTGGAAGTAAAGTTAGTACCACAATCTGATTGAATGGTACAAGGTAACCCATAACGACAAAAATATTCTACTAACTTTTCCCAGACAGCCTTTGACGTTACTTTCCTAAGAGGGAAAGCCTCTGGGAACCGAGAAGCCCTATCCATCACAGTTAATAAGTACATATATCCCGATTGAGTTCTAGGTAAAGGACCAACAACATCAATGACAATCTCAGAAAATGGTTCACCAATTACAGGGATGGGTTTTAATGGAGCTTTTCGCAATACCTGATTAGGTTTACCCATGACCTGGCACGTTACACAAGTTCGCAAGAACTGCTTAATACACCTTTTCATGTTAGGCCACCAAAAAAGCTTGGTTAATCTCTTAAAAGTTTTTGTTACCCCAAAGTGTCCCGAGAAAGGATCCTCATGAGCTAACTGCAGCAATTCGTCTCTGAATTGTTTAGGTACCAAAATCTGCTTATGATACTCTGAGGATTCCATAAGAGCAGAACGGCTTAATCTACACAATAATCCTCTCTCCGATACAAAACATGGCTTAGAAATATCATCCCCTCAGTTATTTCCACATCAAATTCATCATGCTGAGCTTTTATAAAATCAGCCCTATTCCATGCTCTAACTACCTTACTACTACCACTACTTCCTACTGACTCGAGCCTTCCTACTGCTACATCTACTTGAACAGGGTCTAAATGTAAATCCTCTCTGTCCATCAAGAGGTTACGCCCTTTCCTCTGGGAGCGAGTAGTTACAGCAATGGGTAATTTATTTAAAGTTAAAATGGGAAACAATTCTTGTCCCTCCACATTACACAAGTCATTTCCTAGGATACCATCTATCCCAGGTATAGGTAGTTTATCAACAATGGCCAGATTAATATTCTTGACGACACCCAATATGTCAATCTCTCCTTCAACCACAGGAGCCGACACAACAGTGTCCGGAAAACCACTTAAAATAATATAGTTAGCGATCTTCACGTTAAGAGGTAACCTACTTCTTAACAATAAAGATCGAGCAGCACCTGTATCCCTCAAAAATTTTATATTTATAACTTCCTTCTCAAATCTCAGCTTACCTGGCCAAATATACTTATTAAATGACAGTCACATGGGGGAATCATTCTCTTTATTACCTTTATTACCATTTTCTTCATTCTCTACAGATTGTTGAGAAGCCTTAACATTATTCACCACAGCAATAGGAGTAGTAGTCTGCCTCTGTAAATACCTCTGACGAGCAAAACAATTAGCTTGGATATGTCCTGTCTTATTACACCAGTAACAGGTTCTACTTCCCACACCACTTGTTATAGTACGACTAGGATGAGCATTATTAGTTTTTGCAGAATTCCTATCTACAAAATTACAACTAGGATTACTGTTTGGTTGATTTTTGACCTGAAAATTGGAATTTGCTTTAGAGTTAGAGTAAGCCTGGAAATTAGAATTATTTTGGTTAACAAACACTTTCTTTTTACTCTCCCAGTTACCCTTGACCACAGGGAAATTACCCCTGACGTTCTCAGTACCAACCTTATGGGTCAATATATATTCATCACTCAACTGAGCAATTCTGGGAAAAGAAGTCACTTTCAAGTCTTCTAAATGAACTCTTAAATCTTTAGCACACGATTTTTTAAAATCTTCAATCAATATTAACTCTTTCAAAGCCGCCAAAGTAGTTACTTGGCGACTCTTGAGCCAATCATCAAAATGCTCCTGCTTTACACGAGCAAACTCCACATAAGTCATGTTCGGGGTTTTGTTAAAATTCCTAAACCTCTGCCTGTAGGCCTCGGGAACCAAATCATATGCTTTTAATATCAAAGCTTTCACTTTCTCATAATCCCGAGATACTTGCTCCTCTATGGCATTATAAACCTTCTGAGCCTTGCCCAGTAAGCGACATTGAATCAACACTGTCCAGACCTCCCTAGGCCAAGACAACCTAGAAGCAACCCTTTCGAAAGCCTTAAAGAATTCAGGCACATTCTCCTCAGTAAAACAAGGTACAAGTTTTAGAGCATCCCCAAAGCTAAACTTTTCCCCAATATCTTCATGGATGCGGGTACTCTCACACTTCTTACTTTGCTGGATCTTAGCCAGCTCTAACTGCATGCTAAGCATCGTTCTCTCATGAGCTCTGATTCTCTCAAACTCCTCAAACTCTAACTTCTTTAGTTCTAACATGTTCTGGAAATCCTTAACTAGTGGCTTATTTTCTCCTTTGACCGAACGAGTAGGAACAGCTGGAGACACATTATCAGTACGAGGAACCCCCTCAGTCTGACTTTTACCATCAGGCAGACTGCCATACCCTTCAAAAATCAGTCCACATTGAGACGGATCCTGAAAAAGACTCAATCCCGGAGCCCCTTCTACATCAGACTCACTCATGCTTTCACTAGTTAATTCATCAGCAGTTTGTTTAAGTTCACACAGCCTATTCTTTACCAAATTATATACGTCCATTTTCAATTCCCTATTTGTCAAAGAAATGCCTAACGACCTAGCACAAGCTTTCAAGTTTCCTTTAGTTAGAGCACTCAAATACCTAATACAATCCTCAGAAGCCAAAAATTCGGCAGGGTTAAACTCTACATCAGACATAATGAAAAGGAAAAGAAGGAAGGTGGTGAAGCACAACAAAAATAAATACTGAAAAATCTCACCCAGAGCACAGTCTGGTAACTCGCACCACCGATTGAGTTTGTCCTGGATCCTGTCACGGTCGCCAAAATATGTTACGAACTCCCTCTAGAAGGAAGCCATAACGGGTTCTTTTATCTTATTCACAAATCCAGTGACAAAAACTCAAATCAGTAGGAACGAGGCAAACCAGAAAGACACAAGGGCAAAAATTTCACAATATTTATTACAACAATAAAGGTACTAACACTGATGGCCCACAAAAAGTAATAAATTGATTATTTACAATATGCCATCGATTAACTCAATGAGTCACCTAATGCTAAAACTAAACCCTACTCATAGTGAGGAAATCAAATCTTTAATGTTAAGGTACCCAAAAGCCTTTACCCACCACGCTAACCTATTACTAAACAGAAAGGAAAGAAGTGGAAGAACATACAAAAAGAAACAATAATCCTACCTATATCACAATCTAAACCTTAATATTAAAGTACATAATCTTACAACACTCATATTAAACCTTCATCAGCTTTGACAATAGTTAAATACACAAATATATTGGTCCTATGACACAGACCGGTACTAATATAGACGAGTCCATCTGCTGCTCAAAAATATGGCCACAAGTAGTTACTCTCATCAGTAGAACAGCCCTTCACAACCGTTGGTGGATATTCACTTTCAGTCTATGGCTCGACAAAATACAGGGGATGTTCCTCTTACCTGAGAGAAGCCTCCCTACTTGCTCCAACAAGACCACTCTGGTGCTGATACAGTAGATATATCCATCCAAGATGAAAAAGGCTCTCGAGCCCTGCTCTACACAAAACTGCCAATGTCCAGGTTAAGCAGTAGAACACTTGAATCACAGTTGCAAGTCTTGTTCTCGCACGTAGCTTAATAGGTAAACTGCCTTCCACATTAAGAAGCAGCTATATGACAAATTGTATATATAATCCACAAAAGCAGATCAGCAGCTCCAGAGTCTTCAACGGCCTTGAACTCGACTCTCGAGAATACTTTAGGAGAGTCACAAGTCACCTCTCCTTACAACACTCCCAGTCACCACAAAGAAAAATAAATGGGTTAAAAATTTGCCAAGGAAGTAAAAATACTGAGGAAGGCCGCACTACAAAATGCACTCAATAGATGGCGCCACAAAACTTAAGCTTTTTCAACCAAAGCAAATTAAACATTACATTTAAACCAAAGCAAATTAAACACTACATTCAACCAAAATATATGTACTAAGGTAAAACCAACAGCAAAATACTTAATTTAGCTTTACAAAATTGTAAACAAAATAAAAATGAAAGCCATCAGTGCAAAAAGGCAAAACAACAAAATTTTACTTTAAAATTACGTTACTGCCTGACAATAATCAATATCTATATAAAATAAGCAAGTTAAGAAATGACAAGATAAACATTCTCTGCAATTAATATGCGAATTACTGAGGTGAAGGTGGGCTAATTAGATTATTATCACAGGTTACTTTATATTTGGATGCCTCTCAAGAATGGCACCACAAGTAACCATCTTTCCTCACCACAGGTAACCTTCAGCGTGACTCCTCGAGATTTAATAATAACTATTTGCATCATTTGGTTTTGGTCTCTGACCACATGCACTATATTTGTTTCTTTCCGATGAATGTCTATTCGTTTCTAAACAGCTTCGTAAGCTCAAAGTATATTTGATTATTCTTCGTGTTTTGATATTGACAATAAGAAAGAAAAACTACTCCAGGATCCTTTCATTCATGATAATGAATATTTGAAAGAAGGCTCAGGCCTTTCACTTATATCGTTAACTTTATTATTTACACATCTTTCAAAATCCTATAATACAACTTATCTTACTTATCTCAAAGTAGATACAAATCGTTAAGTGTAATGCGATAAAGAAATAAAAACAACTAATAAGAATCTTATTTTTCTTCCAAAGCTGCAACATTTTATCAACATTATTTTCTCATTTCCGCCTTTTTGCTTAACCAGTATTGTCTGAAAATCTGCGCTGATGAATAGCTATTAATGCTGCCACTAAAAATGAGTACCTGGCTCAAGAATGAATAATAAGGAAGGCCGTGAGCGGATTCTAATATAGGAACATTGGCGGAAGTGGTTAAGTATTTGAGGCATATTCTATGCAGCAATCTTTACGTTTTTATGTCGTTGATTTTTTACAATTGGAATTTTACAAGAATGTTTGTCTTTAAGAACTTTGTGCAAGGTTTTGTTGATTTTTTTTCCAGTAAATTATTATTATTATTATTATTATTATTATTATTAGCAGTAGTAGTAGTAGTAGTAGTAGTAGTATTATCATTAGTAGTAGTAGTAGTCGTAGTAGTAGTAGTAGTAGTAGTAGTAGTAGTAGTAGTAGTATCGTTATTATTATTATTATTATTATTATTATTATTACTGAAATGCCAGCGTATAAGGAAAGAAGAGCTGTCATTTACGTCTGTTGCTTCATTTCAAAAGCTTTTGAACGGTGTTTTCAAGTGAATGCAAGATTTTTGCCCTGGAAATCAGGTCACGTGAAGAATTTCATCATAAAAAAGCTATGAAATGTCAGAAACATATGAAACGATTAATCTTTATTTCATGTCAGTCGTTCTCTGATTGTTGGATTATGGAAAGGTTGATTTAGATCGTAATTAACTTAAACGACTTATTTTCAACATTTTCATGGTAAAAAAAAAGATAAAGCTTTAGCAATAGTTTCATGAAAAATTATACATCTCATACAGGTCACAACAGAAATAAATGTAACTTTTCAGATATTCTGTTTTATGATTTACACACACACACACACACACACACACACACATATATATATATATATATATCTATATATATATATATATATATATATATATATATATATATATATATATATATATAGATACTGTTTATATATATATATATATATACATATATATACATATATATATATATATATATATATATATATATATATATATATATATATATATATGCAGGTTTTTTTTAAATACAAATCGTTTTGAATTGTGAATCATAGAAAAGGAACGAGGCTAATAAGAAATAAAAATAAACCTTTGATAAATTTTGTGGCTTTTGGTATCATCTCATGAGGAAAGCTACTACGCCATTGGATAACGTTTAAACTCTCTACTGGACCAATCACATATCTGCTTGAAATGACTCCCTACTGAGTTAATTAAAATTTTATAATCAAGGTTTACAAAGTTTCATATAAAAGTTCCAGAAACTTTAAGATTGTTGTTCATGATCCAAATGCCGTTTCATTACACTCTATTGATTTATTAGAATCTTTAAAAATCTTATCATTTGACCACATGTATGATAAATAGTTCCAGGATGTTATCTGAAAGAAATATTTCTAATTAATCCGCTTACCAATGTAATTATTTAACTTCTTAGAAGCGTTAACGAATAAAGATTTAATTGTCAAAAGAAAGGTAACAAAAAACTGAAAATCTTTATTAATATGTTCCTTAGTATTACATTGCATTTACATTTTTCGTCTGTTCATCTTAATACAAGGATGAGTATCACGTAATATCCTCATCTCGTGACATTTGTTGAACATTCTATATTTAGTGTATTATGTGAGGCTTCATCTTTAGTGATCCATTTCCCTAAATTCCCAATACAATTACAGAAAATGCGTTTTACTCTCTCTCTCTCTCTCTCTCTCTCTCTCTCTCTCTCTCTCTCTCTCTCTCTCTCTCTCTCTCTCTCTCTCTCTCTCTCTCTCTCTGTCTTATATATATATATGTGTGTGTGTGTCTGTATATGTGTGTATGTGTGTGTCAAAACCTTCCAATTCATATACCTTAGTTCAGGTTAGATAATTGTAATCGAGACATTCCCGTACCTATAGTCCATTTCTTTTAGCGATGCATATTTGCACCGACTCGCAGCGGTGCCCTTTTAGCTCGGAAAAGTTTCCGGATCGCTGATTGGTGCAAATGTGCATCGCTAAAAGAAATGGACTATAGTACTAGGGTGAGTGAAGGGACGAACAGTGAACGCTGGGCCCAAGTTAGTATTCAAGTTACGAATATTGGGGAAAACGTTTTAAGTCAGAACATCGCCCAAAAATACCCCAACTGTATATTATTGGTGATTGTAGCTACCAACTTCGTCCCTTATGGCTTGTTGAGATGTAAGAATACTGAACTTTTCAGGCGGCACACTGTTGATTTATCAGGATCTTTAAAAATCTAATCATTTGACCATATGTATGATAAATAGTCCCAGGATGTTATCTGAAAGAAACATTTCCAATTAATTCGCTTACCAACGTAACTATTCAACTTCTTAGAGGTGTTAACGAATAAAGAATTAATTGTCAAAAGAAAGGTCACAAAAAACTGAAAATCTTTATTAATATGGTCCTTCGTATTACATTGCATTTACATTTTTCGTCTGTTCATCATAATGCAAGGATGAGTATCACGTAATATCCTCATCTCGTGACATTTGTTGAATAATCTGTATTTAGTGTATTATGTGAGGCTTCATCTTTAATGATCCATTTCCCTAAATTCCCAATACAATTACAGAAAATGCGTCTCTCTCTCTCTCTCTCTCTCTCTCTCTCTCTCTCTCTCTCTGTGTGTGTGTTTTATATATATATATATATATATATATATATATATATATATATATATATATATATATATGTGTGTGTGTGTGTGTATATATGTGTATATATATATATATATATATATATATATATATATATATATATATATATATATATATGTGTGTGTGTGTGTGTGTGTGTGTGTGTGTGTTTATGTTTGTCAAAACCTCCTTATTCATAGACCTTAGTACGGTGGTGAGAGAAAGGACGAAAATGCTGGTCCTAAGTGGTTTAGTGCCCAGGCTACGAATATCGGGGACCATGTTTTAAGCTAGAACATCGCCCAAAACTGCCTCAACTGTATATTATTGGTGATTGGAGCTACCAACTTCGTCCCTTATGGCTTGTTGAGATGTAAGAATACTGAACTTTTCAGGCGGTACCCTTAAAAATGTTACAAGGTTGATGCACAGACATTATGTTTATATATATATATATACATATATATATATATATATATATATATATATATATATATATATATATATATATATATATATATATATATACATATATACATACATACATACATATATATACACACATATATATGCATATATACACATACATATATAAATATATATATATATATATATATATATATATATATATATATATATATATATATATGTGTGTGTGTGTGTGTGTGTATGTGTGTATGTATATATATATATATATACATATAAATATATATATATATATATATATATATATATATATATATATATATGTGTGTGTGTGTGTGTGTGTGTATGTGTGTATGTATATATATATATATACATATAGATATATATATATATATATATATATATATATATATATATATATATATATATATATATATATATATATATATATATAATATGCACGTAAATAGATATTCCTATCATTTGAGTATCATGAAGGTAATCTTCAAAGCAAACCGTGAATTGCATAATGTTGCAAGAGTCATTGGCTCGACAGTTCTTCTCGAAGCACCCCCTGGCCATTCATTCATGCAATGGTGACAATCACATAATCCGTGAATAATGCCTGTAACGTTTGCTATCGGTGGCCTTCACTCGTGCAAGAATTATTGATCGCTGAATCACTATCAGTATTCTAAATGTTGGAATGTAGTGAAGCTCATAAGATCCTTTTCTTTGTACTTTTTGTTTGTTTTATTTGTTTTGCCTTGGTTCATAGTGAAGAATCCTGAATGGGTGATATAGTAACGTGATCATATACACTGTGTGCATACATTTATGAATAAATTTCTACCTCATATTTGGATCGTTCCCTATTCTCTTCAAATGAAAGGAAAGGTACCTATCAAACATGCCGCTAATGACCTTCTTTTTCTCTAGGGTCTTTAATGGTATGATTGATAGCTACTACTACGTTAAATCCTAGAGTGAGGTAGAAATTAATATCTATTGATCGCAAAATATCAGCTACTACGTAGTGTGAGTTAAAAATTAATAATTATTGATCTTATATATTTTGTTGATTTGCATTATATATATATATATATATATATATATATATATGTGTGTGTGTGTGTGTGTGTGTGTGTGTGTGTGTGTGTGTGTTCGTGGGTGTGTGTGTCTGTGTGAGTGCGTTCTTATATATGTATGTACATTTATGATAATAAATCTTGAAAGCAAAAAATGACTAAACTGGTGAGTAGCAGACCTTTCAACTTGTTATCAGGCCTCCAAAGTAATATCAGAATTTATATTATCATCATTACTATCATTATTATAGAAAAAATAACACATGTTGATACAGAAAATAAAAATGTTAATTCGTACTCAAGATTTTTCTGATAATAGTGACAAGAAGCTACGTTGACGCTCAGTATGGATATTTTAAGACAAAGAACAACCAGAAAAGCACTTGTAGAGTGCAGACCTCCGCCCTGGCAGCTGGTTTCTCGAAACCAGCTTGCCTTTCCTTGAACCAATTTAGACCATAGGCGTATCTGAAGTCTGTGTGACAACTATGTGCGAACTTGTGGTTAAGGTTAGGGTTAATTCGGTTTACCTTTTGCTCGACCTTGACCTTTGACCTAAGAATTTCAAAATAGAATCTCTTCCACATCTTAACATAACATTTAATCCCCTTAAGTTTCACTACTCTATGCGTAAAATTGCGGCCAGGAACTTGTACACAAACAAATAAACAGACAAACAGACAAATAGGGCCGAAAATATAACCTCCTCCCAACTTCGATTGCGGAGGTAATAAGTACAGACACCTTCCTTGTATTTTTTTTTTTTTTTTTTTTTTTTTTTTTTTTGCGTAAAGATACAGTTACAATCATATAGGAAACACTACAGCGTTGTGTTCATTCCCTGTTGCTTAAGATTTATGAATTTGAATCTTGACTATAGCATTGCAATTTTCAGTTTTGACATCTTTATCCAAATATATTTACAGTGATTATGATTATTCTTCCTATGCATAGCATACGTACTGTAGGTATGATTGTGTGATGGTCCTTATAGTACAGGCTTATTAGACAAGTTTATATCTATCATTATCGGAGTATTGCTTATGTGAATAATACCTTCTCCATCATACAGCTCAACACTACGCAGTATTCTAGAAGTTTTATTCCAAATATGACTTGCTCGTGGATTAATCTCCCTGATTTGGCAGTTGAATCGTTGGAACTTCTGATATTCCAATTTGAAGCGAATGTTCCCATGTTGAACAGGCTGACATAGGTTTCATATATATGACAGATCTATTATAATGTTGTTACTGATCTCAAAATATTTTACATTTTTTTATTCATTAATTCTTATATAGCTAATCTATTTTCTTATTTCCTTTCCTTGTTGGGCTATTTTCCCTGTTGGAGCCTTTGAGATTGTAGCATTCTGCATCTCCAACCAGTGTTGTTGCTTAGCCAATAATAATAATAATAATAATAATAATAATAATAATAATAATAATAATAATATATAATAATAATAATGACAGAAGCCTTTGCATCGTATGGAAACTTTGATTAAAAGAGCAACAGATAGGAGAAATGATAACCTTGCTATATGTATGTGTATGTAAGCAATGAAATTATCAGAATATACGGTTATTAATTTCCTTATTCCACTGCGTTAGCATTCCGTAATATTTTCGTACTCAAACTTAAACTCACTTTATTTGATGGTCCTTGCAGCCAAGGAGTTGTGAGTATAGATCTTCTCCGGAGGTTTTTTTTTTTTTTTTTTTTTTTTTTTTTTTTTTTTTTTTTTTTTTTTTTTTTTTTCCAAGCAAATGATGCGTTTAAAAGTTTACTTTGAATCGAAAAATTCAGTTTAACCAGTTTTCCCTTTTTCCTCAAGTGTCAGTTTTCCTATTGGATTTACCTCGGCTCTCTGTTATCTGGTAAGAATATTCCAATTTATATTATTAAATGTTTTCGATAGGTTAACTTGCAAGATACTTATGTTATTCGGCTTTTACTGTATAAATATTATGTTTATAGTTATTCTTATAGATTTTTATTTTCTCTTTGCTTCTGTCCTTTAATCGAATGAAAATACCAATTTGCGAAAACATCAAGACTTAGGGGCATATATAGTTTGCATATTTCATCATTCAGTTTAAGTGTCGTAGTTACTGACGTAAAAAACCATACTCGTACTGATTCTTACATCTCAAACTACTTTTAAAATAGTTTGTTCACAGCAATACAAATCCCATGCAAATATTTAAGCACCTCGTGATAAATATTACGAAATGAACCACTGTCAGATGTTGGTTCGCTCAGCTACACAAGAGAGGCTTGTCCATCTACTGACATATGCTTG
>NC_090735.1:144652319-144661598 GCF_036898095.1 Palaemon carinicauda | reverse complement strand
TCTTTCAGATATATTTGCTCATTTAAATGAAACAAATATTTCATTGCAAGGCAAGAATGTTACATATTTCAAAGCTCAAAGTAAGTTAATCACTCTCCAGCGCAAGCTGAAGCTCTGGAATGATTGCATTCTCGAGGGAAAATATGAATGTTTTGAACCCCTTTGTGAATATCTACTTGACAACCATTTTTCTCTTCATACAGACATAAAAGTCTCTATCTCCTCAGCATCTATCTACGATGGTTGAATTAACTGGCAAGTATTTTATTTCTAATACTAAAACCTTTCTCTGGATTCAAGATCCATTTCTTGATTCCCAAAACACACAAGAACTGTTTTTGAGAGAGAGGGAACAGTTAATAGACATTCCAACCAACTGTGAATTGAAAGCAAAATTTAAGGAAAGTGAACTTTCAAAATTTTGGATAAACCTACTTGAAGACTGTCCAGAAACTGAAGCTCAAGCCCTTAAGTTTTTGATGCACTTCCCAACAACTTATCTTTGTGAGAAAACATTCTCCTTGTATGCAGCTTTTAAAACTAAATATAGAAATAGGCTGAATGCAGAAAATTATATGAAACAAGTTACTTCGATCATGCCCGACTTTGAAAAGCTTTGCAATGCAAAACAACAGCTGCACTTTAGTCATGAGATTTCGTTTCATTCTGAATTAGTTATTCTCCATATCGAATTCCATTGCTATTTTCTTTGTTACTTCTGATAGTTTTTTGATATTCTGTATTGAGCAGCTCTTTCTGTTATTAACTGGCATGATATTTGGCTATCAATTTAAGAAGAACAATAATAAAGACCATTCTTTAGCTGTGATTTTCTTCGACCTATTAATTTTCATCATCGATATCATTCGTAGTTTATTCTCATATACTTCCATCATGAGCATTCTTTGCCTGGGGTATATTTCATGACTCATATCTCGGACAACCAAAGAAGCAAATTTGTCAATGCTTTTGTGGTTGCTCCCTTTGGCTTAAGCCTGAAGTCAAGGAACCCAAAAAACCATTAGTTAGTATCAAAATTTGAAATTATTGTTTTTCATATTCATTTTGGAAAGTTTCTTGTTGGGGCTCCGTGAAAAACCTTTGCCCTGCTCAGGGGCTTCATGGTGTCCTGAAGTTTAGGAAACCCTTATCTAGAATACTTAAGGTTTGATCTACGAAGCCCATGGATTTATAAATTTGAATCTTTGCTTTTATTAGTTTTTTACTCATTCATGCTTTTTTACTCTGTCTTTAATCCCTAGAAGAAATTCAAGGTACAAATATCCTTGTTCCTTTCAATTTATTTATTTCGGTATGGGTTCAATGGTTATGTTTGGCTGTGGAGTAAATTGTTCCTAGAATAATACACATATCCAAATGAAAATTTCAGGGATGGATGGAAAACATAGTTTCTCTGTTCCTGCGAAATTCCATGGTAATATCTACAGTTAAAAAGACAAAACTATCATGAAGGCTTCTCAAATGTGATGTTAAATGTAGCAACATTACAGTGAACTGCGTGATAGTGAGCGACATCAACGAGGGACAATACCGATCTCAAAAACAATATCCGTCCCGAGTTCAGCTAGTAACAATAGTAGTAGTAGAAGTAGTAGTAGTAGTAGTAGTAGTAGTAGTAGTAACAGAGAGAGAGAGAGAGAAGAGAGAGAGAGAGAGAGAGAACTAGCATACGATCGGTGGCCGGTTTTATCACCGCTGGCTTCGATTTCCTTATAACGAGAGGTTGTGTAAAGAAACTTTGAATCGTGATAGAGTACACACACGCATAAATATAGATATATAGTATATGCTATATTTTCACAGAGAAACAGAAAAGGCAAACAAAATAAACACTCCATTGAATATTACACTCATGTATTTAAATAATGTGATAATTTCTCACATCACAAATATGGATCACATAACATCACAGATAAACCAACAGGCAAATACAATTGATTTGCAATAGGAAATTTGAATTTCTTTTCGTCTTCAGTAAATAATGAAATGAAGAGAAAATAACAATTTTGATAAGAAAAGAAGAATTATAATACAATTTTGTTGGAATTTAACATATAAGCTTTGCTAATAAAAAAACGAATTGGAAGACTTTTCTTCTCAAAAATGCGGTATTTATCACAGACAAAAAGTTAAAGTCGAGAAAGGACTTGGAAATTAACCAATTAGGCAGCACCAGCCTGAGAACCTTGTGCAGCAGCCCCTGCTGCGGCCTGCTTGGCAGCAGCCTGTATTTCCTCCTCGGTGGGGTACTGCAAGGTAGATCCCTCCTGGCACTCGAACTCGGGGCAGCAAGCAGGGAAGGCCTTCTCGAGGTCGGCCTCGTTGACAATTTTACATCCTGGGGATTCCTTAGGCCTGAGGCCGCAGTCTTCCACCTTCTCCACCAGCCTCTCTCCTTCCTTGATGCAGGTAGCCCTGCCGCAGAAGGGGCTCAGAGGCCAGGACTCTCCCACCTGGAATACTCTGCAGGCGGTGGAGCCGAAGCAAGCGCCTGGGAAGTCTGTTTGAGGATTAGATAGGAAAAATATTAAAGAGTGTATGGTACCGTCTCTGCCTGATGTTTGCCAGTCGGGGGTTCGAGTCCCGCTCAGACTCGTTAGTGCCATTAGTGTCTGCAACCTTACCATCCTTGTGAGCTAATGTTGGGGGGTTTGGGTGAGCCTATAGGTCTATCTGCTGAGTCATCAGCAGCCACTGCCTGGCCCTCCCTGGTCCTATCTTGGGTGGATAGGAGGCTTGGGCGCTGATCATATAATATATGGTCAGTCTCTAGGGCATTGTCCTGATTGCTAGGGCAATGTCACTGTCCCTTGCCTCTGCCATTCATGAGCGACCTTTAAACCTTTAAACCTTTAAATGTAAATGTAATGAATATTGACAATGCGTGTGAAATTCGTAAAAACATAAGGGAATAATATAACGTTTAGCGGAAAGGAAATTTCGGAAGCATATTAAAGTATAAGGTCAACGCGAAAGTGTATTGGCGATTCATGTAAATCAGACTGAAATATCTTAAAGGAATTTTTGGATGAAAAATCGAAAACGTTATAAAATGTCTTATTTATATCAGTGACGCCAACACAAAGCGTATAGCAAATCTGGTCTATTCATAATCAGTTATCATGAAACCACTTAAAAGTGAGGCTCAGATTTCCAAATCAAGATCTTAATCATGAGACTGCATTTAAATTGAACTCAATTATAGTAATCATTACATTTTGTTTAGTTTCTTAAAGACTGAAGATAAAAGGCAAGAAGTGAAAGTGTGTGTGTTCGGTTTATACACATAAACACACACATGTACCGTGAATATATATATATATATATATATATGTGTATATATACGTATAAATATATGTATGTATATGTATATATATGTGTGTAGAATATATATATATATATATGTGTGTATATATACGTATAAATATATGTATGTATATGTATATATATGTGTGTAGAATATATATATATATATATACAATACAATGCACCCATATATATATATATATATGTATATATATATATATATATATGTGTGTGTGTGTGTATATATATAAATACAATGCATATATATATACATATATATATATATATATATGTGTGTGTGTGTGTGTGTGTGTGTATGTGTGTATATATATAAATACAATGCATATATATATATATATATATACAAACACAATAAATATATAGCACATATATACAAAATAATGAAAAAAGAGCGCAATATCACTGGAATGATAATTACCTCTGAGGACATCTGCGTTCAAACTGCGAACAGACGGTTTTGCAGGAATCCTTGTCTGGGAGAAGGCAACTGCAACGCAGACAGAGGCGAACACTACGAACTTCATTTTCTCCTGCAAAGTAAAATAACAGTCAAATGATGTTCAATGGTCGTATAATTAAAACCATAAAGTTTATATACGGGAAATCTGAGAGAGAGAGAGAGAGAGAGAGAGAGAGAGAGAGAGAGATCTAACTTGAAGTAAATGAATTTGTGAAATTATATCAAAGAAGGATTTTTCTGAATTGAGATGAATACTTTAGAGTAAATTCATGTAAAAGTGATTTGAAACAGTCTGTTTCAGTCACCCTTCTGAAAGAACGAAGGATATCAGTTAAAAACCCGAGAGCCACAAATAAATAAATACAAGTTATACATGAAGAATATCCCTGAGACAAACTAATTTGATATCGTGATCATTACTTATTTGAGAGTCTGGCAATTTTCTCAGAGAGAGAGAGAGAGAGAGAGAGAGGAGAGAGAGAGAGAGAGATTCTGATGTCGTTTCCCTTGTATTCCTGGAAGCTTACCTTTTTGGCTTGGTTAATTTCCTGTGAAATTATGTCAATTGTTGATTCCTGCCGAGGTTTATATAGCTCCCACTGACTTGCCGTTGGGATACAGGAAGAGTTACCATTTATATTGTTTATTTTGTTTTCTTCAGTACTGAACTTTAAGCAAATTGTTCTCATTTCTGTATTGAAAAGACAGATTCAAATATTTTGTTTTATTCTTCATGTTGTGTTGAATTAGATTCAATATGTAGACACTGCAATTATTGAAATAATACTATATTCCGTCGAGTTAAATGGTAAATGAACCATTGGCAACTGTTTGTGAAGGTTAGTCAGCATTTCCTGGCGCACATAATATATATATAAGAAGAATGAACAACTTCTGTTATATGCGAATGGCGCTTACCAAGGACTCGAGTGAAATACGCTCCAAGAAATAAATATCAAATAACATTTGCAATGGAAAAAATATGCTTAGGAATCTCTCTCTCTCTCTCTCTCTCTCTCTCTCTCTCTCTCATTTTGTTTCTACGTTAATTTGATATACAAAAAAAAGAACATATGCCTATGTACCTATTCCTTTCTCTAATGTTCATTTTCTCTTTTCTGATATTTTATCTTGCATCCATTTGTCTCTGAGCCAGCTAGATAATATTTGGATTTATATTTAAAGGTTTAAAGATGATTCATGTGTAGCAGAAGCAAGGGACAGAACAATGTCTTAGAGACCGACCATACATACAGTACATATAAACAGCGCCATTATCCCTCCCCCCCCACGCCATTGCCACTCCCCCCCCACCCCCCCCCCCCCCCCCCACCCCCCAAGCAAGCTAGGACTAGGTGGGCGATAGCGATACAATGGTTAGCAATGACTCAAGGATGGCGAGGTTTCAGACACTACTAGAAGCTTTCTCGCTTGAATGGGGCTGCAGATCCCGTCCAATGAAGGTTCTCTCTCTCTCTCTCTCTCTCTCTCTCTCTCTCTCTCTGTAATCAGAATGCGTGAGAGAGTTTGTATAAATACTTGATACAAATGAATTGTTCGAGTTTTCTAATTGCTAAATTGGAAAGTTGAATATGAGACATTTCGTTTAATGCTAAAGTTCTCTTCAAAGCTAATTGACGGTCAGGGAATGTATCTTTTTTCTTCAGCCTTAAATAAAGATTCATGATGGATAGAAAATTAAAAAGAAATGTCACATTGTATCCAAAATGCCATTGAATTAATATAACATATACAATAGACGGGTGTCTTCAGAGAAACGTTGTTTCCACTTGTAAATTCTCAATAAAGAATGGACTAGTTACCCATGATTAGTTTTGTAGAACTTGACTCTCAAGGTTGATAAGTGAGATTGTGACACTAAACGCAAAACTTTCCAGTCGATGAATAATTTCAACTCATTCACAACAAAAAGAAAAAAAAAATCTTGCAACGTCACTGCTGGCTATTTTTTTTTTTTTTTTTTTTTTTTGAGCTGGTGCTCAGTATTTCCACGTCCTTCGTGAGAGAAAAATTAAATAATAAGGTAATAAATAACGGTTACTAACTGTCCTTTTTTTTATTCGCTGAACTGAACTTCAAATAGAAATAAGTTGACAAGTGTTTGGTTTTTTTTATATCATTTTCAACTCCATTGGACGGATTATGAAGTTTCTCATAAGTAAGACATTGTCTTATTTATTTGTAAATCAGGAGAAATTTTTAACTTTGAATAATAAATGAAAATGTCGTCGTCCCCAGTGTTTAAGATGACAGACAAAACTTTAATCTCAAATATATGAATGAAAATTCACTACAAAAGGAAACATTTTAATTAATCAAAAGGTATATCACAGAAAAGACTGCCCAGAACTAACGAATAAGCCTACGGCCTATCTTCTCATAAATGACAAAAAAAGATCGATATGCTAATACCTAGAAGTTCCAGATTTTTTTTTTCATATACTATACATGCATGATTATTTTCTCCTCAGAAATTTTACCAAAACTTCAGCAGATATCATCCAAATTTGAACATTACTCACGTAAAGAGTGACTGTGAATCTACTCGGTCTATAATGATATCCTTCAACAACAGTTGATTCCCTTTGTACTTCGATCTAGCTCGCTGATACTTTTTCAAAATCACTAAGAGTAGAATAGAACTTATCACAGTAATGATCAACTACAACCTTCGGAAAAAAAAACCACAAAAAGAAAAAAAATCTGTTTGATTACCTCACATGAAATGTAAGTTCTTGTATGTTTCTTGATAGCAAGAGAAATTTTCATCTTTTGTAGCGAGATACTTGCAAAGAACGCATCTTACATCTTTTTATAAATCCTGATTCATTATGAAAGTTTTAGAAATTGTTGGAAGAGTCTCCCGTTTTATTTTAATTTCTAAAACTGTTCTTCATTCTTTTTAATATTAATATGCCCTTGCATTTTTCTATTTACTGATCATTATCGTCTCAGTTATTTGAGGATCTATTGTGTTTTTGTTTGTAAGAGAGAGAGAGAGAGAGAGAGAGAGATGAGAGAGAGAGAGAGAGAGAGAGAGATAAGTGAAAAACTGGTTTAATGCTTAGAATGTTTTACTTGTTACTGAATTCTGTTATATTCTCAAACTTCTTTTTTTTTTATCTTTGTGTTTTCCCCAAAATTTCCTTCATCAATTGTTAGTTGCGAAATGGAAACGCCTCTAACAGTCACCTTTGGCTTAGGTTTATACATCCTTCAAATAACACCCTTATGCTAAGGAACCTTTAATGCTATTCTTCTTGTTTCATGAATTTTTTAATTCTCATTTGAGTCAGGGATCACTAAAAAGAAAGAAAAAAAAGCAGTCGATATATCTTGAACGAAATATCTATTGCAATGTTACAATGATATTTTCCTAATATGATTAACAAAATATATTTTCTTTTGAATTTAGTATGAGCTATTTTACCGTATGAATTATTATTTATGTATCTATTTTCTTGATTGTCTATTTATAGATTTATCTATTTACTTACTCAATTACCTGTTAATTCATATTTCCATTATCTATCAATCCATATATTTATTTTTTCAATTATCTTTTCATCCATTTATTCATTTATAGCTTATTTACGAATTAATCTACTCATACATCATCCATCTATCAACTAAAGTATACATCATTTTAACAACTTATTATGTGTATTGATTAATTTATTATTTCTATAAATTAAGTTTCCATGAACTCAAACAGTCACTCTTCCATTTTGAGAATGTGTATGGCATTCACGATTGAACAGATTCCATCAGCTATGATTCAGCTGTGGCCTTTCCTTCCCCTTCATCTATGGCCTTGAGGCATTTTCCTTAGTTATGCATTCTACAAAGGTGCATCATAATACTTTAGCTCCAACTACCTTCAATACTCTACCGGGATTTATCTGGCTCATATTCATTCTAAATCACTCCTGTTCTTAAAGATTTTTCTCCCTGTTTATTGTATATATTTATTGTTTATTTATTTTATATATTAAAGATATTTTATTGTGACAAACCTATTTTAAAATGGGCAAAGTAAAAGTATAAGTTTCACCTTTAGAATCTTATTAAAGGCGCAGTTCGAATCTTGATATGGGCATTTACAACTTGGATAACTCTATAAATGAGACGTGCCGTCTAGAAACTGTCTGCTAATTTTTCCCGACTCGAGTATGCACTGTCAAAACTGACGATAAGGTGAGAGAGGTTGAGAAGACACGTTGCTACCTAAGGGGCCTCATGGTGTGATCGGTAGTATCCTAGCCTCACCAGAGAAAGAACCCAAGGTTGAATCTTTGTCAAAGCCTGGTCTTAATATTCATTTGAAAACCCACTGAGTCTCAGGTGATCTTCATCAGCTTCAGGTATAGCAATCAAATTATTCCCCTCATATCTCGTATTCATGACCTCACTAAAGTGTTCCATCTAACGTTGCCTTTCTACATATGCTGTTATAACAGATCCGTCTCTCTTTTTGATGGGAGGAACGTAGAGAGTAGAGGTCCCCTTCTTGTTTTTGTTTCTTTGTTGATGTCGGCTACCCCCCAAAATTGGGGGAAGTGCCTTGGTATATGTATGTATGTATGTATATGCTTCTTTTTTGCCCCAGTAGAGATCTCATTAATAATTCTTTGAGCAACTCTCACTCCATAGCCACTACCTGAATTCATAAAGTTTCAGCCTCTTCTGCTTTACTGTCTAAATATTCTCTCCAGTCATAAAAGGCTTTTCTTTTGTCCTCACCATGAATACTGTAATACTTAGCATACTCAACCTTGTAATTTTCATCACTTCCTCGAAAACTTTCAAGAATCAATTTCTGTCTTTGTTTCCTTTTTATAGTATCCCAAGGATCATTTGATATCCATTGTTTTCTCCTTGTAACTGTATGTCCCAAAACTTCTTTACAACTGACTGATATATGTTCTTAATACCATACCATTTTTCATTAACTGTCTGCTCTTCGTCTCTTAAAGTCTCTAAGGCTGCAAATTGATTGCTACATTCAATTGCAATGCTTCTCTGTGGTCATCTTCTAGAAGCTTAGTTGTATCAAACCTATATACACACACACACACACACTCATATATATATATATATATATACGTGTATATATATATATATATATACGTGTATATATATATATATATATACGTGTATATATATATATATATATACGTGTATATATATATATATATATATATGTATGTATATATGTGTGTGTGTGAGTGTATGTGTGTGTGTATGACCATGTGTGACCCTAAGTTTTTAAGATAAAGCAGCATAAGAAAATTATATATATTACAGTAAAATTTTTTCTAGCGAAAGAGTTACTTAAATATCTTGATTTGCAGGTTATGAAATTGTCCAATTTTCCATATCCATATAAAATTTAACGCTCTGAAGCTGAAGAAGAATATATGGATAATTTGAAATATTTGCGGATACAT
>NC_090735.1:144619819-144642319 GCF_036898095.1 Palaemon carinicauda | reverse complement strand
AAGATTACAAAAAGTCATTGGTGTTATTTCATCTTATATGCAAAAAAAGAAAGAAAAAAAAATGGCACTGAATAGATGATTAAGATATGAGTAAAATCTTTAATGAGAAAATGAAAATACAGATAAAAAGGCAATTCCCGGAGGGTAAATTTCATTCTTGATTTTGATTCTCTGACGAAAAATTGACGCCAAGTTAAAGTCAATTAATAAACAAAATGGGAATTACTGTGACCCTGCTGTTAAACCCAGAGGTCAACTAGCTCAGGGGTCACATAGCATGTGGTATACACTCGGAACATTTACTGAGGAGGGTCACAGAGGTGAATTGACATCTAGAAATTAGGTTAAACATTTTTTGGGGTATTCCAGCTAGAACTAATCTCTATTGGGGAGTGCGAAGAGCATACTATCTCCATCTACCCTCATCTCATCCACATATGACACTCTAACGTTCAGTTGGGCTCCACAAGGCACTAGAAGAGTTGGAAGACCCAGGCCTACATGGCTGAGGACTATGAAGCGCGAAGTAGGAGATGATGAATGGAGAAGTATTGAATTAAAAGCTTATGGTAGAGGTGACTGGCAAAATCTAACCGAGGCCCTTTGCGTCAATGGGTGTAGGAGGAGATGATGGTGATGATGATGATGATTCCAACTTAAAACTTATGTAATTGTAATCTTTTAAATTAGGAGAAGACAGAGTTATGTATAACTTTTATCAGAATTAGGGAGTTATGTTTCAATAAGAGAGAGAGAGAGAGAGAGAGAGAGAGAGAGAGAGAGAGAGAGAGAGAGAGAGAGAGAGAGAGAGAGAGAGAGAGAGAGAGAAATTATATTTTCTCTTAGCCCCATTAAACTTACCGTATTAAATGGTTACCGCTGTTTGAAAAGAATGAAGTGCCAATAGTTAATAATTATTAGCAACCGACCTTTATATATCCTCCAACGAACATAGGAAGTAAAATAAGTGCAGATTGAGCTGTCGATTACAGTATTTTATTCTACCTTTTTCTCTTCTTTATTTTGCAGTAAATGAAGCATTACCGAAGGTGTGAAGGAAGAAAACATTATCGCATGATATGATAATCACTATAAAAGTAATGAATAAATCGATAGTATAAAAAGCACGTTCTTGTAAAGGATGCAATAAAAGACGCACTGGAAGCCGCATTCTGGATTTATTCTGGCATCAAGAAATTACTGGATAAAACGAGGTTAGAAATTTCGTTGAGAAATAAGTTAAAAGAAAAAGAGATATCGCATTTGCCTGTGCTCCACAAGTGCTCTTTTCAACTCTAGGGTATGACGCATCACTTCCTGTTTTTTTATTTATTTTTTTTTTTTTAAGCAATCTGTCTTGCTTGCAATGAGTCATTGTGTTTTGTTCCGGTGTTGAATATTAAAGGTTGATATATTTTGACGTATTCTGTGCAAACAACTTCTCTTTTGTTTATTCATTGGTGACAGTTTACAGGACTTAAATATTGAAAGTTATTAGGAAAACAAAAACTGTTTAGGAAAAACTTATAATCTATATGATATATATATATATATATATATATATATATATATATATATATATATATATATATATATATATAAAATATATATATATATATATATATATATATATATATATATATATGTATATGTATATATATATATATATATATATATATATATATATATATATATATATATATATATATATATATATATATATATATATATATATATATGTATATATATATATATATATATATATATATATATATATATATATATATATATATATATATAAATGTATATCTATTCATATATACTGTATACATACGTACTGTATATTTATTTGTAGACATACAAAATACATAAAATGTAAAAATTCACTAAGATGATTTTTACCCTGCGTTAGTAACATTAAATTACAGCATACATTGAATTTATCAAGAAATTATATCAAATATTTTTTTTTACATTCAAAGTTCCTCGCATTTAGAGGCCAGTGTAAATTTAATTTATGTGAGTTCTAATTTGTAAAAATATTACCGATATTCATCGAAGATATATTTTTTTTTTGCATATTAATTTAATATCTCTCGGAGGTTTTAGAGTAGGCCTATCCATTGATTATTCTAACAAGCATGAATAAACGCAAGTTACATTCACTTTGTTATGTATCAAAGGTTTACTGATATTAGTTAAGTATTGCATGTTTACTTTTCCTGATCTGCTTCATTAAGAGTGAAATGTATCCGAAAATAGCTCTTCCTCTTTACTATAAAAAAAAAAAAAACATGGACACTCACACACACGTGCGCGTGTACACACACACACATGAATATATATATATATATATATATATATATATATATATATATATATATATATATATATATATATATATATAATATTGAACAGATATTTAACGTGACAAGTGTAAAATATATGTATCTCTCTCTCTCTCTCTCTCTCTCTCTCTCTCTCTCTCTCTCTCTCTCTCTCTCTCTCTCTCTCTCTCTCTATATATATATATATATATATATATATATATATATATATATATATTATACTTTTCACATTAATTATTTGTTCACTATTATGAAACAATACCAAATAATCTGCATGATTTGCATTGTGAAATAAACTTTGCTATCTAGAAATGATCTGAACATGTAAAGTTACATGTCCATGAAGTGACAGAAAAATCTGAACTATCCTAATTTTTTAATAAAATCTTACTTAGAAAAAAAAAACTTTTAGCTTAAACGCCAAAGAATTTTTAATCTTACCCTCAGGACAGATTTTTTTTTTTTTTATTGCATGGTCAGTATAACTGACTCCATTGCTGTTGATTATAAATGAAATAATGCCGAATCAGAAGAGATGATCTGGTTAACTTTGCTATTATAAACGAAAAGCTCTTGGAGTCTCGTTACTTTTAAACAATATCTAACATTTTTTTCATATATATATATATATATATATATATATATATATATATAACATATACATGTATGTATATATATATATATATATATATATATATATATATATATATATATGTATATGTATATATATGTATATATATGTATATATATATATATATATATATATATATATATATATATATATATATATATTGTATACTGTATATGTAAATACATATATTTTATAAGTATATATTGATCCTTTGTCATATAATTTCACCAGTGCTCTTGCTGAAAAAAGAAAATAACTGAATATCTTACTCTGGATTTCTTTACTAGATACCCCCTCCTCCAAAAAAAGCCACTCAGATATTCCCCGAAATGTTTGCTCTGAGTCATGATAAATTCACCCTCTTTCGGAACATCCCTCTGGAAGACCGAGTCCTCGGGGATACAAGTAGCGAAGGAGTAACTTGACCTGTTTTTGCAGCCCTAACTTTTCGTAACGAACCAGTTGTCTTTGTTCTATTTAATAGAATATATTACATCGGTAAAATTCCCAGGAATTGGGCAAGATTCTGCAGTTGCCAAAGGCTTTTTTTATATACTGCTTTGTAATGTGCTTATCATTATTTACTATATTTATTTATGGAACAAACGAGCCCTAACATAAAGCCTCAGTACCAATAAATAGAATATGCACACCTGAAGGCGTAAGAAATAGGGTAAACTTGGAGGTGTCTGGCATCTCACAAGGTCTTCTTTGACTGGATATATACAATAGTAGGATCGTTGTTCAGCACACTGCATACACCGGTTACTTTTCATTGTAGCATAACTAACTCAGTGAACTAAGGTAAGCGTTAAGAGAACAGATTGGCAGTAGTTAAAACGAGACTTTTTAGCTACATTTATTTTGAGTAAATCAATGGCATGATTTACAAAGACATTTTATGCTGGGTTCAATTGCAAAACAGAAATCTGGAACGAAAGTTTTATAAAGTAGCATACTCTTCTATAACATACTGATTTTTGCATAGAAATTAAAAACATATTGGCACATACAGCACATCTGTTTCACCAAATAGTATTGCTGCCTTTATAACTGGTTTTGGCTAAGAACACAAATAATAATAAAGCTGATGTAATACGTAACTCTAAATCTTAACAAAATAAACGTCACTGAAGAACTGGACAGAAATGGAAATAATTTTCATTCAATAGAAACAGGTTGTAATATCAATTATTTCAAATTTTATTGGCCCATAGTTTTACAACAAAAGTGACCTTTAATGAAAAAAGCAGATATTTATTACTTCTGATGCCAAGAGAGATGAATGATAATTATATATTTAAGAAATTCTTGACGCTATATTTTCCCCTTTCTAGAAATTATAAATATGTTTTGTTTTTTAGATTGCTTATCAATTTTGTTTTGAACCTATCATTCAGAATTTTTATTCATATATTTTCTTTTTCATTACAGCCAAGATGAAATTCCTTATTGTAGCCTCTTTCTGTGTTGTTGTGGCTGTTGCTCAGAATGCTATCCAGCCAAAACCAAATGTCCGTACATTGCCTGCTGAGGTCCGAAAAGGTTAGTATGTTTGGTGTTTGAAAATTGTTTTCTTCTGATGTAGAGACACCAATAATTACTAAATACTGATTCAAATAGTTGATAACTTTATCATGATATGCAGAAAGTAAGAGGAGATAGCAAATATCTCGTGGCTGTAGATTATATTAACTAATATTTTCTTCCCCTGACAGAGGCTCCCGGTCAGTGTTATGGATTCACGGCCAGAAAGGCCTTCGCCGTGGGCCAGTCTTGGTCCCTGACTCCCTTCTGTGGCAGAGCCACCTGCCTCCAACAGGAAAATCGGCTCTTCGAAAAGGTGGAGGACTGTGGCTTTGAGCCAAAGCCGTCTCCCGGCTGCAGAGTCGTCAACGAAGCCGACCAAGCTAAGCCGTACCCAGCCTGCTGTCCCAGATACGAGTGCCAGCCTGGTGCCAGTCTCCAGTACCCAACTGAGGAGGAACTCAGGGCTGCTGCACAGCAGGCTGCACAAGCTGCACAGGGCGCACAAGGATAACTATCGGTTTCTCAGAAAGGGTCTAATCTACAATTCAAAGTTCGGCTAAATTCTTAACAGAAGCTTTATATTAGCCAATGTTTTGTACCAGTCATGAAATTTAATGTAAATATTTAAAGAGATCGAAAGAAGATGGTATAGATATCCTCAGGAAGAAAATGGGCATTATAAAATATATATTTAAAATAAAGAAAATCATATTGAGTCTGAAACTTTCTTTACCCTTTTCATAAAAACTAAAGTTTAGAAATAGTCTATGAAAACTATATATTAGACAGTACTGTACAAAACCTTTAGAAAAAATTTTCTTTATAAAAAAAAGATATAAAGAGCGTTTATCAGTTCAAACTTTACAACAAATCTTCCGAATCTGTAACGAGAGAAAACTGTTACTAATTAAATTTTGTAAAGAAAATATTTTGTTTGTCGTTAGGCCTACTTAATGGCTATTGAAAAATAAGTGCAAATAATTTATTCTTGTCTGAACATATATAATCTCATATTTATGACTGCTTATATACATAACATATGAATAAAATAAGGAACCAAAAATGAAAAGGTTCATGTCCTATTATGACAAAGATTTGCTTAATATAACTGTACAGATATTAGTTTTGGTGTTTGAGCTATATTATTCTCACATATGATGTTTAGAATTCTAGAACCTTCCCTTTCGTTTCTTTAATTATTGCAATATCTTTTCGAATGCCTCTCGATGTGACATTACACAAGTCCTGGTAAAGTTGGTTGTTTTGTGATACCTAATTGGAATGTCTCAAGTTTGGTTTCCTTGTTTTATTCCATATTTCATTATTTTTACTTAAATTACCATCGAAAGGGAAACTATATCTGTGTTTTATTGTGTGTATACAAAAATCATCCATGACTTTACAGAATACAAGATATATCTTTGACATATTCGTAACATAAATTCCGAATTAAGGATGAACTTCCTATGCAAGAGGGCTCCACAGCATTTTTAGAAAAGTATATTGAATATCAACCGTGATAGACGGTATATCTTAGCAATCCATGTTTGCCAACGGTTATACTCGTATAAGCGGATGAACAACTTGGTGGAGTAATGAGAGCTTTAGATGTGGAGGAAATGCCCCCCTAAATCTCGATGAAGTCTCTGGCAGCAGGGTAATGGATTGGGTTTAAGGAGATGGACAAACTGTCTCTTCGGCTTTACTCTTGATGTCTGGCGGTTGATCTTACTAGAATTAGTATGGACCAGCAGGGGTCACTTGCCTTAGGTAGATAGGCACTGCGCATACCAAGGAACTAGCTATATTTTGATGTATCTAGCCAATGAATCCTGTGAGGCCCTTTGCGTCAATAGGCGTAGGAGGAGGGGATAATGATGATGGTCGGCTTCGTTGATGACTCTGCAGCCGTGAGACGGCATTGGCTAAAAGCCGCAGTCCTCCACCTTTTTGAAGAGCCGATTTTCGTGTTAGAGGCAGGTGGATCTGCCACAGAAGAGAGTCAGGGACCAAGACTGGCCCACGGCGAAGGTATTTCTGGCGGTGAATCATAGCACTACCCAGGAGCCTCTCTTATAATAAGACGTATTTATGGATCTGATATATTTCATTGTATCATATATCGATAACAGATATAAGGTTAAAGTCACTGACGCGAATGGAGTAAATAAGGTTTATGTAAAATTCCGTGATGGGATCTTAAGGTCAGCGGAGAATGGTTGTGATAATAGGAAGGTAAAATGAAGAACTAAGATAATAGTGATAGGTTGAGGATATGAGAGTTTAGTGAGAAAAAAAAAAAGATTATTCTAAGATTTGAAAACATAACGCGAGTAAATCAAAGCGGATTTAGTCTGAAGTCGATAGAGTGCATATTTTTTTTCAGATATGTATTAATGGGAAGCAATATTAACTTATGTTAGATCAGCATTGGTTTGTGAGGACAGTAAGCTTAAGAAGACCTGTAGGAGTGATTACTGAAAATGTACGGAGGACAATTGGGATTTCGGAGAAGAGAAATGTTCGAGCTGCTAATGGGATACTTGAAGGTTAAACAGTTTTGTAGCATACAGAGGGGAAGGAAAAGTTAAGAAGAAATAGGTAAAATTTCTCTACAGAAACGCAAAGGTGATGAAGGTAACTGTAAGAGTTATAGTGGTATAACACTATTTTGTATATTAGAAATATAAGGGAAAGTGTATGGTAGGCCTGTAATTTAAAAAGTAAGCAGGATGAAGGATTATTAGGGAAAAAACACAGAGAGAGAGAGAGAGAGAGAGAGAGAGAGAGAGAGAGAGAGAGAGAGAGAGAGAGAGAGAGAGAGAGAGAGGACATGTGACCCAAGTACTTCTCATGAAACAGATAATTTTGATAATGAAAAGATGAAGATGTAAGGCACAAGCATAAACCTTAAAATCTAATGATTAACTCGATATAGAGGTAATTCGAAATTTTAAGAATATACAGTTGGTTCTACATAATAGGTTGGGGAAAGATATTGAAAGATTTATAATGAGGATGAAGTGTGTGTAGTTGGACAGGTGAATGAAATACAAGGACATATATTTGCATTAAAGATAAAGAGAAATGACAATACATATAGAGTAAAAGTTATGGGATAAGAAAATGAGTCACGAGTGGGTCATGGAATGGATGATGGTTGCAAAGGATACAGAACTGAAATGATGATATTAGAGAGAATCTAAAGAAACTTTAAAAAACGTTTTAAGATTTTCTTGTAAGAGGGTACAGCTTATAAATACATGTGAGCCCATGTTTGTTTGATTGACCATCTGATAAAATATATTTCCCAAAATGTGTACTTAAATGGGCTCCTATTCATATACAAATCTTGACAATCTATTGATTAACCGACCAAATTCTATGCGTGGTACTTGAGACATTTTGGGGGGATTAATAGTAGGCAGGTTTAGACTTCAGATCAAAACTTATATCAAATAAATATAAAATATATGAAAATCCCTGAATCATATTACTGAGTAAATAAAAAAAATTGAAAACTTTCTTAAAAACGTTCGGCACAGCTGATGTACGCTTCTTTTTCTTCCGCCGAGAAATGGAATGTGATGATTGGGTGCCGGGGTTAGGGTAGGGCAGGAGATGGGTGGACCATCCGGTTTTTAAGCAAGCCATCTTGCGTCATGCACTAGTTCTTAGTCAGGGAATTCTAACAGGAAGATTCCTGGGAATTTACCTAATTTTGCAGGTGCCAAATTATAATCATAGTCTGCATTGTAATTTACTCTATAACAATAACTCATTATATATCGTTGTGAATTGCGTGTGTCATTTGTAGGACTAATAATGAACAAAAGTTAGTTTTCTCTTCAGTAAAACTTGACGATAGACTTGGTACATTTAATGGCGTCAAAATAGTGTAAATAATGGAGTAACTGATATCTCAGTTGATCTCCTCTCCTCATCGCATATAAAGACCGGCAGCATCTTTGGTCAGCATCAATTTCACCAGTTGTTCTTCTTAGTAACAACAACGCTAGATCGATTTGAGGTAAGAGTTTAGATTTTAGAGGATAGAAAATTATAGGGTTAATATTCATGCTCAAATGATCTTTAAATCTTTTAATATACATATTTGATCCTTAATATGTATGGGAGAAATAATCAGGCTATATTTTTTCAATATCAGCTTGATGTAATTTAATGACAGATTATAAAAATACAATTTTATCTAAATTCTCTGGTTATTTTACATATACCTTTCAGTTGCTAAACCATTACAATTCTGGAGACCTCAAAAGAATCCTTTTATGTTTGACAATATATCCAAAGTAGGAAAAAAAGATTCTATTTTGTATTATATTTATGACAATAAAAGTGCGCCAAAATGTTATCCTTATGAAATTGAAATGAGAGTTAAGTCATTATTCAGGTAAATCATAATTCTAAAATGTGTACTTATAACTTAAATGTGTCGATAAAGAAAATGAAAAGATATGGGGAATATATATACTTGAGTCTCATTAAAAAAATAATGAATCTTACTATATCTCTGCTTTTTCAAATATAATGAATATGATATTCTTCTAAGGAAAAGAAATGACAAAAAACCAGCTCAAAGGTAAATATCTCTATTCCTTCTTATTACAGCCAAGATGAAATTCCTGATTGTTGCCTCCTTCTGTGTTGTTGTGGCTGTTGCTCAGAATGCTATCCAGCCAAAACCAAATGTTCGGACATTGCCAGCTGAGGTCCGAAAAGGTTAGTATCATTGATCGTTTATATTTGTTAAGAGTCATGAAGTAATGGTGATGTTCAATTACTCATTCAAATAAAAAATCACTGTGATATGTTATGAAGCGAATAAGATGAAAGAGACGACTATTATATTTCTAATATCATGTTATAATCGAGAAAAAATTCTTATTTTAACAGAGGCCCCCGGCCAGTGTTATGGATTCACGGCCAGAAAGGCCTTTGCCGTGGGCCAGTCTTGGTCCCTGACTCCCTTCTGTGGCAGAGCCACCTGCCTCCAACAGGAAAATCGGCTCTTCGAAAAGGTGGAGGACTGTGGCTTTGAGCCAAAGCCGTCTCCCGGCTGCAGAGTCGTCAACGAAGCCGACCAAGCTAAGCCGTACCCAGCCTGCTGTCCCAGATACGAGTGCCAGCCTGGTGCCAGTCTCCAGTACCCAACTGAGGAGGAACTCAGGGCTGCTGCACAGCAGGCTGCACAAGCTGCACAAGGTGCTCAGAGATAATAGAACAAGAAGGGTTTATTTTATTAAAAACAATGGGAAAATTATAAACGCAAACCGTACGATGTCTGTATAATTAAGATTTCATGGCATTATATAATATATACAGATTGTTATCATTCATATGTCTTTAATCAGGCTGTCACAAAACCATATCAATCATGTCATTTTGTTTTATAATATGCATAAATATTTTCTCAAGTTTAGTTCATTTATTCAACTTATGTAAATAATTAACTGTTAAATTGACATGGGTGAAGTAGTTTGGATGATTGTTGAAATATTCTTTTTTCTATTTTTATATGAAAATAAAGATTATTATTAAAAGGCATTGTGTTTTTAGAACCCTTCCATATTATCAAGCTAGGACCAAAACAACCACGAAAAAGATATATATATATATATATATATATATATATATATATATATATATATATATATATATATATATACTTATATATGTATATGTATATATATGTATATATATGTGTATGTATATGCATATATATATACATATATATACAGTATATATATACATATATATATATATATATATATATATATATATATATATATATATATATATATATATATTTAGGAAACATATATTATAGTTATTACTTTCATCTTACTGACACAGTGAATTTGCTAAACATGCAAGAAACTCTCGTGCATAAAATCCGTCACATGTGAGGTCAGTCTTATAATGTCCTTGGGTCAATCGATAAAGGAACAGAAAATAAGTCAGTTGTCAATGGAAAAGACTCCTAAGGCTTGAGTTCAAATTTCTTCATTTTTTTGTTGGTGATGAGCAGTTTCAAGATGTCTTTGGTTAATGTTACTTAGGTAATTTACTGGATCAAATTTTACCCCGATAATCGTATTTTTATTCAATATCACTAAATTGAAAACCTTTTTATCCTTCTATATTATATTGTCTATGTAATTATGCACCAGAGTTTGAGGTGCACTGGAGAATGTGCAGATTCTCAAAAGAATGTAGAGATAAACAAAAGAAATAAGGTATAGCCACGAAAAAGAGTGAAATAAATATATAAACATAAATATTTGAATGAATATAGGTGTTAAAAATGCAAGAACTAAGGATGGAATGAGCTATTAGAAGTAAAATAGACGAAAATTAAAAAGAAATCAAGGGATTAATAAATGAATAAATGCATGAATAGATATAAACAAGGAATAAAAGAAGGAAGATAAACAATCAATTGTATCGATGAACAAAAAGATGAATATAAAAACAGTTTAGTGCAACTACTATGTTATTCTGTTTAAATTAATGACATTGTTCAAATCTTCTTTAATACGATCTTAAGTATAAACACACATATGTATATATGTATATAAACACACACACACACACACACACACACACACACACATATATATATATATATATATATATATATATATATATATATATATATATATATATATGTGTGTGTGTGTGTGTGTGTGTGTGTATGTGTGTACATATACACACGTGTGTTTATATATAGTATGTATACTGCATGTATTATGCCTTTTGATTTGGAGCAGGTGGACATAGGTTCTCAGCAGTTCTAAAATGAAGATTCTGGCCCAAGCCAATGCCCGACTCACCACAGTCGACTAGCTACCAGGTATATAGTATACGACAATTCTCAGCTAAGACATTCTATGTTTAAACAAAAATTACTCAAATAATTTCTGATGACACAGGAAGTGAGTATACATGTAATCACATTATAGTTTTAGGATGAAATTCATTTTCATATATTTTTTAGACCATCAACTTTTACTTATACCATGTTACACAGGAATAAAAGTGAATAAATAATTATTTAGATATATAAATAAATAAATGAAAAATACCCCCAATGCTTCGGGAAAGACCAAATTTACGTCTTCGCTGTAAATGAAATCATATTTTTTTTTTCTTTTCAAATCATTGGTTATTGCACACAAGTGTCTTTGCCCAGCCATTCAGGGGATTGGTCCACGGAACTAGTCCGCTATTAATACTACAATAATGCAAATACTATGACCTCAGTATCTGTCATTTGTAATCTTTGTATTTTCTATCATAGAGAAATTGCTTCAGAAAGATGCTCAAACTAATTCATTTTCATTGCATTTAAGAGAAGAAATATCACTCCTTCAGTGGTTTAATTTTCTATTTTACTGATGACCAATTTTTGAGCAGACTTTTTTTTTTTTTGCAAATTTGTGTGCAAATCACTGTTCCTTACGCAAATTAAATGAAAGGTTTGAATATTATTAAAAAATGACACATGTTACATGAGAATGGGGCGAAAATCCTTATTTTATCATAATTATCAAGCCGATTCTAAGTAACAAATAAACAATGACTACGATGAATTAAATTTTAAAAAATGATTGAATGTTTGTTGTGTATTTATCTTCATAAGTAGTTATTATTTTATTTTCAGAAAGTATCATACAAGGGGTAAGAGATCCCTTATATAGAAAGATAATCTCCACGTTAATCTGAAGTTAGGACAAAATCTGTTGAAATAATGTGCAAAAATTAAAGAGTTTTTTATTACAATTCTAATACTTTTAGGAGTTTAATAGAATAATCAATAACCAAATATCTATTCTAATAACGTCTCAAATCTAATACCTTGTTTCAACCTAAATCTCGAACACAGAATATTCATCAAGTAATTTGATGATATGGAAATTATGTAATGAAAAGAATATTATTATATTATTCATAATTATACAGGTTTGATGTTCTTGAGTCATGTCCTAATATTTTATAAAAAGAAGAAAAAATATTTTCCAAATCTGATAATTTTTGGAATTTCTGCGATTAGGTGAAAGCTCTAAAAGATTTTTGTCCGTATCCCGAGTTTATTGATAAAATTTTATAATTTTGTAACCTCCTTTGATAAGGTTACTTATATAATAAAAGGGTATAGAAAGCAATGCTGTTCAGTAGAATATATTTATTTATTTATGAAAATAGATAAAAACTTTAGCATTTATATATAAAAAAAAATTTTACTTTTCACATATCAGTTTGCGAGTAACATTTTTAAGAAGAATCAAGAAAGTGAGAATAATGTGGTAAGATATGATAGATATATTCTTATGAGATTACTTAAATTTTATCGTATCAATTAAGACTAGATGAAATTTCAGTAAAATGAAATAGTTCGTCAGAATGAGATATGTTGAGAGTTCTTTGTACAGTTTATACATATGGTTGTTTTTATCATTTTATTTTTAATCTAAAATTTTCTGATGAGGAAATTATCCTTGTGCGCCCTGTGCAGCTTGTGCAGCCTGCTGTGCAGCAGCCCTGAGTTCCTCCTCAGTTGGGTACTGGAGACTGGCACCAGGCTGGCACTCGTATCTGGGACAGCAGGCTGGGTACGGCTTAGCTTGGTCGGCTTCGTTGACGACTCTGCAGCCGGGAGACGGCTTTGGCTCAAAGCCACAGTCCTCCACCTTTTCGAAGAGCCGGTTTTCGTGTTGGAGGCAGGTGGCTCTGCCACAGAAGGGAGTCAGGGACCAAGACTGGCCCACGGCGAAGGCCTTTCTGGCCGTGAATCCGTAGCACTGGTTGGGAGCCTCTGTTGAAATGATAAAGTATTCATGAATAAACCAAAGAAACACATGTTGTTTATTAAAGTACCTGATCCTCTTCAACGTATATTCTTAATTTTACTATGTATCAACGATCATCACCTTGGATGAATAACATTTTTGTAGAAATATATTGGTCAGTAATAAGTAAATATTATAGATACTAACCTTTTCGGACCTCAGCAGGCAATGTTCGAACATTTGGTTTTGGCTGGATAGCATTCTGAGCAACAGCCGCTGCCAGGAAGAAGGAGGCTACAATCAGGAATTTCATCTTGGCTGTGAATGAAAAGAAATAAAAAATCTTTTAGTTGCATATTTATAGTTTTGAATTTGATGTAGAATTTCTATATTACAATGAGAAATTATATTTTAACCAATCATATTTGTCTGAAGCTTTTCATGTTTGAGGGAAGCATTTTATTTTGAATATTTATTTTCACTGGGGTCAGATAGAAAAGCAATGGAAATTATCTCTATAGTATTTCAAAACTAATATCTAAAATCAGAGTTGTTTCATAAAAATGGATGATTCAAAGTTTAATAATCATTGTTTTTGTTATAGATGTAAGCTTGGTTACCAAAAATAACTTTTAAGAAAATATATTTTTGTTCTAAATTTCTTTGCTAAATGAAAAGAGAATAGAAATTATCCATACAGCAGTTTCAATATTCTTCGTTTCAATTTCTAAACAGTTATTAAAAAGTAGGATATGATTGAACTTTAATGGAAGCCGGAATATGATAATTTGCATATAAGTAAAAATAGTTTGATATTATATTATTGACATTTTATGTTTTTGCTATCAATAAAAATTTCTTTTGAAGTAGGATGCCGTGAACAACAAGCATCAAATTCTCATCTAAGAAGCTCAGAAACATTAAGCAATTCTATATCCTCTCACCTCTTACCTTAGCTTTAGTATTGTTGCTACTCGGAAGAACAGCCGGAGTATTTGACACTGACCAGCGAAGCTCTGATGTTTATATCCTTCAAGGGAAGAAGATCCCACGAGATGCCAGATACCACCTTTTTTGTGATCTTTGCCAACTAGTTTTGTCCAACACCGCCCGAACGAACAGGGATTTAGTGAAATTAGTCTGCCCTACGAATATTGCATCAACTTTCTTCTATAACTGGGAATAATTATGAATGAAAATGTCTTATTTGTCGTCTTCATAAGATTTCAATGAGGGATATTGATACGATATGGCACTTTCGAAACGCAGTAAATTCCCAAGAATATTGCAGCCGGAATTCCACGAGTGGGAGCAAGTAGTGCAGATTGCTAAAGTGAGTTTGGTTACGAAATGGCCTCAGGTTCAGTCATTTGCTCACTACCCGACGTACCATCCATATATGAAGAAGAAGAATCGAATATATGTAATGGTAAACGTTTTTTCTTTTCTTTTGGAAATCTGTTTTACTTTATTATCCCATTATATTACTTGGTCCACAATAGAAATTATGTTTGAGGCATTTAACTTCATTTTCTTTTACGGATGAAGAAACATAGAAGCTATGACGAATAAAAGACGAACAATTGATAAAATTGACTGATCATTTTCATCTGTATAAGAGATTTAAGACTAATAAATCTTCATCTGATACTCAGTTAACCACAAACAGGATTGAAGGTATAACTCTCTCTCTCTCTCTCTCTCTCTCTCTCTCTCTCTCTCTCTCTCTCTCTCTCTCTCTCTCTCTCTCTCTCTCTCCATTCTGTGGCAGAGACACCTGTCTTCAATAGGAAAAACGAAAATACACACATACACCCACCCCACACACACATATACTGTATATATATATATATATATATATATATATATATATATATATATATATATATATATATATATATATGTGTGTGTGTGTGTGTGTGTGTGTGTAATTATATATATATATATATATATATATATATATATATATATATATATATGTCTGTGTGTTTGTGTATATATATATATATATATATATATATATATATATATATATATATATATATATGTGTGTGTGTGTGTATTTGAAGGGAATGACGTTGTAAGTTTTAGTTACGTAAATAGGTCGTTAGTTACTTAAGTACATGACGTCTAATATCAATAACTTTACATTCCGTTAAACCATAGAATAAAGACGCAATCTTTTAATGCAAAGGTCAATTAAATTTTGCACAAGATTTGCCCAGTATTTCATCTCATCAGTTTTTTCCCTTTGCTTCTTTTGATTAACAGTAATCTCGTCTAATTAAACTATAGGGGAATTATCGTCTATGATACTTTCAGAAGAGAATGAATAAGAATATACTACCACTACTCGTATCGATTAACAAAGATCATCTATTCATAAAGTGTTTACCTAATGTAATTTATTATGTGGATATTTTACCATTTGAAATCACAATAACAGTCATGATACATTTGGAAATTCTGAAGAGATTGCAAAGTTCGCTCATGAATGGCAGAGGCAAGGGACCGGTCAATCTCCCAAGGATCGAACATATATGCAGTGCATGTGATAAGCTCTCAAGGACTCTCTACCAACGCTATCCCAATAGGGACCAGGCTATGGCTGTAAGTCTTCCGCAATTCTTAACCAAGGTTTTGGCAAAAGTCCTTAGTCGATTGACTACCAGGTACCATTTCAGGAGTCAAAATAACAAGGGAAAATGGGACTTGAGACAATTATCACATGCGTTTATCGAAAGGTAATTAATTCAATTGATTTACGGAATTACAATAAATAAGTCGTCATAAAATTCTAAAAATTTCTTTGTTAAAGAAGTCTAATTGTGTCTGGTCCATCTTACCAGACTTATTCGGCTAAAAAGAAAGAAAGAAAACAGTTCAATTGGACGAGAAATTCCAGCAACCGAGTTGCGTAAGTACCAGTAAATCTGTTATTTTATTTAGCTATTTTTTTCTAAATTGCCTGTGGGCAGAATCATCTTAGCCCGGCCATTCCGAGGGTTTGTCGAGGGACTTTACCACGGGAGATTATTCATTGCTGCAATTCAGGTTCGGGTAAATTGGCTTTGGTACCTGAAATTTTTAATCTTTATCTTTTCCTATCGTGGATTTCACTCTGCATCGATCGATTTGAACTGAATGCAATGGATTTTCTTAAATGATTTTGAATGTTAGAAAAATAGACTGGTTATTATTATATACCTTACTTTTTTTAGTTTTTGCATGTGATCTGTTTAATTGAATTAAACGTTATTTTCAATGATATCACAATAATCTATACCTTTTAAGTTGGAAGAAAAATAGGATAACAAATCAATGTCAACTCTACCAGATGAAATATAGGTGGTAGGTAGGTTAAAGTACCCACCAGCATTTGATTACTACCACTTAAGAATTATATGATCATTTAAGTACTAGTCTGACGGTTTCGATCCTTCTGTATTTATAGCTCTTTCCATAGCCCACACACACACGCACACACATACACACTGAATAGTCGGTTGTATTCCTCAGACATTATCATCCTTCTTCATATATATAACAGCAATAAGCATCAGTGTTGACAGGTTTTCTAAATGAGAAAAGGCAAAATTCTAATGAACAGAAGCTTGAAAAGGCAAACCCATTAGTAGAAAAACGCCTAAAATATAGTAATTAAGGCCCACCTTTTTCATGATATTACTAAAGGAAAAACCAATTTCTATAAGGCCAAATTTGGAATTTTTTCTTTTTTGGGCCTAGGAAAAAGGCCAAATTGGCAACCCTGCTAAGCATGACACATGTGCCTCAGACTCGCCCGGAGGTAAGCAGCCACTGCAACTTCCAGGACAACGCCAGACTCTCAGGCCCTTTGGTCTGCCACTGACTGGAAGTTAGATTACTCTGAAATTTGCTCTTCTTCCTTTTATTTATTTTCTTTTTTTCATACGGTGAGTTTGGTATGGTAAGAGATGGCCTTCTCTTGATCGTCTTCTTTATCGAGATCTTTGATCTTCGTTTCCAAAGCCATGATTATTGTAATCCTTCAGCTATGTAGCCAGAGTTATACTGATGTTATCATTTTCTTATAGCTCTTCTATAGTTTATCTTTCCCTTTGTTTCCTTTTTTCGGGAGGCTGCTTCCCTTGATGGGGCCAAATGGCTGGTTGCATTTTACTTTTCCAAGTGAGGTTATAGCTGAGATAATAATAATAATAATAATAATAATAATAATAATAATAATAATAATAATAATAATAATAATAATAATAATAATAATTATGGATAACCTATGTAATGGTAAGAGCTCTTGTTAACCATTTTATAGAAATTGTTATGATATAACATAATACTCAAACTAACAGCAAAACTTGCACAAAATGATGGAACACTTCATTACGTACGCAGTGAAGATCGTATTAGACATAAAAGAATGTGTAAAAAAGAACATTAAGTATGCATCACCGGAAGGATTGTATTGATAGAATATGCTTCCAAGAAAATATTTACCATTCAGAAGAGAGATAACAAGATAAAATCAACCAATAAAAATTTTTCTTTTGTTCTTTTTATATTAACCCAGGATTTAGTGCCATCTGTTGAGAAAAATTAAAAGATGATCGTTCGTTTCCCAGCATCCCTACAATCATAGAAAACGGATTCATAGTCATCAGCTATATTGTTTTGTTTCTATTCATATTTTTATATATATTATTATTTTACTTTTTAATAAACGGAGCTTCTTGTGATGAAATAAATTTTCATGACCGTACTCGGTCAAATTTCACTAGAACAAAGAGGGAAGTGGATAAATGAAAAGTGTAATAATTATATTGAAAAATGATAAAAAAATTAGCATCAGTCAGCTTGCGTCTATTGTCAAGGCATGTACCCCAATATACAAAATAAAAACCAGTGCGAACGGTAAAGCCAATAGTAAATTCCAGTGACAGATATTATGTTTAATATTTTTTCCCTTTCATTCGTCTTCAGAACCAAAGCGATCAGGAGGAACAGATATTATGAAATTGAAATTTTCCCTTTGAAGCACACAAGCTAAAGCCAAATATTCTAATGCGTGCAAAAAGTGGAATTCTTATTTTATAAAATGGCAATTAATTTTTATTGGACTACTAGCGTCCAATTGATTTGCTTATTTTGTTGTTTATCACCTTCATTTTAGTAGTAAGGATAATAATTATGATAATGATGATAATAATATTAGCAACTGTTATCATAACAGTCATTATAATCATTATAATTATAATCATTATCATTGACCTTGTATTACTTTAAAATGTCATGAACAAGAGATAAAGAAATATTGTGGAATACATATTTTCTTTCTGGAGTCGTGCAAAATACTAAGATGAATTATTTTGTGCTCAATAGAAGAGTAGAAGATCAAGTATAACTAAACATATCCAATAAACAACAACATTGGGGAAGAAACATATGGGAACACAAAAGATACTTTTAAAGTCGTAGTTTTGAAATAGAAGATCTGAGTTCTGCTTAACGTTTCCCGATCCTGAATAATGTAAAGGTCGATCAGTTTGCTTCATTTACCTGTGTCATTAAATTGTATCTTAATAAAGTAATAATCAAGAGGAAAAGGGATTTTCTTATATGTTTTTTTTTTCTGGACGGATTATTTATCTATAAGCCACCCAAGGACATTGCATTTGAATTTTTGAAAAAAAAAATTACTATTCCATATATAGAAAAATGGAAAAAGCTTCATAGACAGATAATGTGACTTTTAGTTCACTTATGGGATTTCAGTTCAAAGGAAGAATAAAAATGCAAAATTTGACGTGATATTTTTCTATTTATTGACAAATATAAAAATAGATTCTCAGTACAGAGATTTACATTACTTATTGTAATGTGCATCAGAAAATATATAAATAAAAAAAAATCATATTACAGATAACATTAGGATTTTGCAGCGATTTATAGAATAAAAATTAAGAGTGGTTTCGTTATCACTATCCCTGAGCACCCTGTGCAGCTTGTGCAGCCTGCTGTGCAGCAGCCCTGAGTTCCTCCTCTGTCGGGTACTGGAGACTGGCACCAGGCTGGCACTCGTATCTGGGACAGCAGGCTGGGTACGGCTTAGCTTGGTCGGCTTCGTTGACGACTCTGCAGCCGGGAGACGGCTTTGGCTCAAAGCCACAGTCCTCCACCTTTTCGAAGAGCCGGTTTTCGTGTTGGAGGCAGGTGGCTCTGCCACAGAAGGGAGCCAGGGACCAAGACTGGCCCACGGCGAAGGCCTTTCTGGCCGTGAATCCGTAGCACTGGTTAGGAGCGTCTGTTAAAATAAGACGTATTTGTGAATGTCATATATTTCAATGCATCACTTAACAATAGGTTTCAGTTACCTTTGTTAGAGATGACACTTAATTTAATCAAATTCTATCCTTTTATTGAGTTACGAACCATCCTTGTTTATATTTTCCTAGTTTGAATGATAAAGAAACTATTGCTATCTGAAGGGACAACAGTGATTATTCATGGAATAGCAAGTTTCACAAACAGTGGTATTTTTCCATCAGACAAAATCGTCTCTTACTTATTCTCCAGATAAAGAAAACGGGAATGACACTGACCTTTGCGGACCTCAGCAGGCAATGTTCGAACATTTGGTTTTGGCTGGATCACATCCTGACTAAGAGCAACTGCCAAGCAGAAGGAGGCTACAATCACGAATTTCATTTTGTCTACAAAGGAAAGGGCACAAAATTATTTAGTTGAATATCCTGATCCTGAAATATAAAGGGAACTATCAATTAGTTTTATTTAGAAACATTTTCAGATTTGTTATTGAATCTTACGAATTACTAATTCTTACCAGAGATCTCTAAGAGCGTTGTTGTTACTCTGGAGAACAACAGGAGTATTTGATATCAAACGATTACGCTATGATGTTTATATCCACTGGCAGAGAGTCTGTTGAGTTGCCAGGCATTGCCAATTTACTATCCATATCTACTGTATGTTGTCATCGCTTCAATTGTATCAAAAATGCATTTTCTCATACATCTTGCGTTTTCTTATGTGTACATGAACATAAATTAAAAATAATACATTTTTCATAGATATATTGAGGCTAAAATATTTCAAAATAGAACGAATTTGATCTATTTTGGCATCCACAATATACGGTAAATTCCCAAAGAAATCTTCCCGAAGTTCCGTGAGAGCCGGTTGGTGTTGTAAGGCGGTTTCGTTGCAAAAACAGACCAGTTTTCTTTTTCGAGGACTCGCTTTACATGTGTTTATCTTCATAGTTATATTTTAGATATCTGTTTTAACGTTGATATTGATCTTATAACATTATATTCTTTATGCGTTACTTTTCATTTAGTCTATGAATTTCCTTATTTCCTTTCCTCTGTGGGCTATTTTTTATTTTGTTGGAGCCGTTGGGTTAATAGCATCCTGCTCTTCCGAATAGGGTTGTAGCTTAGATAGTAATGATTATGTACAATATATATATATATATATATATATATATATATATATATATATATATATATATATATAGATATATATATATATATGAATATATATACACATATATATATGCATATATATATATATATATATATATATATATATATACATATATATATATATATATATATATATATATATATATATATATATATATATATATATATATATATATATATATATGTATATATATATATAAATACACACACAAACATATATATATATATATATATATATATATATATATATATATATATGTATATATATATATAAATACACACACAAACATATATATATATATATATATATATATATATATATATACATATATATATATATATACATAGATATATATGTATGTATATATACATACATAAATATATATAGATATATATATATATATATATATATATATATATATATATATATATATATATATATATATATATATATACATAGATATATATGTATGTATATATACATACATAGATATATATATATATATATATATATATATATATATATATATATATATATATATATATATATATATATATATATATATATATTGGGATCGAACGCTAGCCCCTTCTAATGAAAGGCCAGGTCGAAACCAACCATGTCACGAGAGCCCATAAAAAGAATTGGAACCTGACCGCTACCAGCTGTCCGAGGATTTACCTGGCGAGACATCAGTCTCTTACCAGCGAGTTTTACCCAATTCCCCGGGCCACCACGTGACACAATTGGTAGTAATTCATTCAAATTACCCCTAATGAGTCAATATGGATTAATATCAACACAACATCGTGTTCAAATAGAAATAAATTTCTACCTCATACCTGGGATCGAACGCTAGCCCCTTCTAATGAAAGGCCAGGTCGAAACCAACCATGTCACGAGAGCCCATAAAAAGAATTGGAACCTGACCGCTACCAGCTGTCCGAGGATTTACCTGGCGAGACATCAGTCTCTTACCAGCGAGTTTTACCCAATTCCCCGGGCCACCACGTGACACAATTGGTAGTAATTCATTCAAATTACCCCTAATGAGTCAATATGGATTAATATCAACACAACATCGTGTTCAAATAGAAATAAATTTCTACCTCATACCTGGGATCGAACGCTAGCCCCTTCTAATGAAAGGCCAGGTCGAAACCAACCATGTCACGAGAGCCCATAAAAAGAATTGGAACCTGACCGCTACCAGCTGTCCGAGGATTTACCTGGCGAGACATCAGTCTCTTACCAGCGAGTTTTACCCAATTCCCCGGGCCACCACGTGACACAATTGGTAGTAATTCATTCAAATTACCCCTAATGAGTCAATATGGATTAATATCAACACAACATCGTGTTCAAATAGAAATAAATTTCTACCTCATACCTGGGATCGAACGCTAGCCCCTTCTAATGAAAGGCCAGGTCGAAACCAACCATGTCACGAGAGCCCATAAAAAGAATTGGAACCTGACCGCTACCAGCTGTCCGAGGATTTACCTGGCGAGACATCAGTCTCTTACCAGCGAGTTTTACATAATTCCCCGGGCCACCACGTGACACAATTGTTAGTAATTCATTCAAATTACCCCTAATGAGTCAATATGGATTAATATCAACACAACATCGTGTTCAAATAGAAATAAATTTCTACCTCATACCTGGGATCGAACGC
>NC_090735.1:144612319-144614819 GCF_036898095.1 Palaemon carinicauda | reverse complement strand
CGTACATTAAATGGCAAACTAGAAAGAATTATGTGCTTTGACACCTGATTACACTACTAGGAGTATTGGACACTGCACACCTCTAGTTAACGAAAAAATAATTCAACTTTCTTTTTAATTGAGGCTTATTAGATATAGTTTTATTCGTCGAGTGCCAATGACCAAATTACGTGAGACTATAGTAAATAGAATTAAACGCCATAGAAATAAGATACAATCCAGATACTCATCATTTAACTCGATAAAATTACACAGTAAATGTTGTAAAAAGTCACCTCTCTCTCTCTCTCTCTCTCTCTCTCTCTCTCTCTCTCTCTCTCTCTCTCTCTCTCTCTCTCTCTCTGTGGTTAAAAATACATTATAACTTCAGGTTCTTGCAGTAAATGACGCTATGCTATAAGAATTTTTTAATACCACAAAAAAGGAGAATTTAGAAATATAAAAAAAAACGTTTTGCCAGTTGTAACAGTAGTCAAGATCGATATATATGTATATGTATATGTATATATATATATATATATATATATATATATATATATATATATATATATATATATATATATATATATATATATATATATATATATAAATATATAGATATATATATATATATATATATAATATATATATATATATATATATATATATATATATATATATATATATATATATATATATATATATGTATATATATATATAAATATATAAATATATAAATATATATATATATATATATATATATATATATATATATATATATATATATATATATATATATATATATATATAGCATACATGATAATAATAATAATAATAATAATAATAATAATAATAATAATAATAATAATAACTAGCTGAACCCGGGACGGATATTATTTATGAGATCGGCATTGTCCCTCGTTGATGTCGCTCACTATCACGCAGTTTACTGTAATGCTGCTACATTCAACATCATGTTTAAGAAAGCTACATGACAGCTGCGTCTATTCAATTGTAGATATTACTAAGGAATTTAGCAGGAACATCAAATCATTGAAATATCCATTTGGATATGGAAATTATTCTAGGAACAATTTACTCCACCGTCGAAAATAAGCACTCAACCCATACCGAAATAAATGTTTTCTGTTGCTTTTCTATGGCATATATCAAAATAGAAATTAGCATGGACAAAGTAAATATCCATCCAATAAATCCTTGCTAATTTTATTCAGATATGTGAAATATTCTACGAGTAATTTACGGCCCAGCCGAAAATCGATATCGAAAAATGGCGACAGTGACTTTTCTATGGCAAGTCTCAATACGAAAATTGGTATGAATGTAGTTCATATAACACCCATTAAACACAGTGAAAATCATTTGGAAATCTTCAAAACTCTATTATTATTATCATTATTATTATTATCATTATTATTGTTATTATTATTATTATTATTACTTGCTAAGCTACAACCCTATTTGGTGTATGTGTAGGCAAAGGGAAAGAACCGTAACCAGAGAGAAGGATCCAACGTAGTGCTGTCGGGCCAGTCAAAGGACCCCATAACTCTCTAGCGGTAGGATCTCAACGGGCGGCTGGTCAATTTCCTACCTCCTCACTGATTTTTAAGCTAAAAGTCGTCACTTACGAACAAAAGTGACAGCTAGGCAATGCCTACAGCAGGTATGAACATGAAAATTGGCAGTGCTAAATCTTATTCATATCCAAATATTCCCTTAAAATATTTTTTGAATATATTTATTGGTATAGGAGTTATTGACCCCGCCGCCAAAAATATGATCTGCCCCCCCCCCCCCCCCCAACCCTACCCACTTGCGCTCCGAAATCTATGGTTAGGGATTGAATGGGCCACGGGTTGGGTGAGATATCTTCCAAAAAAATTTGCCATTTCATACTAGGGTTGTACCTTAGCAAATAATAATAATAATAATAATAATAATAATAATAATAATAATAATAATAATAATAATAATAATAATAATAATAATAATAATAATGATGATGATAAAGGAAATTAGTTCTTCTGTAATACAAGGAGAGTTGCATTATAATCACACGATTAACTGAAATACATGCAGAACTAGAACTTAATCATATTAAAAAAAAAAAAAAAAAAAAAAAAGCAATCAGTTATATTAATAACAGAAAAACTGACTCTTCGAAAAGGTGGAAGATTGTGGCTTTGAGCCGAGTTTTGTTAGGATTCAACTTCATACCCCATAATTTGCAGCATGTACTAATTTTAGTTATAACTCTATTAAGGGATTCAGTAACCACAGATATACATTCAGGAGATTGAATTGATGCAAAAAGTGTCGCATCATCTGCCTATGCAACAAGCTTGTTTTCTAGGCCAAATCACAAGTCAAGTGTATATGTATACTTCTGAAAGATTATGGCATAGCAATAAGAAATTCTTTGATGCAACTAAAAAAAAAATCCTATATATCATTAAGTTGGTCAAAGTTTTATTCCTAAAAATCTTTCAAGACGAAA
>NC_090735.1:144592319-144607319 GCF_036898095.1 Palaemon carinicauda | reverse complement strand
GGCTGTAGATATTTGTTGAGCTTCTGAGAGTGCTAATGAGAATAGCGCTACAATACGAGGAATGATCCCAGACAATATATCAAAAGTTTCACGGTACAATAGGGACTACAAGAAAGCACCCAACAGTTTATATAAAAAGGAAAGATGCTTCAGATGTGGAAGAGATAGACATTCTGACATGAATGTTTGTAAGGCAAGGGACAAAAAGGAGTATAAATGAAGAATAGGCCAGACTATTCGGTGTATATGTAGGCAAAGGGAGAATTAACCGTAACCAGAGAGGTATAGATATGAAATTGGAAAGAAGCAGTCTTTGGCTGATTGACGCCGCACATACATAATTTGGTGACAATTATATAACACAAAGGCCATAGACTATACATTATATATGTGCGTATATATACATATATATATATATATATATATATATATATATATATATATATATATATATATATATATATATATATATATATATATATTTGTTTACATATGTATATATATATATATATATATATATATATATATATATATATATATATATATATATATATATATATATATATATATATATATATATATATATATATATATATATATATATTTCTGGATACGATAGGAGATAAATCTACTATATTTGAGAATATCAGATGAACTTATAATCTTTTAGCCTTTGAACAAAGTAATATGGCTAATCAATGAATTTCATCTACCAATCAACTAAATAAGAGTCAGCATAATATATATAAAACTACGCATTTTTCCAAACAAGTGTAATCCGCGTGCAGTCATTTTACATAATAATACAGTCGCAATCACTGTAAATTATAATTCTTTAGATGCTGCAAAAGATGGCAAGTTTTATCTGTAAGTTACATATTCACAGATATTTCTATCTTAGAATTCAAGTTTTGTACGGTCTGAATTAGTTGAGCATTTGAATATCGTTCATAAAATCTTTATTTTTTCCTTAGAGTATAGTAAAAGAATCTATATTATTATTATTATTATTATTATTATTATTATTATTATTATTATTATTATTATTATTCTCTATCACAGTCTTTCGACTGGGTGGTATTTATAGTGTAGGATTCCAGGTTGCATCCTGCCTCCTTAGGAGTTCATCACTTTTCTTATTATGTGCGTCGTTCCTAGGATCACACTTTTCTGCATGCGTCCTGGGGTTACTTCAGCCATATTATTATTATTATTATTATTATTATTATTATTATTATTATTATTATTATTATTATTATTATTATTATTATTATTATTATTATTATTAAAGAGAAGAGATCAACTAGCCCAATGAATCAAGCTCGACTCTTAACAGAGCTGGCCGCCTATTGTAATGCAGTCCACAGTGCTTCCGGCTGTTGATATAGGAGAGGGATGGGTAATATCCTTCAAGGTCTCTATAAAGAGAAAATCTCAGTCGAGAAAAGGAAATAAACAAGTAAAATATATATTGAAAGGTATCGATGAAAATAACCAATCTGTAAGAGATTTTTTTTTTATTTCAATAAAAATATATAAAGCTCATGTTCTGTATCATAATCTATAATGCCCTTTTATATTTAAGAATGCTTATTTATAATAATTCCTATCTCACTTTTGTTTTATTATCACTTGATATTTTATAAAAGTCGTTGATCTATGTAAAAAAGGCTATTAATAAATAGTTTGTAATATATGTTTAACAAACATTCATTTTTTTTTTTTTTTCATTTGTAGACTAGAATTTCTCTGATTGACCGGTAATTATCCTTGTGCGCCCTGTGCAGCTTGTGCAGCCTGCTGTGCAGCAGCCCTGAGTTCCTCCTCAGTTGGGTACTGGAGACTGGCACCAGGCTGGCACTCGTATCTGGGACAGCAGGCTGGGTACGGCTTAGCTTGGTCGGCTTCGTTGACGACTCTGCAGCCGGGAGACGGCTTTGGCTCAAAGCCACAGTCCTCCACCTTTTCGAAGAGCCGGTTTTCGTGTTGGAGGCAGGTGGCTCTGCCACAGAAGGGAGTCAGGGACCAAGACTGGCCCACGGCGAAGGCCTTTCTGGCCGTGAATCCGTAGCACTGGTTAGGAGCCTCTGTTAAAATGATAAAGTATTCATGAATAAACATAAAATATTCATTAATGTACCTGCTCTTCTTCAACGTATACTCTCAATGATACAATGTATTAAGTATCCTCACCTTGGATGGATAGTATTTTTGTAGAAATATATTGATCAGCAAAAAGTAAATATTATAGATACTAACCTTTTCGGACCTCAGCAGGCAATGTTCGAACATTAGGTTTTGGCTGGATAGCATTCTGAGCAACAGCCACAACAACACAGAAGGAGGCTACAATCAGGAATTTCATCTTGGCTGTAATTGAAAACAAAACAACTAATTAGATGGGAAATTATTCCTTGGAAGGATAAACTATTATTTCTTATAGTGTATACTTATCAATCCTAAGAGAATTAGCTCTAGTAAGACTATGAATACTTCTAAGAAATAAACAGATATATCCATTTCTTTTTGTTCTAAAATTTCTGTAGCTTAAAGAATAAGAAAAAATCTTCTCCAGTTGTCTTCTAAAGCTAAATGATACGAAATTTAATGATATTAGGTAAATTTACATTTTGATCATAAAATTTAAGTTAAGTATGATGTAGTAAACATTTGCATATAGCAATGAACATAAAAGAGTTTAACTTATACTCACCGAAGCTCACTAAGCAGTGATGCTATGCTGAAGGGCAATTGGTTTATTCTGTGCTGGAAAACGTTCACGGTGTTGTTTATATCCGATGAGCGGAGATGCAAGATGCCAAACGTTGCATTATCTACGCCCTTTACTGCCCCCTCCGAGTTTGCATTTTTGGGCTTTTATTATTATTACTAAGGTTGTTTATTATCACCTACTGTATTTTCTGTGTAACTTTGAATAACAAAAGATGGAGAGACTGTATGAATTAGTAGGTGCAAAGTTCAATTAAAGATTAATACGCAACACAAAGTCACCGGCATCTTCATAGTTCAGTAAATTCCCAGAACTTTTAGTGACGATTACGAAACGTAAAACCCAAGAACCGGTAGATGGCGCAAAGAAGAGGCATCGCGAAAACATGTTGGGCAGCTCAGACTCTTCCCCCATCCCACCAATGCCACGCCCCCCACCCCCAACCCCCTACCCCCTCCTTACCCCCACCACCAATGCCACGCTCTCCCAAAACTCCTACCGGTGGTATACAATGTATGCGAGAAGCCATCGGGGGTAAGTAAAATTTTCCATAGAAAATCTAGAACTCTCTCTCTCTCTCTCTCTCTCTCTCTCTCTCTCTCTCTCTCTCTCTCTCTCTCTCTCTCTCTCTCTCTCTCTATTAATATGATTTATTAGTTATGAACTTCATGACCTTTATTATATATATTATATTCCACATAAATTCAGCTGAAAAATCTAAGAATTCCATCAATATTTATGAATGCTCATTGTTGAAAATATTATTTAACTGGTAAATGCGACAGAGCAAAACATCTACGAATGTCATTTTGTTTTGGGTACATACGTACATACACCCCCACACAAACACCCCCCCCCCCCCAAACACACACACACACACACACACACACACACATATATATATATATATATATATATATATATATATATGTGTGTGTATATGTATATAGATAGATAGATAGATACACACACACACACACACACACACACACACACACACATATATATATATATATATATATATATATATATATATATATATATATATATATATATATACATATATATATATATATATACATCATATATACACACACACACACACACACACACACACATATATATATATATATATATATATATATATATATATATATATATATATATATATATATATATATGTGTGTGTGTGTGTGTGTGTGTGTGTGTGTGTGTGCGTGTGTGTTTGAAGGAAGTAATACCGAAGCCAGAAGAACTAAGTCACGGTGAGAGATGTCTAAAGGAAGGAGATAAATCATAATGAGATATTCAGATCTTGAAAGATATCAGCACAGATTTGATAAAAGAGTTAATATGGAGGGTATTCAGGATGATAAAATCTAGGCGTGAAATACCTTTTTTTTCTGTATCGACGTGGCTGTTCAGGATCTTTAAGATCGAGTTTTTATTTTTTTGATTTTTTTTTTAATTTAAGAAAATTTTCAATAAATGAAAGTGCAAAGTTATGGGAAAGAAAATGGATCCTGAATGGAGTGTAGAAAGGTTGATGTGTTTTCAAGATAAGAAATTTGAGAGCAAATTTGAGCATGAATAAGGTTATCAAGACAAATCTCAAGTGGCCAATTGATGTTACAGAAGTTTTTATGGATGGTGGAGGAATAAAAGGGTTAATCTCTTTAATCATTGGTATTAATTAAATTAGATGTTTGTAAGATGCTAGTTTTTCTCGTTGATATATCTAAAATACAAACAAACAAACTATCTGCAATTATCTTTGCTGTCGTAATTTAATTCACAACTTCAATCAATTAGATTTATTAGTCAGTCAGCACAAAATGAATTAATTCTTAAGTAATATTTATGTTTATTACTGAATAATGGTAACAAACCATAAGAAAGAAGATTCGATTTAGCTGAGGGAAGCTTTCCATACTTTAGCCTCTTCCTGTCTCTGGATATTATTGTTTTTAATCGATGGGTAACCAAAAAAAAAAAAAAAAAAAAAAAAAAAAAAAAAAAAAAAAAAAAAAAAAAAAAAAAAAAAACCAAAGTCTCATCTGCCTCGTCCAATGTACATCTTGCGTCACTGGACCTGAACTTGACCATAATCAGGGTACTACCACTAATCTAATTTTTTTTTCTTTTTTTTTTCAAGTGTTTCCGTTGCGAAACTAATGAAATAGGTTTTAAACAGTTTAAAATAAATGTGCAGTATACCGTAGCTTTGACTTTTGTTGACAGATATTTGTTTCCCTTGAATCATTTGAAGAATTTAGCCAAAAGTATGACTACAGTATTGTTGTTTTAGATTTGAAAGACCAGAGACTTTATATCAACATCGTTCTCATATTTTTATTTCTAACAAGCGACCAACCGCAAGAAAGTCAATCCTTATCGAAAAGGATGATTTGACCATCCTAGAAACAATGATATGCTTTACACAATTTACCGATTACCTATTCTTACAAATAGAATTTTACCTAAAAGAATTACGGGGATATTCTGCGTTTGTTCTTGCTTTTGATATTCAAATGCTGATATCTCTAGACGCCAACCTTCGGGTCCTGTATTCAAGGACAAGAAAAACTTATCACAAATTTGACAATTATTTTTTTAAATCAAAAAGATAATTTATTTAAATTTTCATCTGTAATATGTTGATTAAATCTTGATAATTAATATATCATATAAGATGAAAATATAAAGAAATTAGTATTTCCGTAAAAAGAAAAAAAAAATGTCAAATTCGTTATAAATTCCTCAAATACTGGATCCGATGGTTGGCTGTCTGGAGATATCACCAGACAAATCGTCCTCTTCCACTTCTTGTTTTCCCCGGGATGCTACGTTGTGCCACCCACCAACTCCAGTTTAAGATTTGCAGTTTTGCCACAAGAATTCTTAGAAATCTGATGAATTTCTAATCACTGTAGATGTTTTTATAATATTTCCATCAAACTAAAAGAGAAAAATTTCTTTGGAATGTTTACTCTGGGAGCCATAGTGAAAATCATGTATTATAATATATCTATTTTATTAAAAATGAATTCTCGTATGCGCGATTGCAACAATCTTTGTATTAAAATCAAATGTTCTGAAATATTCTATTCAGAAAACTTTTGTTCTGATATATTATCTATTTTTAAAACCTTTTATGTGATGTTCTGAAATATTCTTGGTCCGTTACTTTTCATACTCTATACACATACATTGTGGTTTGGGCTAGAAAACAAGGTTGTTGCAAATGCAGATGATGATACTCTCTTTGCCTTAATTCCATCCTCCGAATGTAGATCTGGGGTTGCTGAATCTCTTAATAAAGATCCGGCTAAAATTAGTGCATGGCGGAAATGATGGGCCAAGAAGTTGAACCCTAATAAAATTCAAAGTATGATTGCAAGTAGGTCAAGGGCAGTGGCTCGTCAACATCCAGTTCTCAACATTTATAATGTTTCATTAACTATATACAACTCCTTTAAAATTTTACGTGTGATTCTTGATTCCAAATTTACTTTCGGGAAACGCATTCAATCTGTTTTCCTCTTCAATTGCACAGAAAAAATTGGTTTATTGAGAAATTCTTTTAAGATTTAAGGCGATCAATCTACATTGAGGAAAGGCTTTAGTTATTTCATTCTACCTTGTTTTGAGTATTGGTCTCCTATTTGGTCTTCAGCTACTGACTCTCCTCTTAATTTGTTGGAAAAAAAACATGTATCTATTAAATCTATCATTCCTGATTTGAATATTAATCTCTGGCACCGTCGTTCAGTTAGTTTTTCATGCATGTAGCTTAAGATCTGTCCTAACCCTACCGATATTTTGCATTTAGATCTTCCCCAAATGTGCGTAGTACTAAGTATGCAGTTAGTTCTAAAACACTCGCCTTTTCTATCATAAAGATCAACACTACATAGTATCTTAGAAGTTTTAGTTGAACTGTGACCCTGATTGTAGAATGATCTTCCTAATCAGGCAATTGAATCGGTGGAACTTCAGAAGTTCAAACTTGCAACTAATTTTGTTATGTTTAACAGGCTGACACGAGTCTCCCTTCATAGTTTATATATGGCAGGTCAATTTTGACAATGTTGATAATCTTTAGATAGTCCATATCATTTAATCCTTACTATTCATATAGTTCACTTATTTCCTTTTTTTTTTCTTGCCTTACTGGGCTATTTGTCACTGTTGGACCCCTTGGATTTATGGCTTCCTGCTTTTCCAAAAAATATTGTAGCTTACATAATAATAATAATAATAATAATAATAATAATAATAATAATAATAATAATAATAATAATAATAATAATAATCTCTGTATTGAAAATCTGGTGTTCTCAAATACTCTTTGTATTGAAAATCAAGTGTTCTGAAATATTCTTTGAATTAGAAGATGACATCTAAAAATAAGACAGGACAACTCCTAAGGTCATTAACCTCTCCAAATTTCAAAGGAGACTCATAACAGGACATCTAAACCTCTAACTTACACTGCACTACTAAAATATTTCTTACTTACACTCACACGATTCTATTATTATTATTATTATTATTATTATTATTATTATTATTATTATTATTATTATTATTATTATTATTATTATCTAAGCTACAACCCTAGTTGGAAAGACCGGATGCTATAAGACCAAGGGCTCCACTAGGGAAAAATAGACCAGTGAAGAGGAAATAAGGGAATAAATAAACTACAAGAAAAGTAAAGAATAATTAAAGAAAAATATTTTAAAAACTGTAACAATATTGAAATAGATCTTTAATATATAAACAATAAAAAGAGATTTTTTTCATCCTTTTCAACATAAAAACATTCCCTGCAAGTTTGTACTTCTGAAGTACGACCGATTAACTCATATATCTATATTTTGACTAAAGGAATATTTTACCTTAGACCATGTATATTTAGCAGCTCCTATATTTCATTGCATTACTTTCTGTGAGGTTTCTTCATTTCTATACCATTTAGATGTAAAATCAGACAATTGCAAAATTCTCCTCAGAGCATAAATCCCATTATGAGACACTATGAAGTTATAATATTTATATATATATATATATATATATATATATATATATATATATATATATATATATATATATATATATATATATATATTTATATATATATATATACATACATATGTATACATATAAATATACATATACATAGCCTACATATATATGTATATATATATATATATATATATATATATATATATATATATATATATATATATATATATATATATATATATATATATATATATATGTATGTATGTATGTATATATATGTATACATATAAATATACATATATATATATATATATATATATATATATATATATATATATATATATATATATATATATATGTGTGTGTGTGTGTGTGTGTGTGTGTGTGTGTGTGTGTGAGTGTGTGAATTTAAGAGAAAAAAAAAGCGCTAAGCAATCAAATGAATCACCAAAGAACATTTAAAGAAAAAAACTAGACATTCTAGGAAAAGTCTCTCGTAGTTCATGACTGGCTTACGGCTAACGAGGATTGCATATTCGATCGCGAGATTCGGAGCCAGGCGTCGTCGTAACCCGTTTTTGCCAAGCGATAATTTTGCGCAACCAACCAGTTCTTTCTTAGGCCATTTCGTCACCAATAAAATCCCTGGGAATTTACTAAATGCGACCCTTGCCAAAAGAGTTCGTTACGCTCATCAGTAACAAGTGCATATAGAAGTATTGATAAACGATGGGAGGTAACAATTAAAGATTGATATGAGTAACGATTAGAGAAAATGAGTAGTTCTAAGAATCATTATTAATGATAAACTGGGTGAATGTTCATGTCTGAAAATCGTAGACAAATAGTTAACAATGACGAGTTTCACATATCTCTGAGTCTACGCTCATCGGATACCAATAAGTTTCGTGTTATAAAGGCAAAATTATAAGATTTTTATGAGAGCTTAAAAAGCACTTTTCACAAAAACCCAATTTAGAAGTTATTTGTACTGAAACCTTTGGATTTCATGATCACAAGTTATTTATTTTTATGGAATACCTTAATAGGTATTTACCTGTACATTTACTGAATTTTTTTTTTTTTATCGAATGTATCAATAAAAATTGTCATACAACAGAAAGATAGCTAATTGCTTTTAGATTCACAGACAATTATTACGAATATTTTTTCATCATTTGTTAGGAAAAAAAAAAAAAAAAAAAAAAAAAAAAAAAAAAAAAAAAAAGTACGACTGGAAACAGGTATTTCTGGTATACCCCACTCCGAGGAAATGCATCCAGCCACACCGTCACTATGAAGTGCGTCCATGTGCTTAGTCCTGGCCATTACTTTGTCCTCTCTACCTACACTATAGGTTTGGAATGGTTACTCGCTGTGAAGTGAGAATGTGTCAAGGTGCACTTCTTTTGGAGCAAGGTGTGACAGAGACTCTGGTGTCCAATTGTACATACCCAAATCTCTGGTGAGATGTTATGCAATGCAAACTAATCTATGGCTATGTTTCCTTCATCAATTAACAAATTAAATCCATTTGATAAACTGAAGATAATTACTTGAATTTCTTTTTCCTTTCATAATCTGTATGTAAGAGGTAATTGTTTTAAAGCGAATGGTTTAATTATATTTTTAGAACAAATGTTACACTAAATTAGACATTAAACTTCCCTAAAAATTTCACTCAACTTATCTAAAAAATGCCATTAGCATTCTTATCGTCTTAATATCTATTCTGTTCACTGTTGACATCAAAATTTCTTGTGTAAGAACATAATTCTACGTTTCATAAAGCCAAGATGAAATTTATGGTGACTTTGCCGATGGTCGTAAAACGAGACAAAGTGGGAGGTACTCTAGGAAAAGTTTCCAGACCCTCACGACTCTTCTTTTTCTTTCTGGCTATAGGGTTCAAAGACTGGACTTCTGGAATGGGTAGTAGGGTAGCACGGTCCAGTTAAAACTGGACCTCTAGAGGTATTAAATCTACCGGTTTTTGCAGATATGTTACCCTGCGCCATGCAGTGTGCAATGGCCTTGGGAGTTGGGGCTTGTTTAGACTTAGAGAACCCCTTTCGTAACTAAGAGGTTTCTGGGAATTTACTAGACTTGCCGATGCCAAGGGCTTTGTTGTTTCATACGCCATTATTTATCTTTATAGACATCATCTTACGCATTTTTTCATCAGTTACTAAGCTCAGAGGCAATTAAAAGTAATAAAGAGACAATGGCACTGATAAAGATAAAAAAATATACCCGTCAAGATAGCGTAAGAAGAACATAAGCATTGCAGTATCTGGCATCTCACAAGGTCTCCGCTCATCGCATATAAACAGTTGCAGAATCCTTTGTTAGTGCATAATATACGGTTTACCTTCCAGAACAACTTCACCACTACAGTGAACTGAGGTAGGTCACGAAAATAAGGAGACTGACGTTCAACCTATGTCAACAGTCTTTCACTACCATTCAACTTTTCAGTTACTGAAGCTTTACAAAACAACGAGAAACAATCTAATTTCCATACTCTCTCTCTCTCTCTCTCTCTCTCTCTCTCTCTCTCTCTCTCTCTCTCTCTCTCTCTCTCTCCCTCTGTCGGTTTAAAATCATTAACAATTATAGTTAATCATGTTCTTTTGATATCATGAGAACTAAAAAGATGTTCAGGAAACCACGAAATATCTAAGAGGTAACAAAAATACCTGCAATGGCAATCCAAAGTAGGAAAAACTGTTTAATTTTTAAGATGATTATTAAAATGAGATCAACATCCCTTTTCCTTTTCATTACAGCCAAGATGAAATTCCTGATTGTAGCCTCCTTCTGCTTGGCAGCGGCTGTTGCTCAGAATGCTATCCAGCCAAAACCTAATGTCCGAACATTGCCTGCTGAGGTCCGAAAAGGTTAGTATCTATAATATTTACTTATTACTGACCAATATATATTTCTACAAAAATACTATCTATTCAAGGTGATGATCATAGATGCATAGTAGAATTAAGAATATACGTTGAAAAGGACCAGGTACTTTAATAAATAACGTGTTTCTTTGGTTTATTCATGAAAACGTTTATCATTTTCACAGAGGCTCCTGGCCAGTGTTATGGATTCACCGCCAGAAAGGCCTTCGCCGTGGGCCAGTCTTGGTCCCTGACTCCCTTCTGTGGCAGAGCCACCTGCCTCCAACAGGAAAATCGGCTCTTCGAAAAGGTTGAGGACTGTGGCTTTGAGCCAAAGCCGTCTCCCGGCTGCAGAGTCGTCAACGAAGCCGACCAAGCTAAGCCATACCCAGCCTGCTGTCCCAGATACGAGTGCCAGCCTGGTGCCAGCCTCCAGTACCCAACTGAGGAGGAACTCAGGGCTGCTGCACAGCAGGCTGCACAAGCTGCACAGGGCGCACAAGGATAATTACCGGTCAATCAGAGAAATTCTAGTCTACAAGTAAACAAAAAATTAATCTCTGTAAAAGATTTCCTACAAACAATTTTTTCAAAGTATTTTCTCCTTCATAAATCAACGAATTTTACGGATAAATTCAAGTGATAGTAAAGCAAATGTGATATAAGGATTATTAGAAATAAGTATTTTTAAAGATATAAGGGCATTATAGATTATAATACAAGAAATGAGGTTTATATATTTGTATTGAAAATAAAAAAAAAAACTATTGCATATTGGTTATTTGCTTCAATAACTTCCAAGTTAATTTTTCATACATATTTTATTCTATCTAATAAGCTTTTCTCTCTATCGAGATCTTGAAGAATGTTACCCATCCCTCACCTATATCAACGGTTGGAACACTATGGACTGCATTATAATAAGCAGTCAAACCATAGTTACCTATAGATACCTATGGTCAAACACGCATAAAGGCTGTCATGAAAGATCTTATGCAACATGCATAAATAACTAACTGAACGATGGTGCCAGATATTAAAATCCTGATCAGGAATAATAAATTCAATAGACTGCAAGTTTTTGTCCAACAAATTTGGATGAGATTCAGCAGCTGAAGACCAGCCAGTAGAACAACACTCGTAACAAGACAGGATGAAAGAACTAACGCATTTCTTCAGTGCTGATTGATCGCCGAAATTTTTAAAATATTTTTTGAATAAACCAATATTTTCTGTGTAATTAAAGAAGAAAAAAGACTGAATGTGTTTCTCAAAAATATATTTGCAATCAAGAATCGCATCTAAAATTGTAAAGGAGTTGTATGTAGTTAAAGAAAATATTTGCTGAGATCAGGATGTTGAAGAGCCACTGTCCTAAACCTACTTGCAATCATATTTTGAGGTTTATTAGGGTTCCCTTTCATGCCCCATAATTTGCACCATGCACTAACCTTAGCTATATATCTATTAAGGGATTCTGCAACCCGAAATCTCCATTGGAGAGATAGAATTAAGACAAAGAGAGCATCCTCATCTGCATTTCCAACGAACTTGCTTTCTAAGCCAAACCACGATTTATGTGTATATAGTATGAAAAGTAATGGACCAAGAATATTTCAAAACAACATATTTTAAATAGAGATATATTTTAGCATAAAAGATTTTAAGAAAAGATGATATTTCAGAACAAAAGATTTCAATACAAAGATTAATGCAATGGCGCATACAAGAATTTAACATTTATAATAAAGTAGATATTTTATAACAACTGATTTTCACTATGGGTTCCAGTGTAAACATTCCAAGGAAATTTCCCTCATTTAGCTTGATGAGAATAGAATGAAAACATATCTACAGTGATTAGAAATTTCTTTATATTTTCATCTTAAATATGTTAATTACTACGATTTAATCAACATATATATGAAAATATGAATAAATTATTTTTTCTAATTTAAAAAACAAAATGGTCAAAATCGTGATAAGTTCTTCTTGTCCTTGAATACAGGATCCGAAGGTCGGCGTCTAGAGATATCAGCTATTTGAATCTCAATAGCGGGAACAAACGCAGAACATCCCCGTAATTCTTTTAGGTGAAATTCTATTCGTAAGAACAGATAATCGATAAATTGTATGAGGTAAATCCATCTTTCTAAGAACATAAAAATCATCCTTTTCAATAAAGATTGACTTTCTTGTGGCTGGGTGATCGTTAGAAGTAAAAATATAAGAACGATGTTGATATAATGTCTCTGGTCTTTTCAGTTTATAACAACAGAAATCTGTTGTCATACTTTTGGCTAGATTCTTCAAATGGTTCAAGGGGAACAAATATCAGTCAACATAAGTCAAAGCTACAGTATACTGTACATTTATTTTACATTGTGTAAAATATATTTCATTAGTTTCGCAACGGATACACACTTAAAAGAAAAGAAAGGAAAAAGGAAAGAAAAATAAGCGGTTTTGCCCTGAGATGGTCAAGTTCAAGTCCAGTGACGCAAGATGTACCTTGGACAAGGCAGATGAGACTTTGGTCTTCTCTTTTTTGTTTTTAATTTTTTATTTTTTTTTTTTTGTTACCCATCGATTAAAAACAATAATATCCATAGACAGGAAGAGGCTAAAGTATGATAAGCTTCCTTCAACTAAATTTATTGGTATAGGAGTTATTGACTCCGTCGCCGAAAGCATCAGCTGCTCCCCCCCCCCCCCCACCCCACCCCCCTCCCACCTCCCCACCCCCTATCCACAATCTATGGTTAGGGAATGACAGAGCTACGGGTTGGGAGAGATATCTGCAGAAATAATTTGACATTTCATATAAGGTCACTCACTTCGTCCGAGACAATAATAATAATAATAATAATAATAATAATAATAATAATAATAATAATAATAATAATAATAATGGAAATAAATTCTTCTGTAAAACAAGGAGAGTTGCCTTATAATTACACGATTACCTGAATAACATACAGAACCAGAACTTAATAAAATCTAAAAGAAAATAAAAAATAACTATCAGTTATATTAATAATAAAAAAACCGACTGTTCGAAAAAGTGGAAGATTGTGGCTTTGAGCCGAAGCCTACTCCTGCAAGTAGAGTTTGAGTTTTGATAGGATTCCACTTCATGCACCATAATTTGCACCATGCACTAATTTTAGCTAGATGTCTATTAAGGGATTCAGCTACCACATATCTACATTCAGGAGATAGAATCAACACAAAGAGTTTAGCGTCAGCTGCCTATGCAACAAGCGTGTTTTCTAGGCCAAACCACAAGTCATGTGTATATGTATACTTCTGAAACATTATGGCATAACAATAAAAAATTCTTCGATGCAACTAAAATATAATCTTATAAATCATTAAGTTGTTCAGAGTTTTATTCCTAAATATCTTTCCAGATGAAATTTAGGTTTTTAGTTAAAATTCATCGATAGAAGTTTTAATAATTTCTGTATAATGGTTAAGAAAACTGTGAAATCAGTCATGATTTTTTTTTTTATTTTATAAAACATATATAAAAATATAATCTCTTTACAGATTTACATTGTGTGACTCTTCCGGGTAGGACAGTTGGTTTTACCATCTCTGTTCTTGATCTAATGACTATTAGTTAATGTGGTTTAACGAAAAAAATACTTTTCATAAATAGTTTGCAACTGAAATCAAACATAAATTCTCCGTGATCTATAGACAAAAGTCTTCCTGAGAAATCGTTATTTATCCTTGTGCAGCTTGTGCAGCCTGTTGTGCAGCAGCCCTGAGTTCCTCCTCAGTTGGGTACTGGAGGCTGGCACCAGGCTGGCACTCGTATCTGGGACAGCAGGCTGGGTACGGCTTAGCTTGATCGGCTTCGTTGACGACTCTGCAGCCGGGAGACGGCTTTGGCTCAAAGCCACAGTCCTCCACCTTTTCGAAGAGCCGGTTTTCGTGTTGGAGGCAGGTGGCTCTGCCACAGAAGGGAGTCAGGGACCAAGACTGGCCCACGGCGAAGGCCTTTCTGGCAGTGAATCCGTAGCATTGGTTGGGAGCCTCTGTCAAAATAGAAATGGAATCCATGAATAAAAGTTATTTTCTGGCACATAGCTAATTTTTGTATTTTCTCCATAAAGAATAACGTTAATAAATATATTTGAAAATTATTAAAACCTACCTTTGCGGACCTCGGCAGGCAATGTCCGGACATTTGGTTTTGGCTGGATCGCGTTCTGAGCAAGAGCCACTGCCAGGCAAAAAGAGGCTACAATCACGAATTTCATCCTTGCTGCAATGAAAAGAAATATGAATTTTATGTTGGTTATTTAAGCTTTAATGGTAAAATAAGATTTT
>NC_090735.1:144554819-144587319 GCF_036898095.1 Palaemon carinicauda | reverse complement strand
AACCTTTTCGGACCTCAGCAGGCAATGTTCGAACATTAGGTTTTGGCTGGATAGCATTCTGAGCAACAGCCGCTGCCAAGCAGAAGGAGGCTACAATCAGGAATTTCATCTTGGCTGTAATTTAAAACAAAACAATTAATTAGATGGCAAATTATTGCTAGGAAGGATAAACTATTATTTCTGATGGTGTATACTAATCAATCCAAAGAGAATTAGATCTAGTAGGATTATAAATACTTTTAAGAAATATAACATATATAAGAATTCCTTTTTATTCTAAAATTTCAGTAGATTGAAAAATATTGAAAATAAAAAAATTCCAATCATCTTCCAGAGCTAAATGTTACAAAATTTGATAATTTCGAGGTAAATTCACATTTTAATCATAAAACTTGAGTTAATTATGATATAATAAATGTTTGTCTATAGCAATAAACATTAAAGAGTTTAACTTACACTCACCGAAGCTCACTAAGTGGTGATGCTATGCTGAAGAGTAATTGGTTTATTCTGTGCTGGAAAACGTTCCCGGTGTTGTTTATATCCGATGAGCGGAGGAGATGCAAGATGCCAAACGTTGTACTATCGACGCCCTTTACTACGCCCTCCAAGTTTGCATTTTTGGGCTTTTATTATTACCAAGGTTGTTTATTACCACCTATTTTCTGTGTACCTGTAAATATCAAAAAATGGGGAAACTGTATGAATTAGTAGGTGCAAAGTTAAATTAAAGTGTAATACGCAACACAAAGTCTCCGGCATCTTCATAGTTTAGTAAATTCCCAAAACTCTTTGTGACGATTACGACACGTAAAGTCCAGGAACCGGTAGATGTTAGGCAGCACAGAATCTTCACTCCCTCCCCCCTTCAATCGCACGTTCTCCCAACTACCGCTCTCCCCCCCCCCCCCCCCCCCCCCCGACTCCCGATGGTATGCAATGTCTGGTAGAAGTCATCGGGTTTAAAGAAAACTTTCCATAGAATATCTAGAACCCTCCCCATTCTCTCTCTCTCTCTCTCTCTCTCTCTCTCTCTCTCTCTCTCTCTCTCTCTCTCTCTCTCTCTCTCTCTCTCTCTATTAGTCATGAACTTCATGACATTTGTTATAAATCTTATATTTCATATAAATTCAATTGAAAATTATAAGAATTTTATCCATTTATGAATTTATTTAGATAAGAACTTTGTCAATGAAAAACATCTACGAATATATATCTATATATATATATATATATATATATATATATATATATATATATATATATATATATATATATATATATATATATATACATACATAATATTATATATATATACACACATATATATATATATATATATATATATATATATATATATATATATATATATATATATATATATATATATATATATATACATATATATATCTATATATGTATATACTGTATATACATAAACATATATATGAATATATATCACAAGCACACGTGATTTCAATCAATGTAAATACTCGATGTACTTGGACTTGTCATAAACTTTTATCTCTCTTGATAACTCAGTCGGTAGTGTCCCTGCAGGCATGGTTTCCAGCCGTACACACACACACACACACACACACACACACACACACACACATATATATATATATATATATATATATATATATATATATATATATATATATATATATATACATATATATCTGTGTGTATATATATGCGCAAAATAAGATGATGATCGTACAGTAGATGTTTTGCTTTGTCATACTTCCCAGTTGAATAATCCTTTTAGCAATTAACACTTCATAAATATTGAATGCATAAAGGAATTAATACAGAAACCAGAAGGTTTCAAGAGTTAGGGCGAGAAATGTTTGAAAGTAAAAGAAAAATCTTGATGAGATATTCAGACCTTGAAAGACATCAGTAGGGTTGATGAAAAAGGCAATAGCACATTGAGGATGTCTGGCAAAAAACAGGAATTGCTGACAACAATGAAATATTTTTCGTAATGGAAAAGAAGTTGAAGTTAGAATCTAGGCAAAAAATACCTTATTTATATTTACGTGGCTCTTCAGGATCTTTAAGATGGAGTTTATATTTTTTTTGGGGGGAGGGGTGATTTAAGAAAACTTCCGGTAAATGAAAGTGAAAAGTTTCGGGGGAGAAAATAGATCGTGAATGGAGCGTAGAATGGTTGATTTGTTTGAAAAATGAGAAATTTGAGAGCATATGTGAGCAAGAATAAGGTTATCAAGATAAATCTCAAGCGGCTAAATGAGGTAACAGAAGTTATCAAGGATGGTGGAGGAATAAAAGGTTAATCTCTATAGGCATTGGTATTAGGTAAAGCAGATTGGGGTAAGATGAGAGTTTTTTCACGTTGATACATTTAAAAAACAAACAAACAAATTGTCTGTAATTATCTTTGCCGTCTCAATATAAGTTCACCATTTCAATCAATTAATCTGTTAGTCAGTCAGCACAAAACAAATGAATTCTTCCGTAATGTTTTATGTTTATTACTGAAAGATGATTACGGGAGCAACTGACAACAAACCATAAGACAGGAGATTTGATTTAGCTGACGGAAGCTTTCCATACTTTAGCCTCTTCCTGTCTCTGGATATTATTGTTTTGTAATCGATGGGTAACAACTACAAAAAAGAGAAGATCAAAGTCTCATCTGCCTCGTCCAAGGTACATCTTGCGACACTGGACCTGAACTTGACCATCTAAGGACACTACCACTAATTTAGTTTTTTTTTTTTTTTTTTTTTTTTTTTTTTTTCAAGGTGTACTTCCGTTTCGGAGTAATGAAATATAATTTACACAATGTAAAATAAATGTACAGTATAAGGTAGCTTTGACTTATGTTAACTGATATTTGTTTCCCTTGAACCGCTTGAAGAATCTAGCTTTAAATTTGAAAGACCAGAGACATTATATCAACATCGTTCTCATATTTTTACTTCTAACGAGCGACCAACCACAAGAAAGTCAATCCTTATTGGAAAGGAGGATTTTAATCTTCTTAGAAAAAATAATTTACTTCATACAAATTACCGATTACCTATTCTTAAAAATAGAGTTTCGCCTAGAATAATTACGGAGATATTCTGCGTTTGTTCTCGCTATTGAGATCTAAACAGCTGATATCTCTAGACGCCGACCTTCGGATCCTGTAATCAAGGACAAGAAGAAATTATCATGAATTTGACCATTTTTTTTAACTAGAGAGCTAACTTATTTTTATTTTCATTTGTAATATGTTGATTAAATTGTAATAGTCAATATCATCAAAGACGGTAATATGAATAAATTATCTTTCTTTTAAATTCGTTAGTTCCTCTTGTGTCCGAGTCAGGATCCGAGGGTCGGCTGTCGGGAGGAATCAGCAACCAAAATGTCCACTTCTTGTTTTCCACGGGATGCTACTTTTTACCACCCACCCACTCCAGTTCAAGTCTTGCAGGTAGGTAGGTACAGAATTACTCTGCCTATAGTCGAGACACGGACATTTGCATTGGCAGCCCGTAAAGGGGAAGTCCTGCAGTTTCGCCACTAGAATTCTTGGAAAGCTGTTGAATTTGTAATCACTGTAGGAATACTATTATTCTATTTTCATCAAACTAAAAGAGATAAATTTCTTTGGAATGCCTTGTGAGTGCCATAGTGAGAATCAGGTGTTATAAAATGATTTTATTAAAAATGTTGAATTTTCGTACGCACGATTGCAATAATCTTTGTATTAAAATCAATTGTTCTCAAATATTCTATCCAGAAAATCTATTGTTCTGAAATATTATCTTCTCTGAAAACCTTTTATCCTAAAATATGTCTCTATCTAAAATGCATTGTTCTGAAATATTCTTGGTCCGTTACTTTTCATACTATATACACATAATTAGTGGTTTGGGCTAGAAAACAAGGTCGATACAAATGCAGATGATGATACTCTCTTTGCCTTGATTCCATCTCCCGAAAGTAGATCTGGGTTTGCTGAATTGCTTAATAATCTATAAAAAATTTAGTGTATGGCGCCCATTATGGGCATGAAGTTGAACCCAAACAAAACTCGAAGTATGATTGCAAATAGGTCAAGGACAGTGGCTGTTCAACACATATATCTCAGAAAGTATAATGTTTCTTTAACTGTATACAACTTTACAATTTTAGATGTGATTCTTGATTGCAAATTGACTTTTGAGAAACACATTCAGTCTGTTTTCTTCTTCAATTGCTCAGAAAATGTTGGTTTATTGAGGAAGTATTTTAAAAATTTTGTCGATCAATCTGCACTGAAGAAATGCTTTAGTTCTTTCATCCTGTCTTGTTACGAGTGTTGTTCTACTGGCTGGTCTTCAGCTGCTGAATCTCATCCAAATTTGTTGGACAAAAACTTATAGTCTATTGAATTTATTATTCCTGATCAGGATTTTAATGTTTGGCACCGTCGTTCACTTAGTTATATATGCATGTGCGCATAAGATCTTTCATGACAGCCTTTATGCGTGTTTGACCATAGGTATCTATAGGTGACTGTGGTTTGACTGCTTATTATAATGCAGTCCATAGTGTTTCAACCGTTGATATATGTGAGGGATGGGTAACATTCTTCAAGGTCTCGATAAAGAAAAAGCTTATTAGATGATATAAAATATGTATGTAAAAATTAACTTAGAATGTATTAAAGCAAATAACCAATATGCAATAGTTTTCTTTATTTTTAATGCAAATATATAAACCTCATTTCTTATATTATAATTTATAATGCCCTTTTATCTTTAGAAATACTTATTTCTAATGATCCTTATATCACATTTGCTTTACTATCACTTGAATTTTTCTGTAAAAGTCGTTGATTTATGAAAGAGAAAATACTTTGAATAAATTTCTTGTAGGAAATCTTTTACAGAGATTAATTTTTTGTTTACTTGTAGACTAGAATTTCTCTGATTGACCGGTAATTATCCTTGTGCGCCCTGTGCAGCTTGTGCAGCCTGCTGTGCAGCAGCCCTGAGTTCCTCCTCAGTTGGGTACTGGAGACTGGCACCAGGCTGGCACTCGTATCTGGGACAGCAGGCTGGGTACGGCTTAGCTTGGTCGGCTTCGTTAACGACTCTGCAGCCAGGAGACGGCTTTGGCTCAAAGCCACAGTCTTCCACCTTTTCGAAGAGCCGATTTTCCTGTTGGAGGCAGGTGGCTCTGCCACAGAAGGGAGTCAGGGACCAAGACTGGCCCACGGCGAAGGCCTTTCTGGCCGTGAATCCGTAGCACTGGTTGGGAGCCTCTGTGAAAATGATTAAGTATTCATGAATAATCCAAAGAAACAAGCTATTTATTAAAGTACCTGGTCCTCTTCAACGTACATTCCTAATAATACAATGTATTAATGATCATCCCCATGAATGGGTAGTATTTTTGTAGAAACATATTGGTCAGTAATAAGTAAATATTATAGATACTAACCTTTTCGGACCTCGGCAGGCAATGTTCGAACATTTGGTTTTGGCTGGATAGCATTCTGAGCAACAGCCGCTGCCAAGCAGAAGGAGGCTACAATCAGGAATTTCATCTTGGCTGTAATGAAAAGGAAAAGGGATGTTGATTTCATTTTAATAATCATCTTAAAAATTAAATAGTTTTTCCTACTTTGGATTGCCATTGCAGGTATTTTTGTTACCTCTTAGATATTTCGTGGTTTCCTGAACATCTTTTTAGTTCTCATGATATCAAAAGAACATGATTAACTATAATTGTTAATGATTTTAAACCGACAGAGGGAGAGAGAGAGAGAGAGAGAGAGAGAGAGAGAGAGAGAGAGAGAGAGAGAGAGAGAGAGAGAGAGAGAGAGTATGGAAATTAGATTGTTTCTCGTTGTTTTGTAAAGCTTCAGTAACTGAAAAGTTGAATGGTAGTGAAAGACTGTTGACATAAGTTGAACGTCAGTCTCCTTATTTTCGTGACCTACCTCAGTTCACTGTAGTGGTGAAGTTGTTCTGGAAGGTAAACCGTATATTATGCACTAACAAAGGATTCTGCAACTGTTTATATGCGATGAGCGGAGACCTTGTGAGATGCCAGATACTGCAATGCTTATGTTTTTCTTACGCTATCTTGACGGGTATATTTTTTTTTTATCGCTATCAGGCTCAAAATGTCTCTTTATTACTTTTAATTGGCTCTGAGCATAGTAATTGATGAAAAAATGCATAAAATGATGTCTATAAAGATAAATTATGGTGTATAAAACAACAAAGCCCTTGGCATCGGCAAGTCTAGTAAATTCCCAGAAACCTCTTAGTTACGAAAGGGGTTCTCTAAGTCTAAACAAGCCCCAACTCCCAAGGCCATTGCACACTGCATGGCGCAGGGTAACATATCTGCAAAAACCAGTAGATTTAATACCTCCAAAGGTCCAGTTTTAACTGGACCGTGCTATCCCACTACCCATTCCAGAAGTCCAGTCTTTGAACCCTATAGCCAGACAGAAAAAGAACAGTCGTGAGGGTCTGGAAACTTTTCCTAGAGTACCTCCCACTTTGTCTCTTTTTACGACCATCGGCAAAGTCGCCATAAATTCCATCTTGGCTTTATGAAACGTAGAATTATAGTCTTACACAAGAAATTTCGATGTTAACAATAAACAGAATAGATATTAGGACGATAAAAATGCTAATGGCATTCTTTAGATAACTTGAGTGAATTTTTTAGGCAAGTTTAATGTTTAATTTAGTACTACATTTGTTCTAAAAATAGAATTAATTCATTCTCCTTGAAATAATTACCTCTTACATACAGATTATGAAAAGAAAAGAAAATTTAAATAATTATCTTCAGTTTATCAAATACATTTAATTTGATAATTGATGAAGGAAACATAGTTATAGATTACTTTGCACTGCATAACATCTCACCAGAGATTTGGGAATGCACAGTTGGACACCAGAGTCTCTGTCACACCTTGCTCCAAAAGAAGTGCACCCTGTTACACTCTCCTTTCGCAGCGAGTAACCATTCCAAACCGTTAGTGTAGGGAGAGGTGACAAAATGGCGTCGGGACTAAACATAGGAACTCACTTTACAGTGAGGGTGGGGATGGGTGCATTTCCTCGGAGTGGGGTGTACCAGAAATTCCTGTTTCCAGCTGTACCTCACTTTTTTTTTTCTTTTTTTTTTTTTTTTTTGTCATTCTCCCAACAGATGATGAAAATATATTCTTAATACATGTCTGTGAATCTAAAAGCAATAAGCTATTTTTCTGTTGTAAGATAATTCTTATTGATATATTCGATAAGAAAAAAATTTTTTTCAGCAAGTGTACAGGTAAATAAATACTTATTAAGGTATTTCATAGGAAAGAAAAATAACTTGTGATCATGAAATCCAAAGATTTTAGTCCAAATAACTTCAAAATTTGGTTTTGGGGAAAAGGGCCCTCCAAGTTCTCATAAAAAAAATCTTATAATTTTGCCTTTATAGCATGAAACTTTTGTCATCAACTCTGTATCAGTTTTTATTCTTGATACATACTTTACCTCAATGCGAGGTGACTTTATTATTATTATTATTATTATTATTATTATTATTATTATTATTATTATTAATTGCTAAGCTACAACCCCAGTTAGAAAATCAGGAAGCTATAAGCCCAGGGGCTCCAATAGGGAAAATAGCCTAGTGAGGAAAGGAAATAAGAAAAAATTAAATATTTTAATATGTCACATTTAAATAAATATATATCTCCGACATAAACTATAAAAAAACTTTAACAAAACAAAACAGAACATCAGTCATAGAATTATTGGTATCCGATGAGCGTAGACTCAGAGATATGTGAAACTCGTCATTGTTTACTTTTTGTCTACGATTTTCAGACATAAACATTCACCCACTTTATCCTTAATACTAATTCTTAGAACTACTCATTTTCTCTCATTACTTTTGATTTCAATCTTTAATTGTTACCTCCCATCGTTTATCAATACTTCTATATGCACTTGTTGTTACTGATGAACGTAATGTAATATTTTGCAACAGTCGCATTTAGTAAATTCCCAGGGATTTTATTAGTGATGAAATGGCATAAAAAAGAACTGGTTGGTTGCACAAAATTATCTCTTGGCAGAAACGGGTTACGACGCCTGGCTCCGAATCTCGCGATCGAATATGCAATCCTCGTTAGCCGTAGGCCAGTCATGAGCTGTTAGAGACTTTTCCTAGAATATCTAGTTTTTTTTTTTTCTCTTTTGTTTTTTGGTGATTCATTTGATTGCTTAGCGCTTTTTTCTCTTAAATTCACACACACACACACACACACACACACACACACACACACACATATATATATATATATGTATGTATATTTATATGTATATATATGTATATATACATACATATATACATATATATGTATATGTATATATATATATATATATATATATATATATATATATATATATATATATATATGTGTGTGTGTGTGTGTGTGTGTGTGTGTGTATGTATATATATATCCCTTTTACTTCATAGAATCTCATAATGGGATTTATGCTCTGAGGAGGAATTTGCAATTTTCCAATTTTACATCTAAACGGCAATGAAATGAAGAAACCTCATAGAAAGTACTGCAATAGAACATAGAAGCTGCTAAATATATATGGTCTAAGGTAAAATATTCCTTGAGTCAAAATATAGATACATAAGTTAATCGGTCGTACTTCATAAGTATAAACTTGCAAGGAATGTTTTCATTTTGAAAAGGATGAAATAAATCTCTTTTTATAGTTCTATTATATGAAAGATCTATTTCAATATTGTTTCTGTTCTTATAATATTTTTCTTTAATTGTTCATTACTTCTCTTGTAGTTTATTAATTTCTTTATTTCCTTGTCACTGGTCTATTTTTCCCTAGTGGAGCCCTTGGAGTTATAGCATCCGACTTTTCAACCAGGGTTGTAGATTTGCTAGTATTGATAATAATAATAATAATAATAATAATAATAATAATAATAATTATAATGATAATAATGATAATAATGATAATAATAATAATAATAATAATAATAATAATAATAATAATAATAATAATAATAACAGAATCGTGGGAGCGTGGGTGAGAAACATTTTAGTGGCGCAGCGTGAGTTAAAGGTTCGATGCCCTGTTATGAGTCTCCTTTGAAATTTGGAGCGGTTATTTACCCTGGGAGTTGTCCTGTCTTATTGTTAGATGTCATCTTCTAATTCAAAGAATATTTTAGAACACTTGATTTTCTATACAAAGAGTATTTGAGAACAACAGATATCCAATAAATAGATTAGTATTATTATTATTATTATTATTATTATTATTATTATTATTATTATTATTATTATTATTATTATTATTATTATTATTATTATTATTAGGTAAGCTACAATATTTTTTGGAAAAGCAGGAAGCCATAAATCCAAGGGGTCCAACAGTGATAAATAGCCCTGTAGAGAAAGAAAAAAAGGAAATAAGTGAACTATATGAATAGTAAGGATTAAATAATATTGACTATCTAAGGATTATTAACATTGTCAAAACTGACCTGCCATATATAAACTATGAAGGGAGACTCGTGTCAGCCTGTTGAACATAACAAAATTAGTTGCAAGTTTGAACTTCTGAAGTTCCACCGATTCAACTGCCTTATTGGGAAGATCATTCCACAATCAGGGTCACAGTTCAAATAAAATTCTAAGATACTAAATAGTGTTGAGCTTTATGATAGAAAAGGCGAGTGTGTTAGATCTAACCGCATACTTAGTACTACGCACATTCGGGGAAGATCTGAATGCAAAAGATTGTCAGGGTTACGACAGATCTTAAGCTACATGCATGAAAAACTAACTGAACGACGGTGCCAGAGATTAATATCCAGATCAGGAATAATAAATTCAATAGGCACAAGTTTTTTTTCCAACAAATTAAGATGAGAGTCAGTAGCTGAAGACCAGAAAGGACACCAATACTGAAAACAAGGCAGAATGAAAGAACTAAAGCCTTTCCTCAGTGTAGATTGATCGCCGGAAATCTTAAAAGAATTTCTCAATAAGCCAATTTTTTTTTTTCTGTGTAATTGAAGAGGAAAACCGACTGAATGTGTTTCCCAAAAGTAAATTTGGAATCAAGAATCACACGTAAAATTTTAAAGGAGTTGTATATAGTTAAAGAAACATTATAAATGCTGAGAACTGGATGTTGAAGAGCCACAGTCCTTGACTACTCGCAATCATACTTTGAGTTTTGTTAGGGTTCAACTTCATGTCTCATAATTTGCGCCATATACTAATTTTAGCTAGATCTTTATTAAGAGATTCAGCAACCCTAGATCTACATTCCGGGGATGGAATTAAGGCAAAGAGAGTATCATCATTTGCATTTGCAACAACCTTGTTTTCTAGGCCAAACCACAAATTTTGTGCTTATAGTATGAAAAGTCATGGACCAAAAATATTTCAGAACAACACATTTTAAATAGAGATATATTTTAGAAAAAAAGGTTTTCAGAAAAGATAATATTTCAGAATAAAATATTTTCTGAATAGAATATTTTAGAACATTTGATTTTAATACAAAGATTATTGCAATCGCGCATACGAGAATTCAACATGACCCCTGTGTAAAGATTCCAAAGAAATTTCTCTCTTTTAGTGTGATGAAAATAGTATAAAAACATATCTACAATGATTAGAAATTCATCAGATTTCCAAGAATTCTAGTGGCGAAACTGCAACACTTAAACTGGAGTAGGTGGGAGGCACAAAGTAGCATCTCGGGGAAAACAAGATGTGGAAGAGGACGATTTGTCCGGTGATATCCCCAGACTGCCAACCATCGGATCCAGTATTTGAGGATAAGAACTTAAAACGAATTTGACAATTTATTTATTTCTTTTTCCTTTTTTACGGAAAAGCTTATTTCTTTATATTTTCATCTTATATGATATATCAATTGTCACGATTTAATCAAAATATTTCAGATGAAAATATAAATAAATTATCTTTCTAATTTAAAAAATAATTGTCAAATTTCTGATAAGTTTTTCTTGTCCTTGAATACAGGATCCGAAGGTCGGCGTCTAGAGATATTAGTATTTGAATATCAAAAGCGAGAACAAACGCAGAATATCCCCGTAAATCTTTTGGGTGAAATTCTGTTTGTAAGAATAGGTAATCGGTAAATTGTGTAAAGTAAATCATTGTTTCTAGCAGGATGGTCAAATCATCCTTTTCGATAAGGATTGACTTTCTTGCGGTTGGTCGCTCCTTAGAAGTATAAACATGAAAACGATGTTGGTATGATGTCTCTGGTCTTTCAAATCTAAAACAACAATCTGTAGCCATACTTTTGGCTAGATTCTTCAAATGGTTCAAAGTAAACAAATATCAGTCAACAAAAGTCAAAGCTACAGTATACTGTACATTTATTTCACACTGTTTAAAACATACTCCATTAGTTTCACAACGGAAACGCACTTAAAAGAAAAGAAAAGGAAAACAAAAATTAAAATTAGCCGTAGTGCCCTGAGATGGTCAAGTTCAGGTCCTGTGAGTCTGTGACGCAAGATGTACCTTGGACGAGGCAGATGAGACTTTGGTCTTCTCTTTTTTGTCGTTGTTACTCATCGATTAAAAACAATAATATCCAGAGACAGGAAGTGGCTAAAGTATGGAAAGCTTCCTTCAGTGAAATCGAATCTCCTGTCTTATGGTTTGTTATCAGATGCTCCCATAATCATCATTCAGGAATAAACATAAACATTAAGGAATAATGCATTTGTTTTATGCTGACTGACTAATAGATTAATTGATTGAAATGGTGAGTTTATATTAAGACAACAAAGATAATTACCGATAGTTAGTTTGTTTGTTTTTGATATGTATTAACGTGAAAAAACTCGCATCTTACACCCATCTGATTTAATTAATACCAATGCCTATAGAGATTAACCCTTTTATTCCTCCACCATCCTTGATAACTTCTGTTACCTCATTTTTGCCGCTTGAGATTTATCTCGATAACTTTATTCAAGATCACATTTGCTCTCAAATTTCTCATCTTGGAAACACATCAACCATTCTACACTCTATTCACGATTTTCTTTCGCATAACTTTCCACCTTCATTTACCGAAAGTTATCTTAAATACAAAAAAAAAAAAAAAAAAAAAAAACCTCCATCTTAAAGATCCTGAACAGCCACGTCGATACAAAAAAAAAAAAATTTTTACGCCTAGATTCAAACATCCTGAATACCCTCCATATTACCTCATTTATCAAATCTGATCTGATCTCTTTCAAAATATGAATACCTCATTAAGATTTATCTCCTTTCTTCCAGACATCTCTCACCTTGACTCTTAGTCCTTATGGCATCGGTATCACTTACTTCACACAAACACACACACACACACACACACACACACACACACACATATATATATATATATATATATATATATATATATATATATATATATATATATATATTTATATATATATACGTATATATATATATATATATATGTATATATATGTGTATATATATGTATATATATATGTATATACAGTATATATACACACACATACACACACATATATATATATATATATATATATATATATATATATGTGTGTGTGTGTGTGTGTGTGTGTGGGTGGGTGTGTGTATGTTTGTGTGTGCATGTACGTGTGTACCCAAAACAAAATGACGTTCGTAGATGTTTTGCTTTGTCGCATTTACCAGTTAAATAATATTTTCAACAATGAGCATTCATAAATACTGATGGAATTCTTAGATTTTTCAGCTGAATTTATGTGGAATATAATATATATATAATAAAGGTCATGAAGTTCATAATTAATAAATCATATTAATAGAGAGAGAGAGAGAGAGAGAGAGAGAGAGAGAGAGAGAGAGAGAGAGAGAGAGAGAGAGAGATTTTCTATGGATAGTTTTACTTAACCCCCGATGGCTTCTCCCAAACATTGTATACTACCGGTAGGAGCTTTGGGAGAGCGTGCCATTGGTGATGGTGGTGGTGGTGGTGGGGGTAGGGGTGGGGGGGGGGGAGCGTGGTATTGGTGGGATGGGGGAAGAGTCTAAGCTGCCCAACATGTTTTCGCGATCTACCGGTTCTTGGGTTTTACGTTTCGTAATCGTCACTAAAAGTTCTGGGAATTTACTAAGCTATGAAGATGCTGGAGACTTAGTATTGCGTATTACACTTTAATTGAACTTTTCCCCTACTAATTCATACAGTTTCTCCATATTTTGTTTTTTAAAGTTACACAGAAAATAAGTGGTAATGAACAACCTTAGTAATAATAATAAAAGCCCAAAAATGCAAACTCGGAGGGCGTAGTAAAGGACGTAGATAATGCAACGTTTGGCATCTTGCATCTCCTCCGCTCATCGGATATAAACAACTGCGTGAACGTTTTCCAGCACAGAATAAACCAATTGCACTTCAGCATACCATCACCGCTTAGTGAGCTTCGGTGAGTATAAGTTAAAATCTTTAATGTTCATTGCTATATGCAAATGTTTACTACATCATACCTAACTTGAATTTTATGATCAAAATGTAAATTTACCTAATGTTATAAAATTTCGCATTATTTAGCTTTGGAAGATAACTGCAGTTTTTTTTTTTTATTATTCTTTAATCTACTTAAATTTCAGAACAAAAATAAATGGTTATATCTGTTTATTTCTTAAGAGTATTTATAGTCTTACTAGAGCTAATTCTCTTAGGATTTATAAGTATACAATATCAGAAATAATACTTTATCCTTTGTAGGAATAATTCGCCATCTAATCAATTGTTTTGTTTTCAATTACAGCCAAGATGAAATTCCTGATTGTTGCCTCCTTCTGTGTTGTTGTGGCTGTTGCTCAGAATGCTATCCAGCCAAAACCAAATGTTCGAACATTGCCTGCTGAGGTCCGAAAAGGTTAGTATCTATAATATTTAGTTATTACTGACCGATATGTTTCTACAAAAATGTTATTCATCCAAGGTGATGATCATTGATACATAGTAGAATTAAGAATATACATCGAAGAGGATCAGGTACTATAATAAACAAAATATGTTTCTTTCGTTTATTCATAAATACTTAATCATTTCAACAGAGGCTCCCGGCCAGTGCTACGGATTCACGGCCAGAAAGGCCTTCGCCGTGGGCCAGTCTTGGTCCCTGACTCCCTTCTGTGGCAGAGCCACCTGCCTCCAACAGGAAAATCGGCTCTTCGAAAAGGTGGAGGACTGTGGCTTTGAGCCAAAGCCGTCTCCTGGCTGCAGAGTCGTCAACGAAGCCGACCAAGCTAAGCCGTACCCAACCTGCTGTCCCAGATACGAGTGCCAGCCTGGTGCCAGTCTCCAGTACCCGACTGAGGAGGAACTCAGGGCTGCTGCACAGCAGGCTGCACAAGCTGCACAGGGCGCACAAGGATAAATATTGATTTTTCTGAAAGACTTTAGTCTATAGATTAAAGATAATTTATGTTTGATTTCTGTTAGAAACTATCTATTAAAAATGTCTATGAAACCACATCAATTGATATTCATTAGATCAAAAATAGAGAGGGCGAAACCAATTGTCCTGCTCTGAGATTATATTTTTATATATTTTTTATAAGATAAATAAAAATCGTGATTGACTTAACAGTTTTTTATCCAATATCTGTGAATTTCAAAAAAAAAAAAATCTAAATTTCATCATGGAATGGTTTTCGGAATGAAACTCTAACCAACCTAATGATACATAAGATTATATATATTTTTTTTTGTATCGAAGAATTTCTTATTACTATGCCATAAATTTTCTGAAGTATACACACACTTATGGTTTTCTAATTTATATTTCTTCATGTTGGTTGTTGATTTGTTTCAATGTACACATACTCAATCAAATGACATTCAAATTGATTTTGAAACTTTATAAGATAAGTATTTTTTTCTAATCCTTAAAACAAAAAAACTCTATAAGAAACGTTTTTATATTTATACACTAAAGGTAACAGACTTTTATGAATAAATTTTTAAGCACCATATACATCTGGACATCACCCAGCCACACACACACACACATATATATATATATATATATATATATATATATATATATATATATATATATATATATATATATATATATATATGTATGTATAAATATGTATATATATATATACATAGAATAGCAGGTTTGATTATCAAACTAAATAAGAAGTAATAAACTTAAGATCACTCAAACGTATGCACCAACAACATTCTATACAGAGGAAGAAATAGAAACTTTTTATGAAGATCTTAAATTCATGGTCACTTTTTTTTATAAAAATGAACATAGGAAACTGACTTGAAGGATTCCAAATGGCGAATGGAAATACTGAAGAGTTTTTATTCAAAGTGAAAAAGTTAATTTAGCTAAAGATGTAACAGTGCTAAACAGGTTAAAGTCAAGCAAACATAGAATGATGAAAAGCAACTTTTTTTAGATTTATGGAAAGAAAGAGAAAACACAGTTTTAGAAACGAAAATAAACACTCCTGCAATAAGAGAAAAATCTGATGAGTTTAGTTTAGCAATACAAAATAGGTACTTCCAGCTGCATGATGAAATGGCAGCAAACAAAAAAGAAATGAACAGTAATTTAACAAAAAAAAAATGATTGGAATCAGCACAAGAGATAGGCGGAAAAGTTCCTAAAAAAGATCAAGTAAGAATATAAGAAAATAAAAGAAAATTAATAGAGAAATGAGTGTAAAATCCAAGAGAGATGAAATATTAAAAAAAAAATAGTTAAACTAAAAGCTCAAGATATTCTTAAGTACAATAAAATCAAAATTGGGAAAACACTAAAGAAAGATGCATCAAATAGATTAAAAGAAAACTTGGAACCGGGTGCCAAGAGATATTTGCTTTAAAATATGAAAAGAGAAATATTATCAGCAATAGAGATGGAGTGATGAATATTGTGGAGGATTTCTGTACAATGCTATACAATAGTGACATAAGAAATAACTTCACCAACAGAAATAATGAAACACCTGAGCAGGTACCCAACATAACCGTAGGTGAAGTAAAGAAAACATTACAAATCATGAAAAGAGGCAAAGCAGCAGGAGAAGATTGCCGAACAATTGATTTAATAATAGATGGGGGAGATTTCATAGTAGTAAAATTCGCTGAATTCTACAACAAATGTCTGCAAAAAAAAAAAAAAATGCTATATACCTACTTCTTGGACAAACATTTTTATTATTCCAATTCACAAAAGAGGAGACAAAAAAAAAGACAAAAAAAAAAAAAAGGCCTAAAAAATCACAGCCCAATAAGTGAAATATTTACAAAGACCATATTAGGCCGTATAAAAAGACAACTAGACTTTGACCAACCAAGAGAGCAGGCAGGCTTCAGAAGTCGGTATTCAACAACTGACCATATACATGTAACTAACTAGCTGATGGAAAAATCAACAGTGTGTTAAACCACTATCTATGACATTTACAGCCTATGAGAAAGCTTTTGATTCTGTCAAAACCTTAGCAGTAATAAAAGCCCTTCAAAGACAAAGAACAGGGGAATCTTATGTTAGAACACTTGAAGATAGCTATAAAAGAAGTATAGCAATACTAAAACTGCATAAAGATAGTTAGAAAATTCCGATTAGGAAAGGAGTTAGACAGGGGCACCCAATCTCTCCTAAATTATTCACTGCATGCCTAGAAGAAGTTAAAACAATTTAGATTGGGAAAATGTAGGAGATAATATTAATGGGGATTACCTTAACAACTCAAGATTTGCAGATGACATAGTTCTATTTAGTAAATCAGGGAAAGAATTAAAAAAGGTGATAGAAGATTTGAATAGAGAAAGCAGAAATGTAGGACTAAAATAAATATGAGTAAAACTAAGATTATGTTCAATGAGAATAAAGAGAAAAAACATATAAGAGTTATGGATAGTTAATGAATATGCACACTTAGGACAGGCAGTGGTTCCTCAGGCAATGAGATCGAAATTAAACGAAGGATAATTCTGGGATGAAGAGTAGATGGTAAACAAAATGAGATTTTGAGAAGTAAAATGCCACTTTCTCTAAAAAGAAAAGTATTTAATCAGATGGTCCTACCAGTAATGACAAATTATCAGAAACTTGGAGACTTGCTAAAGCCTTAGAACATAAGCTATTTACAACTCAAAGAGTTATGGAAGGAGTAATGATGGGACAAACATCAAGAAACAGAAGAGGAGCAACATGGATACGAGAAAAAACTTAAGTAGAGGATATTCTAACAACATATGAGAAAAGGAAATTGACATTGGCCGGACATCAAAGGAAAATGAAAGTCAACATTAGGAATAACAGAATGGATCCTTAGAGATTGTAAAAGAAACAGGAGAAGGAAGAGAAGACTATGGATTGACGAACTAAGGAAGTTTGTGGGCGTGGACTGGCACTGAAAGACAATAAACAGACGTAAGTGGACGGACATGTTTGGGGCCATTGTTCTGCAGTAAACTAGTTAACGGCTGATGAAGATAATGATGTTGTATGCATACATATGCATACACTCACACACACACACACACACACGCACACACACACACACACACATATATATATATATATATATATATATATATATATATATATATATATATATATATATATATACACACTTACATATGTCTTTACATATAAGTGTATATCTATATACTGTATATGCACATACATACACACACACACACACATATATATATATATATATATATATATATATATATATATATATATATATATATATATATATATATATATATATATATATATATATATATGTATATGAAACAAATATGTACCAGTATTTCCATGTAAAATTCCAAGAAAATTTGCATGTAAATAATATGGTGATACGCACAGGTGCTAATATATTTCACGGAATAGGGATAAATAAACAACAGGAAGGGATATGTCTGTTTTGCCTTGTATCATATTTTCGAAAGGAGGAATTTTAGTGCATTTTTATAAGTCCTTTTTCTTCTGCGAGTTCTTTCCTGTCGGCGAACCTAAAAAAACCATTTGAATTATCTCCTGAAGAAAGATCATATTCACCTTCTTGATTAGAATCAATTCGCGTATATTTAACTGATTGTAAAATATATGACAGATATTTTACTGTTTCGCCGGAAAAGAAAGAACCGAATAAAACTTTTCATGGCCAATTTTCCCCTGAAGATTCCTCTTCTAAATGTCCCCTTTTTGGGCAGGGAGGATCCCTCTTGCCCCTGGGCACTGGGCAGGAGCGACCTTACCTGTTTTTGTTGCCAGGGTGAGACTTTGCCCCGTCTACCCAACCCTCTTCCCCCGCGACTACAAGTTCTGTAGTCATACAATTGCGTCACTATAAGATTCCTGGGAATTTTCTAAACTCCGCAGGTGCTAAATCTTTAGCTATTTTCTAACTTATCGTTTTCATAACATTAATTAATTATTATGTATTTGTTGACCAATTGTTCTGTTCTATTATAATCTAAACGGGCTAGTATAATGATCATTAACGCTATCAAACCGATAAGAAATGTACGCTTGAATGTAATAAAATAGCGTAGTATACAAATCGATGTATCTGGCACCTCACAACGTCTTCGCCGATCGAATATAAGCAGTCACAGGAACCTGGTCACTACAGGATACACTTTCTGCTCTTCAGCGTTGTGTCATCACACCAGTAAGCGAAGGTATGCTTTCCAAAAGAAGATTAATATTTTCTTACTAAAAAAGTTTTTGAAAGGTAGTTACTGGTAGGTGAAATTTTACTTGTTACATATCGCAAAAGTCAGAGTTTTGAAATTTACTCTTGCCAAAAAAATGTGACTATCACGTCAAACAAGCGTATAAAACTTCATGTTAGGAATGACTAGAAATAATTGTTTAAAAGCACAAATCTGCATTCATTTGTTTATTTATTTTTCCAATCCATATTTTCAAACTCAGAATTTTAGAAATTCAAAGAGATGAGATTGAATTTAGCTTCAATCAAAATAAATATTTTAAAAGTTAGCAATTTTTGAACTGAACTATACTAATTAGCTTATATGTTAAGAACAATAACAATTATTTAGTCATTTCAGTAGGGCGATGCATATAGCGCAGAAATTATTATTATTTTTTTTTTTTTCATTATGTTGACACCAATCATTGAGGTGCTTAACATGGAGATGCTGCTAATAACAATTTACTTTATCACTAAAGCCTAAATAACCAACTTAAGATATATTTTTCTTTTTATTACAGCCAAAATGAAATTCCTGATTGTAGCCTCTTTCTGCCTGGCAGTGGCTCTTGCTCAGAATGCGATCCAGCCAAAACCAAATGTCCGGACATTGCCTGCTGAGGTCCGCAAAGGTAAATTTATACAATTTTCAAATATATTTAGTAACGTTATTCTTTATATTATAGAAATATTGAGAAAATACGAACATTAGCTATGTGCTAGAAAATATCTTTTATTCATGATTTCTATTTCTATTTTGACAGAGGCTCCCAACCAATGCTACGGATTCACGGCCAGAAAGGCCTTCGCGGTGGGCCAGTCTTGGTCCCTGACTCCCTTCTGTGGCAGAGCCACCTGCCTCCAACAGGAAAATCGGCTCTTCGAAAAGGTGGAGGACTGTGGCTTTGAGCCAAAGCCGTCTCCCGGCTGCAGAGTCGTCAACGAAGCCGACCAAGCTAAGCCGTACCCAGCCTGCTGTCCCAGATACGAGTGCCAGCCTGGTGCCAGTCTGCAGTACCCAACTGAGGAGGAACTCAGGGCTGCTGCACAACAGGCTGCACAAGCTGCACAGGGCGCACAAGGATAAATAACGATTTCTCAGAAAGACTTTAGTCTATAGATCAAAGATAACATATGCTTGATTTCAGCTTGAAATTATCTACTAAAAAATATTTGTGTATTAAACCATATCAATTGATATTCATTAGATCAAGAATAGAGATGGTGAAACCAATTGCCCTACCCGGAAGAGACGCATTCTGAATCTGTAAAGAAATTATATTTTTATATGTTTTATAAAATAAATAAAAACCATGACTGACTTGACGGCTTTTTTTATCCATTACACGGAAAATGAAAGACCCAAATCAATGAATCTTAAAGGTAAATATAAATTTTGACTTGGAACTCTGTTATGAACAAAACTTTGACTAACTTAATGTCATATAAGATTATTTCTTTGACTGAATCAAATAAATTATCATTAAGCCATAACCTATCATGAGTATACACATGCTCACGGTTTCTGTATTTTACATCTGATCGTTCGTGAGACATGTTGGTTGTAGATTTGTTTCAATTTGCACAAATTCAGTCAATTCACATTCAATTATATTTCAAAAGTTTGCAAAACAAAATGAAGGTGAATAATGTTTTTTTTCTTTTAATCCTTAAAACGAAAATGCTCATATCATATACAATCCATTCAAATTTCTTCTTTTTTATACTAAAGGTACGAGTTTTATAAACGGTTTTGCAAAATGGTGAATTAAATCAGTATCTAAAGAAGAGTTTTCAACCAACATATTAATCCCTACTTACATGAAGACACACACACATACATATATATATACATATATATATATATATATATATATATATATATATATATATATATATATATATATATATATATGTTTATATATATAAACATATATATATATGTTTATATATATAAACATATATATATATATATATATATATATATATATATATATATATATATATATATGTTTATATATATAAACATATATGTATATATATATATATATATAAATATATGTTTATATATATATATATATATATATATATATTTATATATATATATATATATATATATATATATATATATATATATATATACACACATATGATCAGCAAAATTGTACTAATTTAGTCAGGGCCATCAGACTAAAGTCCCCCACTGTTACCAATATGTAGTGGCCAGCGTGTTAAGGTAAACTGGCCAAACCCCAGACATGAATAAGGACATGACCGAGGTATTTGTCCTGCCGTGGACTAAAAACAGCTGCATCTGTCTTTGTTGGTGTATATATGCATACAGTATATAAGTGTGCAAAAGTCACCAAAGCTAACGCGTGATAAACTTAAAATGTATAATTCATTGTAATCAACTCTATGTCTGTGAAATTCGTTCATCTTAATGTTATGAATTGGATGATACATACGTAACCAAGATGTTCTATAAAGTTATGTATGGTAAAAAAAGTCATAATTTTTCACCATAGAAGATACATATATGTATATATTTAATATACTCATATTCAGAATCAAGGAAGTTTCTTTCTTGCTTTGAGTCATATAAACCACCATACAATTTCTTTAACAAAAAAATCGTTGATTTGAGGCCTTGAAAAAAATCTTTTTTTGTTCCACTGAAGTGCTCTTACGTTAGCGGAGATGAAATATATGTCAGTGATATGAAATGTTACGTTACGTTGGACTCATGAAATGGTACAGTTTATTATTTTTACCCTTTTTTATCTGGGGGGAGGGGATTAGTTCTTTGCCTTCGTAGTATCTTTCTAGATAAACCAACTAATTTCGTAGTGTGTTATTATCCTTGTTCAGAGTGTTGCGCAGAAGCCCCGAGTTCCTCTTCATTTGGGTATTTTAACGGAAGAATTTTCGCAGAGAGAGAGAGAGAGAGAGAGAGAGAGAGAGAGAGAGAGAGAGAGAGAGATTCTGAAGTATTTGTTTTCAAAACGATCCAATCTACCTATTTCCAAATAGTATTATTATGATCGTCATTAAACAGCCTATATAGCACGTAGGCCTATTTGAAATAATTTGATAAATCGATTAATTCAAATTAATTCAAATACTGTAATTAATTTTTGTATTAAACCTAATCGAAGAGTCTGTTTTCCTGTTGGAGACAGGTGGCTCTGCCACAAAAGGGAACCAGTGATCAAGACTGGCCCATGAAGAAGACCGTTCTAGAGGTGAGCCTTTAGTGCTGGCCGGGAGCCAACTGTATAGATAGAAACTGTCTTTTTTTTCTATCAAAGATATGATTTTACCTGCTTTTATTCATTTATTCATTCATTTACTTATATATTTAATTATCTGTGAGCAGGATTACGTTAAAACTTCTTGCTGGATTTCTTATGCCCTGGAAGAACCAATCAAATTTTAGAGATCGCGATTTTGTTATTTATTATACAATAGAATAGAATAGATTCATCACGGTTAACATATGAAAATTGGAAAGGTCGGTGCGTAGACTTGCTGTTGATATTATACGGTAGATTTATTCACGAACGACATTTGATATAGGGAAAGGTTGGTCTGTTGAATTGAGTAAAATCTTGACAAGCTTCATTAGCTTAAATCTGAACTCTCTGATTAGTCTTATTTAATGATTTTTTTATCATGCTACCCATTCAATTATATGAGTATGATTTAACCATTAGATGAGATATTGATCGCTACTGATTTTGCTTTAATAGTACCACTCTGTATTACCGAAAAATATAATTTCCTTTACGCACACACACACAAACAAACACACATATGTACATATATATATATATATATATATATATATATATATATATATATATATATATATATATATATATATATATATATATATGTGTGTGTGTGTGTGTGTGTGTGTGTGTGTGTGTGTGTGTATATATATATATATATATATATATATATATATATATATATATATATATATATATATATATATATATATATATATATATATATACATATATATTAATGTATGTATATAGTATCTCGATTTTACCTTATTTCTTTGGCCTTGGATTCAATCAAGTCTCGCCTGATTTAGTGACACTGTTTTTGTACAGAAGAAAATGGCCGTTGAAACTCCACGAAACAGTAATATCTAATACGATTCATTTAAGAAAAAGGGGTAACTACTGTATATTTTGCTTAACTGGAGGTGTTTAGTGTATCATTCTCCTAGTAATGTCCTTAAATATCATTTGATATGACTCTCTACTGTGCAATTTTAAGTACAGCTAAGTGATAATGACTGACAGGTTTTTTAAAGTGATAAGTTTTATTTTTATTTTTTATTTACTTAAGGCGAGGAACTTTACACATAGCAACACTGCTTAAAATAACTTTTGCATCTACGGCAGCTTTTACAAAAAGATGCAAATAAAACTTTATCGTGTTACTTTCCTCATTAAATCCACCCCCAAGAATTACATTGATAATTTCGATTGGTTGGTTGGAGTATCTTTACTAACGAATGATGAACAGACAATAGGTTGTGAGATATCTGACACCTGAATGTTTTTACACCTTCCCAAAATTTTTGTTTCTAAACATTACTTAATACGAATTCAGTTTATTTACTCTCTTCTGCGTTTTGAATTGTACACAGTAACTGATGAAATAATGCACCATGAATGATTTATTATTCATACGAAACAGTAAATCAAAACCAGATCTATTGCGTTTGCAATGTCCAGTAAATTCCCAGGAATCTTATTAGCGAAATGTCATCACTAAGACACTCACCACCCACTGCACTGTGACAGCCCAGTGGGTGGACCAACAGCAAAAACTGGTAGGTACTTTACGCCTGCTCAGAACCCTGATCAATTTAAGGACTTACAACAAACCGTTTTCTTTATGTGAAAATATTTCTTCAGTTGTCTGAAAATAAATCGATTAATCATCTTCTAGACACATGATAAAATATAATACATTTCCAAGAATCTTCAAGGTGAAATTCCACGATTGAAAATAATTATGGATATTTTTCTTTTCCAAAAATGGAAAACAATCGTTTTAACACTAAATTTCACTACTCTCAGAAAGGACAAACGTATTGCCTTTCCTGTCACAGCAAAACACTATAAATGAACCCCCTTTACGTGTAATATCTCAGTCATCTGTCAACATTTGTCAAATCTGTGGGCTTTGAGTATTCCTTAAAAATTGCTTCATCGGTTCCTTTTCAAATCCATAAGCAATGAATCACACTATAAACGTATATATCACCTAAGAAAAAAAAAAAAAAAAAAAAAAAAAAAAAAAAAAAAAAAGAGTAGAATTGCCCAGAGATGAACAATTTCAGTACCGGTGACGCAAGAGTTGCCTGCCATAGTATGCAGATGAGTCAGCCGTTGTATAAAGGATTTCTCTGGTTTCAATTGGATTAAACTTGACAAAAGTGAATCCATTTGAAAAGAAACATTGTTGTAATATAATTCGAATAATTTTTCATATAAGATATTATAGCAGTTAATCGGAAAATAACGAGAACCGTAGAATCGAAAAAAAAACAGAAAATTCATTTTTTATCTCTCTATCAATTATAACCTCAATTACAACACAGAAATTTAGCCTAAGGCCTAAGTAAAAATAATAGTCAATTTGAAGCATCATCAGGAACCAGATTTACATGCGACCTTCCAGAATAAATAAAGATAATAGATTTGGCAAAGATTACTTTATAGATCCTCAGAGTGAATTTCTGGGGTTCAATATGCTGCTAGTGAGCTTTTTACATAGGTATAAGAAGCGATTAATCTATTAATTAGCATTTAGAGGATGGAATAGATAGTTAATTAAATAGTTTATTTTAAGTTTATGTTATCTAAGCTGCAACTTTAGTTTGAGAAAGAGGATGCTATAAGCCCCAGGTCTCTAACGGGGGAAAATATCCCAGTGAGGAAAGGAAATAACAATATAAATAAACTTTATGAAAAGTAATGAATAAAGAATATACAATACCATAAGATCAGTAACAGTTTTAAAACAGATATGTCATATATAAAACTATGAAGATAGTTTTGTGTAGGCGTGTTTGTGTGATTTTTTTGCAAAAGTAAAACGAGTTTTCTGAAGAGTAAACTTGTCTATTGCAACCGCCTAACAACACCAACCCGGTCTTGCGGAACTTTGGGAAGAAGGTTTTTTGGGAATTTACCGTAATACGGGTTCCAAAATATATCAAATCCATTCTATTTTGAAATATGCTAATCCAAATGTATCTATAACGAATTTATTATTTCTAATTTATGTTTATGTATACACAAGAAAAAGCGAGATGTATGAGAAAATGTATTATTGACACGATTGAAGAGATGACAACATAGATGAGATTAGTAAATTGGCAATATTTGGCATCTCACCTGACTCTCTGCCAGTGGATATAAACATCACTGCGTAATCGTTTGGCATCAAATACTTCTGCTGTTTTCCAGAGTAACAACAACGCTCTTAGATATCTCTGGTAAGAATTAGTAATTCGTAAGATTCAATGATAAATCTCAAGCTGTTTCTAGAGATAACTAATTAATAGTTCCATTTATATTTCAGTATCAGAATATTCGACTAAACAATTTTGTGCCATTTCCTTTGCAGACAAAATGAAATTCGTGATTGTAGCCTCCTTCTTCTTGGCAGTTGCTCTTAGTCAGGAAGTGATCCAGCCAAAACCAAATGTTCGAACATTGCCTGCTGACGTTCGCGAAGGTCAGTGTCATTCCCGTGTTTTGTATCTGGAGAATAAGTAAGATATGATTTTGTCTGATGGAAACGTATCACCATCTATGAATAATTGCTGCTGTTCCTTCAGAAGGCAATAGTTATTTTTTTTCTTAATTTAAACTATAATAATATAAACAATAATGACTAGTAACTTAATCAACGGAATAAAGTAAATGAAATTAAGTGTCATCTCTGGCAAAGATAACTAAAACCTATTGATATATGATACATGGAAATATTATATTTAAAAATAAGTCTTATTTCAACAGAGGCTCCCAACCAGTGTTACGGATTCACCGCCAAAAAGGCCTTCGCCGTGGGCCAGTCTTGGCCTCTGGCTCCCTTCTGTGGCAGAGCCACCTGCCTCCAACAGGAAAATCAACTCTTCGAAAAGGTGGAGGACTGTGGCTTTGAGCCAAAGCCGTCTCCCGGCTGCAGAGTCGTCAACGAAGCCGACCAAGCTAAGCCGTACCCAGCCTGCTGTCCCAGATACGAGTGCCAGCCTGGTGCCAGTCTCCAGTACCCAACTGAGGAGGAACTCAGGGCTGCTGCACAGCAGGCTGCACAAGCTGCACAGGGACAGTGATAACGAAAACACTCCCAGTTTCTAGTCTATAATCGCTGCAAAATCTTGATTAAATCTTTAACACGAATTGTTTTGTTTACGTATCTTCTGATCAACAGCCCAGTAGGTAATGAGAACCTCTGTACTTAGAATTTATTTTTATATGTGTCAAGGAATATAAAGATATCACTTCAAATTTGGCCATTTTATTCTTCATTTAACCTGGAATTGAGAAAGAATACTGTGGGATTAATTTATATTCCATTATCACGATAAAATCCCATACGTGAGTTGAAAATCCCCCAAAACAGCCAATGAAGCCTTTTCCATTTATATATATATATATATATATATATATATATATATATATATATATATATATATATATATATATATATATATATATATGTGTGTGTGTGTGTGTGTGTGTGTGTGTGTGTGTGTATATATATATATATATATATATATATATATATATATATATATATATATATATATATATATATGTATATATATATGTATATATATATATATATATATATATATATATATATATATATATATATATATATATATATATATATATATATATATGAAATGGTAAAAATTATCTTTCCGAAAATTTAAATGCTATATCCTGTAGTGGCTTTCAAGTAAATTATCTAGAAAAGAATCAAACATAGAATGAAATCTTTTAATTCCACTATCTAGGATAGAGTTCTCGTGTTTGAGTGCACACTGAGGCACTATTTCATCTTATATCTCTTCCTCTTGTTTTTTTTTTTTTTTTTTTTTTTGGACGTTTCTATTTTGATATTGTTACTGTTCTTAAAAAAAATATATTTTAATTGTTCATTGTTTTTCTTGTAATTTCTTTATTATATCAATTTTTACTCACTGAGCTATATTTTTCCTGTTAGAGCCCTTGGGCTTATAGCACCCTGCTTTCCTGCTAGGGTTGTAGCTTAGCGAGCAATGATAATGATAATAGTAATAATAATAATAATAATAATAATAATAATAATAATAATAATAATAATATTAACTTTATTATTATTATTATCATTATTATTATCATTATTATTATCATAATAATAATAATGATAATAATAACAATAATAATAATAGTAATTATTATTATTACTATTATCATTATTATTATTATTATTATTATTATTATTATTATTATTATTATTATTATTATTACTACTACTACTACTCTAAATTATACATCAGTGACGCAGGAAAAGGAGTAAAGTGTTCTACATATATATTACGAAATATTCAAGATCAGTAAAACGATAAGCAGAACTTGGATCTTCTATTTTAAAACAACGACTTTAAAGGCTACTTTTGTGTCCTCAAAAATCGTTTTTTTTTTTTTTTTTTTTTTTTTTTTTTTTTTTTTTTTTTTTGGGGGGGGGGTGGGGGGTTCATTCAAATTCGCTGTTGTTTGATATAGAGTGTTTATACCAGATCTTCTATTCAGTTATTGGGCTCAAAAATATTAATTTTGTGTGGCTTCAGAAAGAAAAGTACATATTTTTCTATATGTTTCTATCTATTTTTCATGATGTTGAAAAAATAAATCGGCAAATAATAGGTGGGAGAAATAGTTACTGTCCAGAAAATAATATCTATCTTTCTATTTATCTATCTATGTACATATATATGTGTATATATATATTTATATATATATATATATATATATATATATATATATATATATATATATATATATATATATACATATATATATATATATATATATATAGAGAGAGAGAGAGAGAGAGAGAGAGAGAGAGAGAGAGAGAGAGAGAGAGAGAGAGAGAGAGAGAGAGAGAGAGATAGTCGCGAAAAAGAAAATTAAAAGGTGATTGGAGTTATAGCACTTACTATAGTGAGTCCGTTGATGTCACTATAACTCCAATAGATGATGCAATGCCATTTAAGGGAAAGGTGAAAGAAACTCGTTTCCCAGTAACCCTATACAACCTTAGAAAACGAAAGTATAGCCACAAACGATGCTGTTTTGCTTCTATTCTTATTTTTATGTTTATCATTATTTTACTTTATAACAAACGAAGCTTCTTAGCATAGAATAAATTTTATGACCCCTCTTATCCAAATGTCACCAGAATAAAGAAGGAATGGGGTAAATGAAAATTACAATTATTGTATTGAGAAATGCTTGAAAAGTCATCACCTCTCTGCTTATATCCATAGCCGATTCAAACTGTACAGTCCGTTTACATTTCGTCGTCCTACGGCTCTATTACACAAATTATTATTACATAGAAACTAATGACACTTTTCATACTATATGGTTCGTTCTTCATTCGTGTTTCGTACGGCATTCGCACGTACAGATCGGATACGTTTGGAAGAAGCCTCCGACGAAAGAAACGCATACGTACGAAACGTATACGTATCCTACCGCTCAGTGTGAACAGAAATACGAATCAGTTTCGGTCACGTTGTGTTTGGAGGAGGACTTAAAAATATCAAAGGGATTGTTTTTACTGACGTGACTAATTGTCAGCTAATTAAGCAATAATTAATGGCGAGAGGTTGAAAGAGTTGAGGTGTCAGGAAAAATAATCTTTAACTCACTCTCTCCTTCTTTATTATTATTATTATTATTATTATTATTATTATTATTATTATTATTATTATTATTATTATTATTATTATTATTATCATTATTACTGATAATACTTTTATTATTATTATTATTATTATTATTATTATTATTATTATTATTATTATTATTATTATTATTATTATTATTATCATCATCATCTCAGCTGTAATCTCAGTTGGAAAAGCAGAATGCAACAAGCCCTTGGGCCCAGTCAGGGATAGCAAAAAAAAAAAAAAAAAAAAAAAAATATATATATATAATAAAATAAAAAAGGGGGTGGGGGGAGATAGGGCCTAGTCAGGGATAGCAAAAAAAGTAATAAAAAAATTAATAAAGGGGGGGAGATAAATCATAGAAGATATATAAGAAAATGACAATAGCTTCAGAATAGATGAAAAAATACAATAATCATGGATTTGGAAAGGAAAATCAAATATCTTGATAAAGAATGTGATAAGATAAAAGCCAGGTATTACCATACCAAACTCAGAGTATGAAAAATAAATAAATAAAAGGAAGAAGAAAAAATTACGGAGGAATCCAATTTCCAGACGGTGGCAGACCAAAGGGAGGAGGCTGTGGCGCTATCCTGGAAGTTGCAGTGGCTACTTACTTACGAGGGAATCTAAGGCGCATGTGTCATGCCTAGTGTTGTTAGATATATGAGAAAGGAGGATAATGTCTAAGGAATACAACTGATTATTCAGTGGGTGTGTGTTTGTGAGTGTGTATGTGTGTGTAGGCAATGGAAAGAGCTATAATTACAGAAGGATGGAAACCATCAGACCAGTACTTCACTTATCATCTAATTCTTTAGTGGTAGTAATGAAAGACTGGTTGGTACTTCAACCTAACTACCACTTATATATATTTCACCTTGTAGAGTTGTCATTTGATTTGTTAATTTATTTTTTTTCCAATTTAAAAGGAATAGATTACTGTGAAATAATTGATAATAATCTTTAATCCAATTAAACAGATCACATTCAAAAACTAAAAAATAGGGTATATAATAATAATCCGTCTCTGCTTTTCTAACATTTAAAATCATTTAAGAAAATCCGTTGCATTTAGCTCAAATTGATCGATGCACAATGAAATCCACGATATGAAAAGATAAAGATTACAAATTTCAGGTACCCAAGCCACTGTACCCGAACCTGAATTGCAGCAATGAATAGTCTCCCGTGGTAAAGTCCCTCGACAAACCCCCAGAATGGCCGGGCTAAGAAGATTCTGCCCACAGGCAATGGCTCTTTAGCAAAAATAAATAGGCAAGTGAAAAAAGAATTTACTGCTGCTCACGCAACTCGCTTACTGGACTTTCTTGGCCAATTGAACTATTTTCTTTCTTTCTTTTTAGCCGGATAAGTCTGGTAAGATGGACCAGACACAATCAGACTTCTTTAACAAAGAAATTTTGAGAATTTTATGACGATGTATTTATTGTAATTCTCTAAAATAATCAAAATAATTACCTTTCGATAAACGCATTTAATAATTGTCTCAACAGTCCCATTTTCCCTTGTTATTTTGACTCCAAAAATGGTACCGGGTAGTAAGTCGACTACGGTCTGTAGCCAAAAGCTTGGTTAAGAATTGCGCAAGACTAACAGCCATTGCCTGGTCCCCCTTGGGCTAGCGTAGGTATAGAGGGGCCTTAAGAGCTTATTATATGTACTGCATATATGTTCGATCCTTGGGAGATTGACCGGTCCCTTGGCTCTGCCATTCATGAGCGAACTTTACAATCGCTTCAGAATTTTCAAATGTATCATAACTGTTGATTGTGATTTCGTGTAGTAAGAAATCCACACAATAAATTCGATTGAGTAAACACTTCATAAATAGATGTTTTTTGTTTATTGATACGAGTAGTGGTAATGAGTTATTCATTCTCCTCTGAAAGTATCATACATAGAAGATAAAGCTCCTATAGATTAATTAGACGAGATTCCTGTTAATCAAAAGAAGCAAAGGGAAAAACTAATGAGATGAACTACTGTGCAAACCTTGTACAACATTTGCATGGCCTTTGCATTTAATAAAGGCGTCTTTATTCTATGGTTTACCGGAATGTAATGTTATCAAAATTAGACATCATGTACTTCAGTAACTAACTACCTATTTACGTAACTAAAACTTACGTCATTCCCTTCATATATATATATATATATATATATATATATATATATATATATATATATATATATATATATATATATATATATATACATATATATATATATATATACATATATATATATATATATATATATATATATATATATATATATATATATATATATATATATATATATATGTATGTGTGTGTGTGTTTCCTGTTGGAGATAGGTGTCTTAGCCACAGAATGGAGCTAAGGTCCATTAATGGCCCATGGAGAGAGAGAGAGAGAGAGAGAGAGAGAGAGAGAGAGAGAGAGAGAGAGAGAGAGAGAGGGAGAGTTATACCTTTACTTCAGTTTGTGGTTAACTGTGTATCTGATGAAGATTCGTTAGTCTTAAATCTCGTATACAAATGAAAATGATCAACCAATTATATCAATTGTTCGTCATTCATCAGAAAAGGCTTTTACATGATAGCTGCAATGTTTCTTCACCCGTATAAGGAAACGAAGTTAAATGTCTCAAAAATAATTCCTACTGTGGACAATGAAATATTTCGGAGGTACCGCAATTGGATGGTAAAGTAAAATAGATTTCCAAAAGAAAAGAAAAAACGTTTGCCATTACATATATTCGATTCTTCTTCTTCAAACATGGAGGCTGACTCGGGTAGTGAGCGAATGACTGAACCTGGGGCTCTTTCGTAAGCAAACTGACTTTCGCAATCTGCACTTCTTGCTCCCACTCGTGGAATTCCGGCTGCAATATTCTTGGGAATTTACCGCGTTTCGAAAGTGCCATAACGTATCAATATCCTCATTGAAATTTCATGAAGACGACAAATAAGACATTTTTCATACATAATTATTCCCAGTTATAGAAGAAAGTTGATGAAGTATTCGTAGGACCGACTCATTTCGCTAAATCCCTGTTCGTTCGGGCGGTGTTGGACAAATCTAACTGGCTAAGGGCACAAAAAAGGTGGTATCTGGCATCTCGCTGGCATCTTCTTCCCTTGAAGAATATAAACATCAGAGCTTCCTTAGTCAGTGTCAAATACTCCTGCTGTTCTTCCGAGTAGCAACAATCATAAGCCAACTAAGGTAAGAGTTGAGAAGATATAGAATTGAAAGGTCATTGCTTATATTTATGGGCTTCTTAGATGAGACTTTTATGCTTGTTTTTTTTTTTTTTTTTTTATGGCAGCTTACTTCAAAAGAAATTATCAAAATAAATATGTTATGTTTCATATTGCCAATTCACATATATTTTTCTTGATAACAATACTATTACATATTCATGTTCCATACTGAATGAGTTGTCGATATATGATATAAATGTATTATTGCTCTATTATATGTAAATTATCATATTGGCCGCTACTATTATATTCATGTTGTTAACTGTTTAGTAATTGAAAAAGGATATTAAAACAGATTTCCTTAAAAGTTATTTTTAGTAATCAAGCTTATATCTATATCTATAACAATAGTTATTAAACTTTGAATCATCAGTTTTTGTAAAACAACTATGACTTTTGATATTTGTTTTGAAATACTATAGAAATAATTTCCATTGCT
>NC_090735.1:144544819-144549819 GCF_036898095.1 Palaemon carinicauda | reverse complement strand
TTCTTTATCGACAGATGTAAGTTAGAAGTACAAATTTTAGAATTATGATTTACCTGAATAATGATCTAACTCTAATCTGAATTTCATAATGGTAATATTGTGGTGCACTTTTATTGTCATAAATAAAACACAAAATAAATTCTTCAATTTGTTTTTTTTTTTTTACTTTGGATATATTGCCAAACATAAAAGGATTCTATTGAGGTCTCCAGAATTGTAATTGTTCAGCAATTGAAAGATGTGTGTAAAATACCCATAGAATTTAAATAAATTTCCATTTTTATAATTTATCATTAAATTACCTCATACAGATATTGAAAGAATATAGCTTGGTTATTTCTCCTATACATTTTATGGATTATATGTGTATATCAAATTATTCAAAGATCTTATTAACATAAATATTAACCATATAATTTTGTATCCTCTAAAATCTAAAGCCTTACCTCAAATCGATCTAGCTATGTTGCTACTAAGAAGAACAACTGGTGAAATTGATGCTGACCAAAGATGCTGATGGTCTTTATATGCGATGTGGAGAGGAGATCAGTTGAGATGCCAGTTACTCCATTATTTACACTATTTTGGCGCCATTCAATGTGCCAAGTCTATCGTCGAGTTTTACTGAATAGAAAACTAAATCTTGTTTATTCTTAGTCCTAGAAATGACACACGCAATTCATAACGATATATAATGAGTTATTGTTATTAAGTCATTACAATACAGACTATGAATATAATTTGGCAGATGCAATATCAGGTAAATTCCCAGGAATCTTCCTGTTAGAATTCCCTGACTAAGAACTAGTATATGACGCAAGATGGCTTGCTTAAAAACCGGATGGTCCACCCATCTCCTCTCCTACCCTAACCCCGGCACCCAGTCAACACATTCCATTTCTTTGCGGAAGAAGAAGAAGAAGAAGCGTACATCAGCAGTGCCGAATGTTTTTAAAAAAGTTTTTAATTTTTTTCTATTTTCTCACTAATAAGATTCAGGGACTTTCAGATAATTTATATTAACTTGATATAACTTTTGATCTAAAGTCTTAATCTGTATACTATTAATACCACCGAAATATCTCAAGTACCACGTATAGATTTTGTTGTTTCATAAAAAAAGTTTTTCACGATTGTATTTGTATAGGCACCCATTTAAACACACATTTTAGCAAGTATATTTTATCAGATGGACAATCAAACAAACATAAGCTCACATTTATTTACAAGCTGTACCAGAGATGGAAAATAATCGTTTCAACACTAAATTTTGCTTCCCCTCAGAAAGGAAAAATGTGGAAATGATGTTGCAAGATATTGCTCTAGTGTTGCATTTCCTCTTACAGCAAAACTATAAATGAACCCCCATTACTTGTAATATTTGAGTCCTCTGTCAAAATTTTTCAAATCTAGCTATGTAGATGAAGAAATACAATAGTCATGGATTTGGAAACGAAGATCAAATATCTTGATAAAGAATGGGATAAGATAAAAGCCATATATTACCCTACCAAACTCAGAGTATAAAAAAAAATAATAAAAGGAAGAAGAGAAACTTACGGAGGAATTTAACTCCAGACAGTGGTGGAGCAAAGGTCGGAGGCTGTGGCGCTATCATAGAAGATGTAGTGGCTACTTACTTGCAAGGGAGTCTAAGGCAAAGGCATATGTATTAGACTTAGTTCTGTCAGATATCAAAAGAAGGAGGATGATGTTTGTGGAATAAAATTGATTTCTCAGTGTGTGTGTGTGTGTGTGTGTGTGTGTGTGTGTGTGTGTGTGTTTGTGTAGGCAATGGAAAGAGTTATAATTACAGAAGGATTGAAACCGTCAGACCAGTACTTAAATGATCACATAATTCTTTAGTGGTAATAATCAAAGGCTGGCTGGTACTTTAACCTACCTACCACCTATATTTCATCTTGTAAAGTTGACATTGATTTGTTATCTTATTTTCTTTCAATTTAAAAGGTATAGATTATTATGAAATAATTGAAAATAATGTTTAATTCAATCTAGCAGATCACATTAAAAAAAAAAAATAAGGTATATAATAATAACATTTAGAATCATTTAAGAAAATCCGTTGCATTTAGTTCAAATCGATCGATGCACAATGAATTCCAAGATATGAAAAGATAAAGATTACAAATTTCAGGTACCCAAGCCACTGTACCCAAACCTGAATTGCAGCAATAAATAGTCGTCCCTGGTAAAGTCCCTCGTCAAACCCCAGGAATGGCTCTTTAGCAAAAAAAAAAAAAAAAAAAAAAAAAAAAAAATAGGCAAGTGAAAAAAGAGATTTACTGCTACTCACGCAAATCGCTTTCTGGACTTTCTTGGCCAATTGAATTTTTTTTTTCTTTCTTTTTAGCCGGTTAAGTCTGGTAAGATGGACCTGACACATTCAGACTTCTTTAACAAAGAAATTTTGATAATTTTATGATGTATTTATTGTAATTCTCTAAACTAATTAAAATGATTACCTTTCGATAAACGCATGTAATAATTATTTCAACAGTCTCATTTTCCCTTGTTATTTTGACTCCAGAAATGGTACCGGGTAGTAAGTCAACTACGGACTGTAGCCAAAAACTTGGTTAAGAATTGCGCAAGACTAACAGCCATTGCCTGGTCCCCCTTGGACTAGCGTAGGTATAGAGGGGCCTTAGGAGCTTATCATATGTAGGCCTACTGCATATATGTTCGATCCTTGGGAAATTGACCGGTCCTTGCCTCTGCCATTCATGAGTGAACTTTACAATCTCTTCAGAATTTTCAAATGTATCATAATGTTATTGTGATTTCGTGTAGTAAAAAATCCACACAATAAATTAGATTAAGTAAACACTTTATGCATAGAGGTATTTTGTTTATTGATACGAGTAGTGGTAATGAGTTCTCATTCCTTCTCTTCTGAAAGTATCATACATAGAAGATAAAACCCCTATAGATTAATTAGACGAGATTCCTGTCAATCAAAATAAGCAAAGTGAAGAACTAATGAGATGAAATACTGAGCAAACCTTGTGCAACATTTACATGACCTATGCATTTAATAATGACGTCTTTATTCTATGGTTTACCGGAATGTAATGTTATCAAAATTAGACATCATGTACTTAAGTAACTAACTACCTATTTACGTAACTAAAACTTACGTCATTCCCTTCATATATATATATATATATATATATATATATATATATATATATATATATATATATATATATATATATATATATATATATATATATGTGTGTGTGTGTGTGTGTGTGTGTGTGTGTGTGTGTGTTTCCTGTTGGAGATAGGTGTCTCAGCCACAGAATGGACCTAAGGTCCATTAATGGCCCATGGAGAGAGAGAGAGAGAGAGAGAGAGAGAGAGAGAGAGAGAGAGAGAGAGAGAGAGAGAGAGAGAGAGAGTTATACCTTTACTTCAGTTTGTGGTTAACTGTGTATCGTTAGTCTTAAATCTCGTATACAAATGAAAATGATCAACCAATTATATCAATTGTTCGTCATTCATCAGAAAAGGCTTTTACATAATAGCTTCAATGTTTCTTCACCCGTATAAGGAAACGAAGTAATAATTTCGGAGGTACCGCAATTTGATGGTAAAGTAAAATAGATTTCCAAAAGAAAAGAAAAAACGTTTGCCATTACATATATTCGATTCTTCTTCTTCAAACATGGAGGCTGACTCGGGTAGTGAGCGAATGACTGAACCTGGGGCTCTTTCGTAAGCAAACTGACTTTCGCAATCTGCACTTCTTGCTCCCACTCGTGGAATTCCGGCTGCAATATTCTTGGGAATTTACCGCGTTTCGAAAGTGCCATAACGTATCAATATCCTCATTGAAATTTCATGAAGACGACAAATAAGATATTTTTCATACATAATTATTCCCAGTTTTAGAAGAAAGTTGATGAAGTATTCGTAGGACCGACTCATTTCGCTAAATCCCTGTCCGTTCAGCCGGTGTTGGACAAAACTAACTGGCTAAGGGCACAAAAAAGGTGGTATCTGGCATCTCGTGGGATCTTCTTCCCTTGCAGGATATAAACATCAGAGCTTCCTTAGTCAGTGTCAAATACTCCTGCTGTTCTTCCGAGTAGCAACAATACTAAAGCCAACTAAGGTAAGAGTTGAGAAAATATAGAATTGAAAGGTCATTGCTTATATTTATGGGCTTCTTAGATGAGACTTTTATGCTTGTTTTTTTTTTTTTTTTTTTTTTTTTTTTTTTTTTTTTATGGCAGCCTACTTCAAAAGAAATTATCAAAATAAATATGTTATGTTTCATATTGCCAATTCACATATATTTTTCTTGATAACAATACCATTACATATTCATGTTCCATACTCAATGAGTTGTCGATATATGATATAAATGTATTAATGCTCTATTATATGTAAATTATCATATTGGCCGCTACTATTATATTCATATTGTTAACTGTTTAGTAATTGAAAAAGGATATTAAAACAGATTTCCTTAAAAGTTATTTTTAGTAATCAAGCTTATATCTATATCTATAACAATAGTTATTAAACTTTGAATCATCAGTTTTTGTAAAACAACTATGACTTTTGATATTTGTTTTGAAATACTATAGAAATAATTTCCATTGCTTTTCTATCTGACCACAGTGAAAACAAATATTTAGAATAAAATGCTTCCATCAAACATGAAAAGCTTCCGACAAGTATGAATGGTCAAATGTAATTGCTCATCGGGATACAGAAGTTCTAAATCAAATTCAAAACTATAAATATGCAAATAAAAGTTTTTTATTTTCTTTGTTCACAGCCAAGATGAAATTCCTGATTGTAGCCTCCTTCTGTGTTGTTGTGGCTGTTGCCCAGAATGCTATCCAGCCAAAACCAAATGTTCGAACATTGCCTGCTGAGGTCCGAAAAGGTTAGTATCATTCTAACTTTTTTTCGCTTAAGGAATTTAAAAAATAAGACTATTGGCCTAAAATAAATTATCAATA
>NC_090735.1:144474819-144539819 GCF_036898095.1 Palaemon carinicauda | reverse complement strand
AACATAAATATTAACCATATAATTTTGTATCCTCTAAAATCTAAAGCCTTACCTCAAATCGATCTAGCTATGTTGCTACTAAGAAGAACAACTGGTGAAATTGATGCTGACCAAAGATGCTGATGGTCTTTATATGCGATGTGGAGAGGAGATCAGTTGAGATGCCAGTTACTCCATTATTTACACTATTTTGGCGCCATTCAATGTGCCAAGTCTATCGTCGAGTTTTACTGAATAGAAAACTAAATCTTGTTTATTCTTAGTCCTAGAAATGACACACGCAATTCATAACGATATATAATGAGTTATTGTTATTAAGTCATTACAATACAGACTATGAATATAATTTGGCAGATGCAATATCAGGTAAATTCCCAGGAATCTTCCTGTTAGAATTCCCTGACTAAGAACTAGTATATGACGCAAGATGGCTTGCTTAAAAACCGGATGGTCCACCCATCTCCTCTCCTACCCTAACCCCGGCACCCAGTCAACACATTCCATTTCTTTGCGGAAGAAGAAGAAGAAGAAGCGTACATCAGCAGTGCCGAATGTTTTTAAAAAAGTTTTTAATTTTTTTCTATTTTCTCACTAATAAGATTCAGGGACTTTCAGATAATTTATATTAACTTGATATAACTTTTGATCTAAAGTCTTAATCTGTATACTATTAATACCACCGAAATATCTCAAGTACCACGTATAGATTTTGTTGTTTCATAAAAAAAGTTTTTCACGATTGTATTTGTATAGGCACCCATTTAAACACACATTTTAGCAAGTATATTTTATCAGATGGACAATCAAACAAACATAAGCTCACATTTATTTACAAGCTGTACCAGAGATGGAAAATAATCGTTTCAACACTAAATTTTGCTTCCCCTCAGAAAGGAAAAATGTGGAAATGATGTTGCAAGATATTGCTCTAGTGTTGCATTTCCTCTTACAGCAAAACTATAAATGAACCCCCATTACTTGTAATATTTGAGTCCTCTGTCAAAATTTTTCAAATCTAGCTATGTAGATGAAGAAATACAATAGTCATGGATTTGGAAACGAAGATCAAATATCTTGATAAAGAATGGGATAAGATAAAAGCCATATATTACCCTACCAAACTCAGAGTATAAAAAAAAATAATAAAAGGAAGAAGAGAAACTTACGGAGGAATTTAACTCCAGACAGTGGTGGAGCAAAGGTCGGAGGCTGTGGCGCTATCATAGAAGATGTAGTGGCTACTTACTTGCAAGGGAGTCTAAGGCAAAGGCATATGTATTAGACTTAGTTCTGTCAGATATCAAAAGAAGGAGGATGATGTTTGTGGAATAAAATTGATTTCTCATGTGTGTGTGTGTGTGTGTGTGTGTGTGTGTGTGTGTGTGTGTGTTTGTGTAGGCAATGGAAAGAGTTATAATTACAGAAGGATTGAAACCGTCAGACCAGTACTTAAATGATCACATAATTCTTTAGTGGTAATAATCAAAGGCTGGCTGGTACTTTAACCTACCTACCACCTATATTTCATCTTGTAAAGTTGACATTGATTTGTTATCTTATTTTCTTTCAATTTAAAAGGTATAGATTATTATGAAATAATTGAAAATAATGTTTAATTCAATCTAGCAGATCACATTAAAAAAAAAAAATAAGGTATATAATAATAACATTTAGAATCATTTAAGAAAATCCGTTGCATTTAGTTCAAATCGATCGATGCACAATGAATTCCAAGATATGAAAAGATAAAGATTACAAATTTCAGGTACCCAAGCCACTGTACCCAAACCTGAATTGCAGCAATAAATAGTCGTCCCTGGTAAAGTCCCTCGTCAAACCCCAGGAATGGCTCTTTAGCAAAAAAAAAAAAAAAAAAAAAAAAAAAAAATAGGCAAGTGAAAAAAGAGATTTACTGCTACTCACGCAAATCGCTTTCTGGACTTTCTTGGCCAATTGAATTTTTTTTTTCTTTCTTTTTAGCCGGTTAAGTCTGGTAAGATGGACCTGACACATTCAGACTTCTTTAACAAAGAAATTTTGATAATTTTATGATGTATTTATTGTAATTCTCTAAACTAATTAAAATGATTACCTTTCGATAAACGCATGTAATAATTATTTCAACAGTCTCATTTTCCCTTGTTATTTTGACTCCAGAAATGGTACCGGGTAGTAAGTCAACTACGGACTGTAGCCAAAAACTTGGTTAAGAATTGCGCAAGACTAACAGCCATTGCCTGGTCCCCCTTGGACTAGCGTAGGTATAGAGGGGCCTTAGGAGCTTATCATATGTAGGCCTACTGCATATATGTTCGATCCTTGGGAAATTGACCGGTCCTTGCCTCTGCCATTCATGAGTGAACTTTACAATCTCTTCAGAATTTTCAAATGTATCATAATGTTATTGTGATTTCGTGTAGTAAAAAATCCACACAATAAATTAGATTAAGTAAACACTTTATGCATAGAGGTATTTTGTTTATTGATACGAGTAGTGGTAATGAGTTCTCATTCCTTCTCTTCTGAAAGTATCATACATAGAAGATAAAACCCCTATAGATTAATTAGACGAGATTCCTGTCAATCAAAATAAGCAAAGTGAAGAACTAATGAGATGAAATACTGAGCAAACCTTGTGCAACATTTACATGACCTATGCATTTAATAATGACGTCTTTATTCTATGGTTTACCGGAATGTAATGTTATCAAAATTAGACATCATGTACTTAAGTAACTAACTACCTATTTACGTAACTAAAACTTACGTCATTCCCTTCTATATATATATATATATATATATATATATATATATATATATATATATATATATGTGTGTGTGTGTGTGTGTGTGTGTGTGTGTGTGTGTGTTTCCTGTTGGAGATAGGTGTCTCAGCCACAGAATGGACCTAAGGTCCATTAATGGCCCATGAGAGAGAGAGAGAGAGAGAGAGAGAGAGAGAGAGAGAGAGAGAGAGAGAGAGAGAGAGAGAGAGAGTTATACCTTTACTTCAGTTTGTGGTTAACTGTGTATCGTTAGTCTTAAATCTCGTATACAAATGAAAATGATCAACCAATTATATCAATTGTTCGTCATTCATCAGAAAAGGCTTTTACATAATAGCTTCAATGTTTCTTCACCCGTATAAGGAAACGAAGTAATAATTCGGAGGTACCGCAATTTGATGGTAAAGTAAAATAGATTTCCAAAAGAAAAGAAAAAACGTTTGCCATTACATATATTCGATTCTTCTTCTTCAAACATGGAGGCTGACTCGGGTAGTGAGCGAATGACTGAACCTGGGGCTCTTTCGTAAGCAAACTGACTTTCGCAATCTGCACTTCTTGCTCCCACTCGTGGAATTCCGGCTGCAATATTCTTGGGAATTTACCGCGTTTCGAAAGTGCCATAACGTATCAATATCCTCATTGAAATTTCATGAAGACGACAAATAAGATATTTTTCATACATAATTATTCCCAGTTTTAGAAGAAAGTTGATGAAGTATTCGTAGGACCGACTCATTTCGCTAAATCCCTGTCCGTTCAGCCGGTGTTGGACAAAACTAACTGGCTAAGGGCACAAAAAAGGTGGTATCTGGCATCTCGTGGGATCTTCTTCCCTTGCAGGATATAAACATCAGAGCTTCCTTAGTCAGTGTCAAATACTCCTGCTGTTCTTCCGAGTAGCAACAATACTAAAGCCAACTAAGGTAAGAGTTGAGAAAATATAGAATTGAAAGGTCATTGCTTATATTTATGGGCTTCTTAGATGAGACTTTTATGCTTGTTTTTTTTTTTTTTTTTTTTTTTTTTTTTTTTTTTTTATGGCAGCCTACTTCAAAAGAAATTATCAAAATAAATATGTTATGTTTCATATTGCCAATTCACATATATTTTTCTTGATAACAATACCATTACATATTCATGTTCCATACTCAATGAGTTGTCGATATATGATATAAATGTATTAATGCTCTATTATATGTAAATTATCATATTGGCCGCTACTATTATATTCATATTGTTAACTGTTTAGTAATTGAAAAAGGATATTAAAACAGATTTCCTTAAAAGTTATTTTTAGTAATCAAGCTTATATCTATATCTATAACAATAGTTATTAAACTTTGAATCATCAGTTTTTGTAAAACAACTATGACTTTTGATATTTGTTTTGAAATACTATAGAAATAATTTCCATTGCTTTTCTATCTGACCACAGTGAAAACAAATATTTAGAATAAAATGCTTCCATCAAACATGAAAAGCTTCCGACAAGTATGAATGGTCAAATGTAATTGCTCATCGGGATACAGAAGTTCTAAATCAAATTCAAAACTATAAATATGCAAATAAAAGTTTTTTATTTTCTTTGTTCACAGCCAAGATGAAATTCCTGATTGTAGCCTCCTTCTGTGTTGTTGTGGCTGTTGCCCAGAATGCTATCCAGCCAAAACCAAATGTTCGAACATTGCCTGCTGAGGTCCGAAAAGGTTAGTATCATTCTAACTTTTTTTCGCTTAAGGAATTTAAAAAATAAGACTATTGGCCTAAAATAAATTATCAATATATAGTCAATATAAGTTCCTCCTCCAGCTGTAATTGTTTATTTTGTAGCGATTTTCTCATGTAAAGGGGGAAAATGATAAATGTAAACTTATTAAACTCATGAAAGTAATAAATAAAATTAAAGAACAAATTCTTATTTTAACAGAGGCTCCCGGCCAGTGTTATGGATTCACAGCCAGAAAGGCCTTCGCCGTAGGCCAGTCTTGGTCTCTGGCTCCCTTCTGTGGCAGAGCCACCTGCCTCCAACACGAAAACCGGCTCTTCGAAAAGGTGGAGGACTGTGGCTTTGAGCCAAAGCCGTCTCCCGGCTGCAGAGTCGTCAACGAAGCCGACCAAGCTAAGCCGTACCCAGCCTGCTGTCCCAGATACGAGTGCCAGCCTGGTGCCAGTCTCCAGTACCCAACTGAGGAGGAACTCAGGGCTGCTGCACAGCAGGCTGCACAAGCTGCACAGGGCGCACAAGGATAATTTCTGTGTCAGAAAGTTTTAGGCTAAAAATAGAAAAAAACAGTATATGTATATAAACTGTACAAAGAACTCTGAACATTACTCATTCTGACGAAGTATTTCATCTTACTGAAGTTTTATCTAGTCCTGACCGATATGATAAAATTCAAATAATCTCATGAGAATATATCTATCATATCTTACCAGGTTATTCTCACTTCCCTGATTCTTCTTATAGATGTTACTCGCAAACTGATATGTAAAAAGTAAAATTTTTTTTGACATAAATGCTAAAGTTTTTATCTATTTTCATAAATAAATAAATCTATTCTATAGAACATCATTGTTTTCTATACCCTTTCTTTATATAACTAAGATTATCAAAATAAGTTACAGAACAATAAAACTTTATCAATAAACTCGGAAAACGGACAAAAATCTTTTTGAGCTTTCATCTTATCGCGGAAATTCCACAAATTACCAGATTTAGAAAATATTTTTTGTTCTTTTTCTAAAATATTAAGACATGACTTAGTTACATCGAAAACTCTATAATTATGAATAATATAATGATATTCTTTTCATTATATAATTTCCATCTCATCAAATTATTTGATGAATATTCTGTGTTCGGGATTTAGTTTAAAACAAGTAAATGAATTTGAGAAGTTATTAGAATAGATTTTAGGTTATTGATTAATCTGTTAAACTCCTAAAAGTATTAGAATTATAATAAAACACTTCTTAATTTTTTGCAGATCATCTCAAAAGATTTTGTCTTTGTTTCTTTTGATTAACATGGCGATTACCTTTCTACATTATAAGGGATTTCTGACCCCAGTATGATACTTTTACTTTCTGAAATTAATAAGAAATAAATAAATGAATAAAACAACCAACATTCAAGCATTGTTTTTTAACTTGATTCATCTTATCCATTGTTTGTTTGTTACTTAGAATTGGCTTGATAATTATGATAGAATTAGGATTTTCTGACCATTTTTACGTATGTCATTTTTTGATAATAATCATATATTCCATTTAATATGCGTATGAAATAGTGTTTTGCACACAATTATGCAAAAATAAAAATACTATCAAATTTGTCATCAGTAAAATATGAAATATAATGAAAACAGATCTGTGTTTTAAATAAGAAATAAACCATTGAAGGTGTGATATTGCTTCCATTCAATGCAAACAAAATGCATCAGTTTGAGAACCTTTCTGTTATTAAAAATAAAAGATACTAAGGTCATAGTATTTGCATTCTTTTAGTATTAATAGCTGACTAATACCGTGGACCAAACCCCTAAATGGCTGGGCAAAGACACTTGTTTGAAGTAACCAATAATTTGAAAAGAAAAAGAATCTAATTTCATTTACAGCGAAGACGTAAATTTGATCTTTCCCGAAGCATTTCGGTTGTTTATAATTTATTTATCTATATATCTAAATAATTATTTGTTCACTTTTATTCCTGTGTAACATGGTATTAGTAAAAGTCGAAGGTCTACAAAATATATGAGAATGTATTTCATCCTGAAATTATAATGCGATTACTTGTACACTCATTTCCCATGTCATCAGAAATTATTTGAGTAATCTCTGTTTGAACATAAAATGTCTTAAATGAGAACTGTCGTATATTATATACCTGGTAGCTAATCGACTGTGGTGAATCAGACATTAGCAACGGCCAGCCCAGCATCTTCATTTTAGAACTGCTGAGAACCTACATCCACCTTCTCCAAATCAAAAGGCATGCACTGTATACATGCAGTATACATATATAAACACATGTTTGCATATTTCATATGTGATATATATACATATATATATATATATATATATATATATATATATATATATATATATATATATATATATATACATATATATATATATATATATATGTGTGTGTATATATATGCGTGTGTGTGTGTGTGTGTCTGTTTACTTAAAATCACATTGATGAAGCTTTGAACAAACTATGATACTAATTGAAAAAAAACATATTTCTTGCACTGAATTGTATTATACTTATCTATTTGTTCATCAATACAATTGATTATTTACTTTCCTTATTCTTTTATTCCTTGCTTATATCCATTCATGACCTTATGCATTTATCTATCCCTTGATTTCTTTGTAGTCTTCGTCTATTTTACTTTGAATAGTTCATTCCATCCTTATTTCTTGCTTTTTTAATATATATATTCATTCAAATATTTATGTTTATGTACTTATTTGATTATTTTTTCGTACCTAACTTTATTTCTTTTCTTTATCTCTACATTCTTTTGAGAATCTGTACATTCTCCAGTGTACCTCAAACTCTGATGCATAATTACATTGACAATATAATAAAGAATGATGAAAAAGTTTTTAATTTTATGATATTGAATAAAAATATGACTTTCGGGGTAAAATCTGACCCAGTACACTACTCAAGTACCATTAACCAAAGATCTCTTCTTGAAACTTCTCATCACCAACAAAAAGGATAAATTTGAACTCAAGCCTTGGGAGTCTTTTCCATTGACACTTGACTCGTCTTCTTTTCCTTTATCGATTGACCTGAGGTCATTCTAAGACTGACCTCACATGTGACGGATTTTCTGCATGAGAGTTCCTTGCATCTGTTTCAATTTCAATGTCAATAAGATGAAAGTAATAACTTTAATATATGTTTCCTAATATATATACACACACATATATATATATATATATATATATATATATATATATATATATATATATATATATATATATATATATATATATATATATATATATATATATATATATATATATATATATATATATATATATATATATATATATATATATATATATATATATATATATATATATATATATATATATATATATATATATATATATATATATATATATATATATATATATATATATATATATATATATATATATATATATATATATATAGCTTTTTCGGTTTTGTTGTGGACATAGTTTGATACTGTATAAGGGTTTTAAGTACATAATGTCTTTCAATAATAATCTTTATTTTCATATAAAAATAGAAACAAAAGTATTTCAACAATCATCCAAACTACTTCACCATATCCATTTAACAGTTAATTATTTACATAAGTTGAATAAGTGAACTAACCTTGAGAAAATATTTGTGCATATTATAAAACAAAATGACTTGATTGATATGATATTGTGACAGCCTCATTAAAGGCCTATGAAGGATAAAAATCTGTATATACTATATAATGCCATGAAATCTTAATTCTATAGACATAGCACGGTTTGCATTTATAACTTCGTCAATGCTCTCTGCAGAAATCTTTCTGGGTCTCTTAACCCTGTGCAGCTTGTGCAGCCTGCTGTGCAGCAGCCCTGAGTTCCTCCTCAGTTGGGTACTGGAGACTGGCACCAGGCTGGCACTCGTATCTGGGACAGCAGGCTGGGTACGGCTTAGCTTGGTCGGCTTCGTTGACGACTCTGCAGCCGGGAGACGGCTTTGGCTCAAAGCCACAGTCCTCCACCTTTTCGAAGAGCCGGTTTTCGTGTTGGAGACAGGTGGCTCTGCCACAGAAGGGAGTCAGGGACCAAGACTGGCCCACGGCGAAGGCCTTTCTGGCCGTGAATCCATAACACTGGCCGGGAGCCTCTGTTAAAATGATAGAATATTGATCAACAAACATAGACTATTTAGTAATTTACCTACTCTTCTTCAATGTATATCCTTAATGTTACAATGTATTAAGTATTATCACCTTGGATGGATAGAATTTTTTGTGAAAATATATTGGTCAGTAATAAGTAAATATCATAGATACTAACCTTTTCGGACCTCAGCAGGCAATGTACGGACATTTGGTTTTGGCTGGATAGCGTTTTGAGCAACAGCCGCTGCCAAGCAGAAGGAAGCTACAATCAGGAATTTCATCTTGGCTGTAATAAAAAGGAAAAGAGATATTCAGCTTTGAGTTGGGTTTTGACATTTCTTTACCTTAGAAGAATATTATATTCATTACATTTGAAAAACCAAATTCATTATTTTTTTTTTATGAGATACAAGTATATTTTCTATACACTTTCATTTTCTTTATCGACAGATGTAAGTTAGAAGTACAAATTTTAGAATTATGATTTACCTGAATAATGATCTAACTCTAATCTGAATTTCATAATGGTAATATTGTGGTGCACTTTTATTGTCATAAATAAAACACAAAATAAATTCTTCAATTTGTTTTTTTTTTTTTACTTTGGATATATTGCCAAACATAAAAGGATTCTATTGAGGTCTCCAGAATTGTAATTGTTCAGCAATTGAAAGATGTGTGTAAAATACCCATAGAATTTAAATAAATTTCCATTTTTATAATTTATCATTAAATTACCTCATACAGATATTGAAAGAATATAGCTTGGTTATTTCTCCTATACATTTTATGGATTATATGTGTATATCAAATTATTCAAAGATCTTATTAACATAAATATTAACCATATAATTTTGTATCCTCTAAAATCTAAAGCCTTACCTCAAATCGATCTAGCTATGTTGCTACTAAGAAGAACAACTGGTGAAATTGATGCTGACCAAAGATGCTGATGGTCTTTATATGCGATGTGGAGAGGAGATCAGTTGAGATGCCAGTTACTCCATTATTTACACTATTTTGGCGCCATTCAATGTGCCAAGTCTATCGTCGAGTTTTACTGAATAGAAAACTAAATCTTGTTTATTCTTAGTCCTAGAAATGACACACGCAATTCATAACGATATATAATGAGTTATTGTTATTAAGTCATTACAATACAGACTATGAATATAATTTGGCAGATGCAATATCAGGTAAATTCCCAGGAATCTTCCTGTTAGAATTCCCTGACTAAGAACTAGTATATGACGCAAGATGGCTTGCTTAAAAACCGGATGGTCCACCCATCTCCTCTCCTACCCTAACCCCGGCACCCAGTCAACACATTCCATTTCTTTGCGGAAGAAGAAGAAGAAGAAGCGTACATCAGCAGTGCCGAATGTTTTTAAAAAAGTTTTTAATTTTTTTCTATTTTCTCACTAATAAGATTCAGGGACTTTCAGATAATTTATATTAACTTGATATAACTTTTGATCTAAAGTCTTAATCTGTATACTATTAATACCACCGAAATATCTCAAGTACCACGTATAGATTTTGTTGTTTCATAAAAAAAGTTTTTCACGATTGTATTTGTATAGGCACCCATTTAAACACACATTTTAGCAAGTATATTTTATCAGATGGACAATCAAACAAACATAAGCTCACATTTATTTACAAGCTGTACCAGAGATGGAAAATAATCGTTTCAACACTAAATTTTGCTTCCCCTCAGAAAGGAAAAATGTGGAAATGATGTTGCAAGATATTGCTCTAGTGTTGCATTTCCTCTTACAGCAAAACTATAAATGAACCCCCATTACTTGTAATATTTGAGTCCTCTGTCAAAATTTTTCAAATCTAGCTATGTAGATGAAGAAATACAATAGTCATGGATTTGGAAACGAAGATCAAATATCTTGATAAAGAATGGGATAAGATAAAAGCCATATATTACCCTACCAAACTCAGAGTATAAAAAAAAATAATAAAAGGAAGAAGAGAAACTTACGGAGGAATTTAACTCCAGACAGTGGTGGAGCAAAGGTCGGAGGCTGTGGCGCTATCATAGAAGATGTAGTGGCTACTTACTTGCAAGGGAGTCTAAGGCAAAGGCATATGTATTAGACTTAGTTCTGTCAGATATCAAAAGAAGGAGGATGATGTTTGTGGAATAAAATTGATTTCTCAGTGTGTGTGTGTGTGTGTGTGTGTGTGTGTGTGTGTGTGTGTGTGTGTTTGTGTAGGCAATGGAAAGAGTTATAATTACAGAAGGATTGAAACCGTCAGACCAGTACTTAAATGATCACATAATTCTTTAGTGGTAATAATCAAAGGCTGGCTGGTACTTTAACCTACCTACCACCTATATTTCATCTTGTAAAGTTGACATTGATTTGTTATCTTATTTTCTTTCAATTTAAAAGGTATAGATTATTGTGAAATAATTGAAAATAATGTTTAATTCAATCTAGCAGATCACATTAAAAAAAAAAAAAAAATAAGGTATATAATAATAACATTTAGAATCATTTAAGAAAATCCGTTGCATTTAGTTCAAATCGATCGATGCACAATGAATTCCAAGATATGAAAAGATAAAGATTACAAATTTCAGGTACCCAAGCCACTGTACCCAAACCTGAATTGCAGCAATAAATAGTCGTCCCTGGTAAAGTCCCTCGTCAAACCCCAGGAATGGCTCTTTAGCAAAAAAAAAAAAAAAAAAAAAAAAAAAAAATAGGCAAGTGAAAAAAGAGATTTACTGCTACTCACGCAAATCGCTTTCTGGACTTTCTTGGCCAATTGAATTTTTTTTTTCTTTCTTTTTAGCCGGTTAAGTCTGGTAAGATGGACCTGACACATTCAGACTTCTTTAACAAAGAAATTTTGATAATTTTATGATGTATTTATTGTAATTCTCTAAACTAATTAAAATGATTACCTTTCGATAAACGCATGTAATAATTATTTCAACAGTCTCATTTTCCCTTGTTATTTTGACTCCAGAAATGGTACCGGGTAGTAAGTCAACTACGGACTGTAGCCAAAAACTTGGTTAAGAATTGCGCAAGACTAACAGCCATTGCCTGGTCCCCCTTGGACTAGCGTAGGTATAGAGGGGCCTTAGGAGCTTATCATATGTAGGCCTACTGCATATATGTTCGATCCTTGGGAAATTGACCGGTCCTTGCCTCTGCCATTCATGAGTGAACTTTACAATCTCTTCAGAATTTTCAAATGTATCATAATGTTATTGTGATTTCGTGTAGTAAAAAATCCACACAATAAATTAGATTAAGTAAACACTTTATGCATAGAGGTATTTTGTTTATTGATACGAGTAGTGGTAATGAGTTCTCATTCCTTCTCTTCTGAAAGTATCATACATAGAAGATAAAACCCCTATAGATTAATTAGACGAGATTCCTGTCAATCAAAATAAGCAAAGTGAAGAACTAATGAGATGAAATACTGAGCAAACCTTGTGCAACATTTACATGACCTATGCATTTAATAATGACGTCTTTATTCTATGGTTTACCGGAATGTAATGTTATCAAAATTAGACATCATGTACTTAAGTAACTAACTACCTATTTACGTAACTAAAACTTACGTCATTCCCTTCATATATATATATATATATATATATATATATATATATATATATATATATATATATATATATATATATATATATATATATATATATATGTGTGTGTGTGTGTGTGTGTGTGTGTGTGTGTGTGTGTTTCCTGTTGGAGATAGGTGTCTCAGCCACAGAATGGACCTAAGGTCCATTAATGGCCCATGAGAGAGAGAGAGAGAGAGAGAGAGAGAGAGAGAGAGAGAGAGAGAGAGAGAGAGAGAGAGAGAGAGAGTTATACCTTTACTTCAGTTTGTGGTTAACTGTGTATCGTTAGTCTTAAATCTCGTATACAAATGAAAATGATCAACCAATTATATCAATTGTTCGTCATTCATCAGAAAAGGCTTTTACATAATAGCTTCAATGTTTCTTCACCCGTATAAGGAAACGAAGGAAACTGTAAGTAATATTTCGGAGGTACCGCAATTTGATGGTAAAGTAAAATAGATTTCCAAAAGAAAAGAAAAAACGTTTGCCATTACATATATTCGATTCTTCTTTTTCAAACATGGAGGCTGACTCGGGTAGTGAGCGAATGACTGAACCTGGGGCTCTTTCGTAAGCAAACTGACTTTCGCAATCTGCACTTCTTGCTCCCACTCGTGGAATTCCGGCTGCAATATTCTTGGGAATTTACCGCGTTTCGAAAGTGCCATAACGTATCAATATCCTCATTGAAATTTCATGAAGACGACAAATAAGATATTTTTCATACATAATTATTCCCAGTTTTAGAAGAAAGTTGATGAAGTATTCGTAGGACCGACTCATTTCGCTAAATCCCTGTCCGTTCAGCCGGTGTTGGACAAAACTAACTGGCTAAGGGCACAAAAAAGGTGGTATCTGGCATCTCGTGGGATCTTCTTCCCTTGCAGGATATAAACATCAGAGCTTCCTTAGTCAGTGTCAAATACTCCTGCTGTTCTTCCGAGTAGCAACAATACTAAAGCCAACTAAGGTAAGAGTTGAGAAAATATAGAATTGAAAGGTCATTGCTTATATTTATGGGCTTCTTAGATGAGACTTTTATGCTTGTTTTTTTTTTTTTTTTTTTTTTTTTTTTTTTTTTTTATGGCAGCCTACTTCAAAAGAAATTATCAAAATAAATATGTTATGTTTCATATTGCCAATTCACATATATTTTTCTTGATAACAATACCATTACATATTCATGTTCCATACTCAATGAGTTGTCGATATATGATATAAATGTATTAATGCTCTATTATATGTAAATTATCATATTGGCCGCTACTATTATATTCATATTGTTAACTGTTTAGTAATTGAAAAAGGATATTAAAACAGATTTCCTTAAAAGTTATTTTTAGTAATCAAGCTTATATCTATATCTATAACAATAGTTATTAAACTTTGAATCATCAGTTTTTGTAAAACAACTATGACTTTTGATATTTGTTTTGAAATACTATAGAAATAATTTCCATTGCTTTTCTATCTGACCACAGTGAAAACAAATATTTAGAATAAAATGCTTCCATCAAACATGAAAAGCTTCCGACAAGTATGAATGGTCAAATGTAATTGCTCATCGGGATACAGAAGTTCTAAATCAAATTCAAAACTATAAATATGCAAATAAAAGTTTTTTATTTTCTTTGTTCACAGCCAAGATGAAATTCCTGATTGTAGCCTCCTTCTGTGTTGTTGTGGCTGTTGCCCAGAATGCTATCCAGCCAAAACCAAATGTTCGAACATTGCCTGCTGAGGTCCGAAAAGGTTAGTATCATTCTAACTTTTTTTCGCTTAAGGAATTTAAAAAATAAGACTATTGGCCTAAAATAAATTATCAATATATAGTCAATATAAGTTCCTCCTCCAGCTGTAATTGTTTATTTTGTAGCGATTTTCTCATGTAAAGGGGGAAAATGATAAATGTAAACTTATTAAACTCATGAAAGTAATAAATAAAATTAAAGAAAAAATTCTTATTTTAACAGAGGCTCCCGCCAGTGTTATGGATTCACAGCCAGAAAGGCCTTCGCCGTAGGCCAGTCTTGGTCTCTGGCTCCCTTCTGTGGCAGAGCCACCTGCCTCCAACACGAAAACCGGCTCTTCGAAAAGGTGGAGGACTGTGGCTTTGAGCCAAAGCCGTCTCCCGGCTGCAGAGTCGTCAACGAAGCCGACCAAGCTAAGCCGTACCCAGCCTGCTGTCCCAGATACGAGTGCCAGCCTGGTGCCAGTCTCCAGTACCCAACTGAGGAGGAACTCAGGGCTGCTGCACAGCAGGCTGCACAAGCTGCACAGGGCGCACAAGGATAATTTCTGTGTCAGAAAGTTTTAGGCTAAAAATAGAAAAAAACAGTATATGTATATAAACTGTACAAAGAACTCTGAACATTACTCATTCTGACGAAGTATTTCATCTTACTGAAGTTTTATCTAGTCCTGACCGATATGATAAAATTCAAATAATCTCATGAGAATATATCTATCATATCTTACCAGGTTATTCTCACTTCCCTGATTCTTCTTATAGATGTTACTCGCAAACTGATATGTAAAAAGTAAAAATTTTTTGACATAAATGCTAAAGTTTTTATCTATTTTCATAAATAAATAAATCTATTCTATAGAACATCATTGTTTTCTATACCCTTTCTTTATATAACTAAGATTATCAAAATAAGTTACAGAACAATAAAACTTTATCAATAAACTCGGAAAACGGACAAAAATCTTTTTGAGCTTTCATCTTATCGCGGAAATTCCACAAATTACCAGATTTAGAAAATATTTTTTGTTCTTTTTCTAAAATATTAAGACATGACTTAGTTACATCGAAAACTCTATAATTATGAATAATATAATGATATTCTTTTCATTATATAATTTCCATCTCATCAAATTATTTGATGAATATTCTGTGTTTGGGATTTAGGTTAAAACAAGTAAATAAATTTGAGAAGTTATTAGAATAGATTTTAGGTTATTGATTAATCTGTTAAACTCCTAAAAGTATTAGAATTATAATAAAACACTTCTTAATTTTTGCAGATCATCTCAAAAGATTTTGTCTTCGTTTCTTTTGATTAACATGGCGATTACCTTTCTACATTATAAGGGATTTCTGACCCCAGTATGATACTTTTACTTTCTGAAATTAATAAGAAATAAATAAATGAATAAAACAATCAACATTCAAGCATTGTTTTTTAACTTGATTCATCTTATCCATTGTTTGTTTGTTACTTAGAATTGGCTTGATAATTATGATAGAATTAGGATTTTCTGACCATTTTTACGTATGTGTCATTTTTTGATAATAATCATATATTCCATTTAATATGCGTATGAAATAGTCTTTTGCACACAATTATGCAAAAATAAAAATACTATCAAATTTGTCATCAGTAAAATATGAAATATAATGAAAACAGATCTGTGTTTTAAATAAAAAATAAACCATTGAAGGAGTGATATTGCTTCCATTCAATGCAAACAAAATGCATCAGTTTGAGAACCTTTCTGTTATTAAAAATAAAAGATACTAAGGTCATAGTATTTGCATTCTTTTAGTATTAATAGCTGACTAATACCGTGGACCAAACCCCTAAATGGCTGGGCAAAGACACTTGTGTGAAGTAACCAATAATTTGAAAAGAAAAAGAATCTAATTTCATTTACAGCGAAGACGTAAATTTGATCTTTCCCGAAGCATTTCGGTTATTTATAATTTATTTATCTATATATCTAAATAATTATTTGTTCACTTTTATTCCTGTGTAACATGGTATTAGTAAAAGTCGGAGGTCTACAAAATATATGAGAATGTATTTCATCCTGAAATTATAATGCAATTACTTGTACACTCATTTCCCATGTCATCAGAAATTATTTGAGTAATCTCTGTTTGAACATAAAATGTCTTAAATGAGAACTGTCGTATAGTATATACCTGGTAGCTAATCGACTGTGGTGAATCAGACATTAGCAACGGCCAGCCCAGCATCTTCATTTTAGAACTGCTGAGAACCTACATCCACCTTCTCCAAATCAAAAGGCATGCACTGTATACATGCAGTATACATATATAAACACATGTTTGCGTATTTCATATGTGATATATATACATATATATATATACATATATATGTGTGTATATATATGCGTGTGTGTGTCTGTTTACTTAAAATCACATTGATGAAGCTTTGAACAAACTATGATACTAATTAAAAAAAAAACATTTCTTGCACTGAATTGTATTATACTTATCTATTTGTTCATCAATACAATTGATTATTTACTTTCCTTATTCTTTTATTCCTTGCTTATATCCATTCATGACCTTATGCATTTATCTATCCCTTGATTTCTTTGTAGTCTTCGTCTATTTTACTTTGAATAGTTCATTCCATCCTTATTTCTTGCTTTTTTAATATATATATTCATTCAAATATTTATGTTTATGTACTTATTTGATTATTTTTTCGTACCTAACTTTATTTCTTTTCTTTATCTCTACATTCTTTTGAGAATCTGTACATTCTCCAGTGTACCTCAAACTCTGATGCATAATTACATTGACAATATAATAAAGAATGATGAAAAAGTATTTAATTTTATGATATTGAATAAAAATATGACTTTCGGGGTAAAATCTGATCCAGTACACTACTCAAGTACCATTAACCAAAGATCTCTTCTGGAAACTTCTCATCACCAACAAATAGGATAAATTTGAACTCAATCTTTGGGAGTCTTTTCCATTGACACTTGACTCGTCTTCTTTTCCTTTATCGATTGACCTGAGGTCATTCTAAGACTGACCTCACATGTGACGGATTTTCTGCATGAGAGTTCCTTGCATCTGTTTCAATTTCAATGTCAATAAGATGAAAGTAATAACTTTAATATAAGTTTCCTATATATATATATATATATATATATGTATGTATATATATATATATATATATATATCTTTTTCGTTTTTGTTGTGGACATAGTTTGATATTGTAAAAGGGTTTTAAGTACATAATGTCTTTCAATAATAATCTTTATTTTCATATAAAAATAGAAACAAAATATTTTAACAATCATCTAAACTACTTCACCCATATCAATTTAACAGTTAATTATTTACATAAGTTGAATAAGTGAACTAAACTTGAGAAAATATTTATGCATATTATAAAACAAAATGATATGATTGATATGATATTGTGACAGCCTGATTAAAGACCTATGAATGATAACAATCTGTATATATAATGCCAGGAAATCTTAATTCTACAGACATAGCACTGTCTGCGTTTATAACTTCGTCAATGCTCTCTGCAGAAATCTTTCTGGGTCTCCTAACCCTGTGCAGCTTGTGCAGCCTGCTGTGCAGCAGCCCTGAGTTCCTCCTCAGTCGGGTACTGGAGACTGGCACCAGGCTGGCACTCGTATCTGGGACAGCAGGCTGGGTACGGCTTAGCTTGGTCGGCTTCGTTAACGACTCTGCAGCCGGGAGACGGCTTTGGCTCAAAGCCACAGTCCTCCACCTTTTCGAAAAGCCGATTTTCCTGTTGGAGGCAGGTGGCTCTGCCACAGAAGGGAGTCAGGGACCAAGACTGGCCCACGGCGAAGGCCTTTCTAGCGGTGAATCCGTAGCACTGGTTGGGAGCCTCTGTTAAAATAATAAAGTATTCATGAATAAACACAAAATATTCATTAACGCATCTGCTCTTCTTCACCGTATACTCTCGATGATACAATGTATTAAGTATTCTCACCTTGGATGGATAGTATTTCTGTAGAAATATATTGATCAGTAAAAAGTAAATATTATAGATACTAACCTTTTCGGACCTCAGCAGGCAATGTTCGAACATTTGGTTTTGGCTGGATCGCATTCTGAGCAACAGCCACTGCCAAGCAGAAGGAGGCTACAATCAGGAATTTCATCTTGGCTGCAATGAAAAGGAATAGGGATATTTACTTTTAATTCTGTTTTTGCCATTTTTTTTACCTTAGAAGAATATTATATTCATTATATTTGAAAAACCAGACACATCGTAAGATTCATTATTTTTTAATGAGATATACTGTAAGTATATTTCCTATACCCTTTCATTCTTTATCGATAGATGTAAGTTAGAAGTACAAATTTTAGAATTACGATTTGCCTGAATAATAATATAACTCTAATTTCAATTTCATAATGATAATATTATGGCGCACTTTTATTGTCATAAATATAATACAAAATTAATTCGTCAATTTTTTTTATCTTTGCTTTGGATATATTACCAAACATAAAATGATATTATTGAGGTCTCCAGAATTGTAATTGTTCAGCAATTGAAAGATATGTGTAAAATACCCATAGGATTTAAATAAATTTGCATTTTTATAATTTATTATTAAATTACCTCATACAGATATTGAAAGAATATAGCTTGGTTATTTCTCCTATACATTTTAAGGATTAAATATGTATATTAAAAGATTTAAAGATCTTTCGAACATGAATATTAACCATGGAATTTTTTACCCGCTAAAATCAAGTCTTACCTCAAATCGATCTAGAGCTGTTGCTACTAAGAAGAACAACTGGTGAAATTGATGCTGACCAAAGATGCTGATGGTCTTTATATGCGATGTGGAGAGGAGATCAGTTGAGATGCCAGTTACTCCAATATTTACACTATTTTGGCGCCACTCAATGTGCCAAGTCTATCAGCGAGTTTTACTGAAGGGAAAAGTAACTTATGTTTGTTCTTAGTCCTGAAAATGACACACGCAATTCATAACGATATGTAATGAGTTATTGTTATTATGTACATTACAATATAGACTATGAGTACAATTTGGCACCTGCAAAATTAGGTAAATTCCCAGGAATCTTCCTGCTGGAATTCCATGAGTAAGAACTAGTACATGACGCAAGATGGTTTGCTAAAAAACCGGATGGTCCACCCATCTCCTCCCCTACCCTAACCCCGGCACACAATCATCACATTCCATTTCTCGGCAGAAGAAGAAGAAGCGTACATCAGATGTGCAGAACGTTTTTAAGAACGTTTTTACAAGTTTTCTATTTTCTCAGTAATATGATTCAAGGACTTTCAGATAATTTATATCAACTTGATATAGCTTTTGATTTAAAGTCTAAATCTGTATACTATTAATCCCCCAAAATGTCTCAAGTACCACGTATAGATTTTGTTTTTTTGATAAAAAAAATTTTTCATGGTTTATATTTGTATAGGCACCTATTCAAACACACATTTTAGCAAGTATATTTTATCAGATGGACAATCAAACAAACATAAGCTCACATTTATTTACAAGCTGTACCAGAGATGGAAAATAATCATTTCAACACTAAATTTTGCTTCTCCTCAAAAAGGAAAAATGTGAAAATGATGTTGCAAGATATTGCTCTAGTGTTGCATTTCCTCTCACAGCAAAACACTATAAATGAACCCCCATTACTTGTAATATTTGAGTCATCTGTCAACATTTGTCAAATCTGTGGGCTTTGAGTATTCCTTCAAATTTGTACCATCGGCTCCTTATCAAATGCTTAAGCAATGAATCGCACTATGAAGGTAGATATCACCTAAGAAACGTCTTTAGAAACGTGCCCTGACGACCAAAAAGAAAAACAAGTGGAATTGCCCAGAGATGGACAAGTTCAGTACCAGTGACGCAACAGTTGCCTGCCAGAATACTGATGAGTCAGCCGTTGTACCAAGGATTTATCTAGTTTTAGTTGGATTAAACTTGACAACAGTGAATCCATTTGGAAATAGACATTGTTGTAATATAATTCTAATAATGTTTTTAATGAGATATTATAGCAGTTAATCGGAAAATAACGAGAACCGTAGAATCGAAGGAACCAGAAAATTCATGTTTTTCTTAATCAAGTATAACCTCAATTACAACACAAAAATTTAGCCTAAGGGCTGTGTAAAAAAGAATAATCAATCTGAAGCATCCTCAGAAACCAGATTTACATGCGACCTTCCAGATCAAATAAAGATAATACATTTGGCAAAGATTACTTTATAGATCCTCAGAGTGAATTTCTGGGGTTCGATATACTGCTAGTGAGCATATATGTATATATATATATATATATATATATATAGATATATAGGTATAGATATATATTATATATATATATATATATATATATATATATATAGAGAGAGAGAGAGAGAGAGAGAGAGAGAGAGAGAGAGAGAGAGAGAGAGACGAAAAGAAAAATTAAAAGATGACTGGAGTTATAGTACTTTCGTCCAATAGTGAGACCATTGATGTCACTATAACTCCAATAGAAATGACACAATGCCATCTATTGAGAAAAGTGGAAGACACTCGTTTCCCAGTAACCCTACAACCTTAGAAAACGAAAGTATAGCCACAAACGATGTTGTTTGGCTTCTATTCTTATTTTTATATTTATCATTATTTTACTTTATAATAAACGAAGCTTCTTAACATAGAATAAATTTCATGATCGCACTTGTCCAAATGTCACCGTAATAAAAAAGAAATTGGATAAATGAAAATTGCAATTATTGTATTGAGAAATGCTCGAAAAGTTATCACCTCTTACCTTTCGCCCATGGTGAGAGCTTATAGCCTATACAGTACAAAAAACCGCTGTTTCAAACTGTACAGTTCGTTTATATTTCGTCGTCCTACGGCTCTATTACACAAATTATTATTTTGTAGAAACTAATGACACTGTTCGCACTGAACGGTTCGGTTTCCATTCGCCTTTCGTCCGGCATTCGTACGTACGGTTCGGATACGTTTGGAAGATATCTCCGACGTACGAAACGTATACGTATCAGACCGCTCAGTGTGAACAGAGATATGTATCACTTTCGGTCACGTTGTGTTATTGGAAGGACTTAAAAATATTAAAGGGATTTTTTTACTGACGGGACTAACTGTCGGCTAATTAAGCAATAATGAATGGCGAGAGGTTGAAAGAGTTAAGATATCAGGAGAAAATAATCTTTTACTCCCTCTCTCCCTCTTTATTATTATTATTATTATTATTATTATTATTATTATTATTATTATTATTATTATTATTATTATTATTATTATTGCTATTGTTGTTGTTGATAATGCTTTTATTATTATTATTATTATTATTATTATTATTATTATTATTATTATTATCAGCTGTAACCTCAGTTTGAAAAGCAGAATGCAACAAGCCCTTGGGCCCCATTCAAGAATAGCAAAATAATAAAAAAAAAAATGGAGGGGGGAGTTAAACTATAGAAGATATATAAGAAAATGGAAATAACTTCAGTATAACTCTAGCTATGTATTGAAGAAATGCAATAATCAAGGCTTTGGAAACGAAGGTCAAAGAAGATCAAGAGAAGGCCATATCTTACCATACCAAAACTTACCGTATGAAAAAAAGAAAATAAATAAAAGGAAGAAGAGAAAACTACGTAGGAATCTTACTCCAGACAGTAGAAGACCAAAGGTCGGAGGCTGTGGCGCTATCCTAGAAGTTGTAGTGGCTACTTACTTACGAGGGAGTCTAAGGCAAAGCCATATGTATTAGGCTTAGTTCTGTCAGATATAAGAAGGAGGATAATGTTCGAGGGATACAACTGATTATTCAGTGAGTGTGTGTGTGTGTGTGTGTGTGTGTGTGTGTGTGTGTGTGTGTGTTTGTGTAGGCAATGGAAAGAGTTATAATTACTGAAGGATTGAAACCGTTAGACCAGTACTTAAATGATCACATAATTCTTTAGTGGTAGTAATCAAAGGCTGGCTGGTACTTTAACCTACCTACCACCTATATTTCATCTTGTAGATTTGACATCGATTTGTTATCTTATTTTTCTTCAAATTCAAAAGGGATAGATTATTGTGAAATAATTGATAATAATGTTTAATTCAATCTAGCAGATCACATTCAAAAACCAAAAAAAAAAAAAAAAGAAAAATAAGGTATATAATAATAACATTTAGAATCATTTAAGAAAATCCGTTGCATTTAGTTCAAATCGATCGATGCACAATGAATTCCAAGATATGAAAAGATAATAATTACAAATTTCAGGTACCCAAGCCACTGTACCCGAACCTGAATTGCAGTAATAAATAGTCGTCCCTGGTAAAGTCCCTCGTCAAACCCCAAGAATGGCTCTTTAGCAAAAAAAAAAAAAAAAATAGGCAAGTGAAAAAAGAGATTTACTGCTACTCACGCAACTCGCTTTCTGGACTTTCTTGGCCAATTGAATTTTTTTCTTTCTTTCTTTTTAGCCGGTTAAGTCTGGTAAGATGGACCAGACACATTCAGACTTCTTTAACAAAGAAATTTTGAGAATTTTATGATGATGTATTTATTGTAATTCTCTAAACTAATTGAAATGATTACCTTTCGATAAACGCATGTAATAATTGTCTCAACAGTCTCATTTTCCCTTGTTATTTTGACTCCAGAAATGGTACCGGGTAGTAAGTCAACTACGGACTGTAGCCAAAAACTTGGTAGAGAATTGTATAGGGCTAACAGTCATTGCCTGGTCCCCCTTGGGCTAGCGTAGGTATAGAGGGGCCTTAAGAGCTTATTATATGTACTGCATATATGTTCGATCCTTGGGAAATTGACCGGTCCTTGCCTCTGCCATTCATGAGCGAACTTTACAATCTCTTCAGAATTTTCAAATGTATCATAATTGTTATTGTGATTTCAAGTAGTAAAAAAATCAACATGATGAATGAGATCAATTAAACACTTTAACAATAGATGTTCTTTGTTTATTAATACGAATAGTGGTATTCAATTCTTATTCATTCTCTTCTGACAGCATCATGATAAATCGCCTATAGATTAATTAGACGAGATTCCTGTCAATCAATATAAGCGAAATGAAGAACTAATGAGATGAAATACTATGCAAATCTTGTGCAATATTTTCATAACCTTTGCATTTAATAAAGGCGTCTTTATTCTATGGTTTACCGGAATGTAAGGTTATTGACATTATATATCATATACGTAAATATCATATATACGTAAATAACCAACTACCTATTTAAGTAACTAAACCCTATAGCGTGATTCCTTTCATATATATATATATATATATATATATATATATATATATATATATATGTGTGTGTGTGTGTGTGTGTGTGTGTGTGTGTGTGTGTGTGTATATATATATATATATATATATATATATATATATATATATATATATATATATATATATATATATATGTGTGTGTGTGTGTGTGTGTGTGTGTGTGTGTGTTCTCGTTCTTCCTGTTAAAGATAGGTGGCTCAGCCACGGAATGAAGCCAGGGACAAAGAATGGCCCATGGAGAGAGAGAGAGAGAGAGAGAGAGAGAGAGAGAGAGAGAGAGAGAGAGAGAGAGAGAGAGAGAGAGAGAAAGAGAGTTATACATTTACTTCAGTTTGTGATTAACTGTGCATCTGATGAAGATTTGTTAGTCTTGAATCTAGTATACAAATGAAAATGATCAACCAATTATATCAATTGTTCGTCATTTATGAAAAAGGCTTTTACATAATAGCTTCAATGTTTCTTCATCCGTATAAGGAGACGAAGTTAAATGTCTCAAACGTAATGCCTACTGTGGACCACGTAATATATCTGAGATACCGTAATGGGATATTACAGTAAAATAGATTTCCAAAACAAAAGAAAAACGTTTGCCATTACTTATATTCGATTTTCCTTCTTCACACATGGATGCTCGCTCGGGTAGTGAGCGAATGACCAAACCTGGGGCCCTTTCGTAACCAAACTGACTTTCGCAATCTGCACTACTTGCTCCCACTCATGGAATCCCAGCTGCAATATTCTTGGGAATTTACCGCGTTTCGAATTTGCCATCTCGTATCAATTCCCTCGTTGAAATTTCATGAACATGTTAAATAAGACATTTTCATACATAATTATTCCTAGTTATAGAAGAAAGTTGATTCAGTATTCATAGGACCGACTAATTTCGCAAAATCCCTGTTCGTCCAGGCGGTGTTGGACAAAACTAGTTGGCAAAGATCAAAGAAAAAGGTGGTATCTGGCATCTCGTGGGATCTTCTTCCCTTGAAGGATATAAACATTAGAGCTCGCCGGTCAGTGTTAAATACTCCGGCTGTTCTTCGGAGTAGCAACAATACTAAAGCTAACTAAGGTAAGAGTTGGGAAGATATAGAATTAAAAGGTTATTGCTTAATGTTTTTGAGCTTCTTAGATGAGACTTTTATACTTGTTGTTCTCGGCAGTCTACTTCAAAAGAAATTATGAGAAAAAAAAAATGTCATTTTTCATATTGGCACGCCAAAAATTTTTATTGATAGCAAAAACATAAAATATCGATAATGTAATATCAAACTGTTTTTGCTTATTATGGATAAATTATCATATTGCCGGCTTCCATTAAAGTACAATCATGTCATACTTTTTAATAACTGTTTAGCAATTGAAATGAAGAATATTCTCATTTTATTTATTGACAAGCAGATCCAACAAATAAATTTAAGACAAAAATATATTTTCTTAAAAGTTATTTTTGTAACCAAGCTTACATCTATAACAATAACAATATTTCTTAAAATTTGAATCATCCATTTTTATAAAATAACTCTGACTTCAGATATTAGTTTTGAAATACTATAGAGATGATTTCCATTGCTTTTCTATCTTTCCCCAGTGAAAATAAATATTCAAAATAAAATACTTCCCTCAAACATGAAATTTAATTCCCCATCGGGATACAGAAGTTCTACATAAAATTCAAAACTATAGATATGCAACTAAAAGATTTTTTTATTTCTTTTCATTACAGCCAAGATGAAATTCCTGATTGTTGCCTCCTTCTGTGTTGTTGTGGCTGTTGCTCAGAATGCTATCCAGCCAAAACCAAATGTTCGAACATTGCCTGCTGAGGTCCGAAAAGGTTAGTATCATTCTAACTTCTTTCCATTTATGGAATTAAAAGAAAAAAAGAGAGACTATTGGCCTAATATAAATTGTCAATCTCTAGTCAATATAAGTTCCTCCTCCAACTGTAATTGTTACTTTTGTAGCGAGTTTCACAATTAAAGGGGATAATGATACCTGTAAATTTAGTAATCTCATGAAAGCAATAAATAATATTAAAGAAACAATTCTTATTTCAACAGAGGCTCCCAACCAGTGCTACGGATTCACGGCCAGAAAGGCCTTCGCCGTGGGCCAGTCTTGGTCCCTGACTCCCTTCTGTGGCAGAGCCACCTGCCTCCAACACGAAAATCGGCTCTTCGAAAAGGTGGAGGACTGCGGCTTTGAGCCAAAGCCGTCTCCCGGCTGCAGAGTCGTCAACGAAGCCGACCAAGCTAAGCCGTACCCAGCCTGCTGTCCCAGATACGAGTGCCAGCCTGGTGCCAGTCTCCAGTACCCAACTGAGGAGGAACTCAGGGCTGCTGCACAGCAGGCTGCACAAGCTGCACAGGGCGCAAAAGGATAATTTCCTCATCAGAAAGTTTTAGACTAAAGATAGAATAACAAAAATAACCAAATGTATAAACTGTACAAAGAACTCTGAACATTACTCATTCTGACGAACTATTTCATTTTACTGATATTTCATCTAGTCTTAATCGATATGATAAAATCTAAGTAATCTCATAAGAATATATATATCATATCTTACCACATTATTCTCACTTTCTTGATTCTTCTAAAAAATGTTACTCGCAAACTGATATGTGAAAAGTAAATTTTTTTTATATATAAATGCTAAAGTTTTTATCTATTTTCATAAATAAATAAATCTATTCAACTGAACAGCATTGTTTTCTATGCCCCTTTTATTATATAAGTAACCTTATCAAAGGAGGTTAAAAGAATAATAAAATTTTATCAATAAACTCGGAAAACGGACAAAAATCTTTTAGAGCTTTCACCTAATCGCAGAAATTCCAAAACTCAGCAGATTTGGAAAATATTTTGTGTTCTTTTTCTAAAATATTAAGACATGACTCAGGAACATCAAAAGCTGGATAATTATGAATAATATAATAATATTCTTTTCATTACATAATTTCCATATCATCAAATTATTTGGTGAATATTCTGTGTTCGGGATTTAGGTTAAAACAAGGTAATAAATTTGAGACGGTATTAGAATAGATTTTAGGTTATTGATTATTCTGTTAAATCCTAAAATTATTAGAATTGTAATAAAAAACCCTTTTTATTTTTTTGCAGATCATCTCAATAGATTGTGTCTTAGCTTCTTCCTATTAACATGGAAATTACCTTTCTACATTATAAGGGATCTCTTACCCCTGTATGATACTTTCTAAAAGTAATAAATAAAAGATTAATAACTACTTATAAAGATGCATATATAACAAACATTCAGGTATTGCTATTTAATTTCATTTATCGTAGTCATTGTTTGTTTGTTAGTTAGATTTGGCTTGAAAATTATGATAAAATTAGTATTTTCTAGCCATTCTTACGTAACATGTGTAATTTTGTGGATAATATTCAAACGGTTCATTTAATAACCGTAAAGAATATTTTATTGCACGCAAAAAAAAAAAAATGGTCTTCAGTAAAATATGAAATATAGTGAAAACAGATTTGTGTTTTAAATACAAAATAAACCACTGAATGAGTGATATTGCTTCCCTGAAATGTAATCAAATTGCATTATAGTTTGAGCATCTTTCTGGAATAGTTTCTCTATGATACAAAATACAAAGATTTCAAATTACAGATACCAAGGCCATAGTTGTGGTATTAATAGCTGACTAATTCCATGGACCAAACCCCTGAATGGCTGGGCAAAGACACTTGTGTGAAATAACCAGTGATTTGAAAAGAAAAAATATATGATTTCATTTACAACGAAGACGTAAATTTGGCCTTTCCCGAAACACTGGAGTTATTTTTCATTTATTTATTTATATACCTAGATACTTATTTGTCACTTTAATCCTGTATAACATTGTTCAAGTGGAAGTCGATGGTCTCAAAATATATGAGAAAGAATTTCATCCTAAAATTATAATGCGATTACTCTCTTCCTATGTCATCAGAAATTATTTGAGTAATTTCTGTTTAAACATAAAATATCTTAAATGAGAGCTGTCGAAAATTATATACCTATAGTTAATTTTTTTTAGTTAGGCAGATTAGCACCGACTCGGAAGGGTGCCCTTTTAGCTCGAAAAAGTTTCCTGATCGCTGATTGGTTAGATAAGATAATTCTGACCAATCAGAGAGCAGTAAATTTTTCTGAGCTAAACAAGTACTGCTGCGAGTCAGTGCAAATGCGCCTCATTAAGAAAAATTGAGTATATTAGCTAGTCCATTGTGGTGAGTCAGACATTAGCAAAGGCCAGCCCAGCATCTTCATTTTAGAACTGCTGAGAACCTACATCCACCTTCTCCAATTCAAAAGGCATGCACTGGATACATGAAGTATACATATATAAACACATGTTTGTGTATTTACATATGTAATATATACACTATATATATATATATATATATATATATATATATATATATATATATATATATATAAATATAAATATATATATATATATGTGTGTACATATATATATATATATATATATATATATATATATATATATATATATATGTACATATATATATATATATATATATATATATATATATATATATATATATATATATGTGTATATACATATATGTGTGTGTGTACTTAAACTCATATTAATGAAGCTTTGAACGAACTATGGCATTAACTAAAAAATATTATTAGCTCTAAATTGCATTATATTTATATATTTGTTCACCTGTACAATTGATTATTGACTTTCCTTCCTCTTTTATTCCTTTCTTGTATCTATTCATGCATTTATTCATTTATTTATCCCATGATTTTTTTTTAGTCTTCGTCTATTTTACTTTTAATAGTTCATTCCATCCTTATTTCTTCCTTTTTTAAAATATATATTCATTCAAATATTTATGTTTATGTACTTATTTAATTATTTTTTCGTGGCTAACTTTATATCTTTTTTTTTCCTCTACATTATTTTGAGAATCTGCACCTTCTCAAGTGTACCTCAAACTCTGGTGCATAATTTCATTGACAATATAATATAGAATAATGAAAAGTTTTCAATTTTGTGATATTGAATAAAAATATGACTTTCGGGGTAAAATCTGATCCAGTAAACTACGTAAGTATCATTAACCAAAGATCTCTTCTTGAAACTTCTCATCACCAACAAAAAAGGGTAAATTTTAACTCAGGCCTTGGGAGTCTTTTCCATTGACACTTGACTCATCTTATTTTCCTTTATCGATTGACCCAAGGTCATTCTAAGACTGACCTCACATGTGACGGATTTTCTCCATGAGAGTTCCTTTCATCTATTTCAATTTCAATGTGTCAATAAGATGGAAGTAATAGCTCTAATATATGTTTCCTAATATATATATATACACATATATATATATATATATATATATATATATATATATATATATATATATATATATATATGCATATATATATATATATATATATATATATATATATATATATATATATATATATGTATATATATATATATACATATATATATATATATATATATATATATATATATATATATATATATATATATATATATAGCTTTTTCTTTTTTGTTGTGGACATAGTTTGATATTGTAAAAGGGTTTTATGAACATAATGTCTTTCATTAATAATCTTTATTTTCATATAAAAATAAAAACAAAAATATTTTAACAATCATCCAAACTACTTCACCCATATCAAGTTAACAGTTAATTATTTACATAAGTTGAATAAGTGAACTAAACTTGAGAAAACATTTATGCATATTATAAAACAAAATGATATGATTGATATGATATTGTGACAGCCTGATTAAAGACCTATGAATGATAACAATCTGTATATATAATGCCAGGAAATCTTAATTCTACAGACATAGCACGGTTTGCGTTTATAACTTCGTCAATGCTCTCTGCAGAAATCTTTCTGGGTCTCTTAACCCTGTGCAGCTTGTGCAGCCTGCTGTGCAGCAGCCCTGAGTTCCTCCTCAGTCGGGTACTGGAGACTGGCACCAGGCTGGCACTCATATCTGGGACAGCAGGCTGGGTACGGCTTAGCTTGGTCGGCTTCGTTGACGACTCTGCAGCCGGGAGACGGCTTTGGCTCAAAGCCACAGTCCTCCACCTTTTCGAAGAGCCGGTTTTCCTGTTGGAGGCAGGTGGCTCTGCCACAGAAGGGAGTCAGGGACCAAGACTGGCCCACGGCGAAGGCCTTTCTGGCCGTGAATCCATAACACTGGCCGGGAGTCTCTGTTAAAATGATAGAATATTCATGAACAAGTACATACTATTTAATAATTTACCTGCTCTTTTTCAACGTATATTCTTAATGATACAATGTATGAAGTATTATCACCTTGGATGGATAGCATTTTTTGTAGAAACATATTGGTCAGTAATAAGTAAATATCATAGATACTAACCTTTTCGGACCTCAGCAGGCAATGTTCGAACATTTGGTTTTGGCTGGATCGCATTCTGAGCAACAGCCGCTGCCAAGCAGAAGGAAGCTACAATCAGGAATTTCATCTTGGCTGCAATGAAAAGGAAGAGGAATATTTACTTTTAAGTCTGTTTTTGCCATTTTTTTTTACCTTAGAAGAATATTATATTTATTATATTTGAAAAACCAGACACATCGTAAGATTCATTATTTTTTAATGAGATATACTGTAAGTATATTTCCTATACCCTTTCATTCTTTATCGATAGATGTAAGTTAGAAGTACAAATTTTAGAATTACGATTTGCCTGAATAATAATATACTGTAACTCTAATTTCAATTTCATAATGATAATATTATGGCGCACTTTTATTGTCATAAATATAATACAAAATGAATTCTTCAATTTTTTTTATCTTTACTTTGGATGTATTGCCAAACATAAAAGGATTCTATTGAGGTCTCCAGAATTGTAATTGTTCAGCAACTGAAAGCTATGTGTAAAATACCCATAGAATTTAAATAAATTTGCATTTTTATAATTTATTATTAAATTACCTCATACAGATATTGAAAGAATATAGCTTGGTTATTTCTCTTATACATTTTAAGGATTAAATATGTATATTAAAAGATTTAAAGATCTTTCGAACATGAATATTAACCATGGAATTTTTTACCCGCTAAAATCAAGTCTTACCTCAAATCGATCTATCGTTGTTGCTACTAAGAAGAACAACTGGTGAAATTGATGCTGACCAAAGATGCTGATGGTCTTTATATGCGATGTGGAGAGGAGATCAGTTGAGATGCCAGTTACTCCATTATTTACACTATTTTGGCGCCACTCAATGTGCCAAGTCTATCGTCGAGTTTTACTGAAGAGAAAACTAACTTTTGTTTGTTCCTAGTCCTGAAAATGACACACGCAATTCATAACGATATGTAATGAGTTATTGTTATTATGTACATTACAATATAGACTATGAGTACAATTTGGCACCTGCAAAATTAGGTAAATTCCCAGGAATCTTCCTGCTGGAATTCCATGAGTAAGAACTAGTACATGACGCAAGATGGTTTGCTTAAAAACCGGATGGTCCACCCATCTCCTCCCCTACCCTAACCCCGGCACCCAGTCAACACATTCCATTTCTCGGCAGAAGAAGAAGAAGAAGTGTACATCAGATGTGCAGAACGTTTTTAAGAACGTTTTTACAAGTTTTCTATTTTCTCAGTAATATGATTCAGGGACTTTTAGATACTTTATATCAACTTGATATAGCTTTTGATTTAAAGTCTAAATCTGTATACTATTAATCCCCCAAAATGTCTCAAGTACCACGTATAGATTTTGTTTTTTTGATAAAAAAAAGCTTTTCATGGTTTATATTTGTATAGGTACCTATTCAAACACACATTTTAGCAAGTATATTTTATCAGATGGACAATCAAACAAACATAAGCTCATATTTATTTACAAGCTGTACCAGAGATGGAAAATAATCATTTCAACACTAAATTTTGCTTCTCCTCAAAAAGGAAAAATGTGAAAATGATGTTGCAAGATATTGCTCTAGTGTTGCATTTCCTCTCACAGCAAAACACTATAAATGAACCCCCATTACTTGTAATATTTGAGTCATCTGTCAACATTTGTCAAATCTGTGGGCTTTGAGTATTCCTTCAAATTTGTACCATCGGCTCCTTATCAAATGCTTAAGCAATGAATCGCACTATGAAGGTAGATATCACCTAAGAAACGTCTTTAGAAACGTGCCCTGACGACCAAAAAGAAAAACAAGTGGAATTGCCCAGAGATGGACAAGTTCAGTACCAGTGACGCAACAGTTGCCTGCCAGAATACTGATGAGTCAGCCGTTGTACCAAGGATTTATCTAGTTTTAGTTGGATTAAACTTGACAACAGTGAATCCATTTGGAAATAGACATTGTTGTAATATAATTCTAATAATGTTTTTAATGAGATATTATAGCAGTTAATCGGAAAATAACGAGAACCGTAGAATCGAAGGAACCAGAAAATTCATGTTTTTCTTAATCAAGTATAACCTCAATTACAACACAAAAATTTAGCCTAAGGGCTGTGTAAAAAAGAATAATCAATCTGAAGCATCCTCAGAAACCAGATTTACATGCGACCTTCCAGATCAAATAAAGATAATACATTTGGCAAAGATTACTTTATAGATCCTCAGAGTGAATTTCTGGGGTTCGATATACTGCTAGTGAGCATATATGTATATATATATATATATATATATATATATATATATATATATATATATATATATATATATATATATATATATATATATATATAGATATATAGGTATAGATATATATATTATATATATATATATATATATATATATATATATATATATATATATATAGAGAGAGAGAGAGAGAGAGAGAGAGAGAGAGAGAGAGAGAGAGAGAGAGAGAGAGAGACGAAAAGAAAAATTAAAAGATGACTGGAGTTATAGTACTTTCGTCCAATAGTGAGACCATTGATGTCACTATAACTCCAATAGAAATGACACAATGCCATCTATTGAGAAAAGTGGAAGACACTCGTTTCCCAGTAACCCTACAACCTTAGAAAACGAAAGTATAGCCACAAACGATGTTGTTTGGCTTCTATTCTTATTTTTATATTTATCATTATTTTACTTTATAATAAACGAAGCTTCTTAACATAGAATAAATTTCATGATCGCACTTGTCCAAATGTCACCGTAATAAAAAAGAAATTGGATAAATGAAAATTGCAATTATTGTATTGAGAAATGCTCGAAAAGTTATCACCTCTTACCTTTCGCCCATGGTGAGAGCTTATAGCCTATACAGTACAAAAAACCGCTGTTTCAAACTGTACAGTTCGTTTATATTTCGTCGTCCTACGGCTCTATTACACAAATTATTATTTTGTAGAAACTAATGACACTGTTCGCACTGAACGGTTCGGTTTCCATTCGCCTTTCGTCCGGCATTCGTACGTACGGTTCGGATACGTTTGGAAGATATCTCCGACGTACGAAACGTATACGTATCAGACCGCTCAGTGTGAACAGAGATATGTATCACTTTCGGTCACGTTGTGTTATTGGAAGGACTTAAAAATATTAAAGGGATTTTTTTACTGACGGGACTAACTGTCGGCTAATTAAGCAATAATGAATGGCGAGAGGTTGAAAGAGTTAAGATATCAGGAGAAAATAATCTTTTACTCCCTCTCTCCCTCTTTATTATTATTATTATTATTATTATTATTATTATTATTATTATTATTATTATTATTATTATTATTATTATTATTATCATTATTACTGATAATACTTTTATTATTATTATTATTATTATTATCATTATTATTATTATCAGCTGTAACCTCAGTTTGAAAAGCAGAATGCAACAAGCCCTTGGGCCCCATTCAAGAATAGCAAAATAATTTAAAAAAAAAAAAATGGAGGGGGGAGATAAACTATAGAAGATATATAAGAAAATGGAAATAACTTCAGTATAACTCTAGCTATGTATTGAAGAAATGCAATAATCAAGGCTTTGGAAACGAAGGTCAAAGAAGATCAAGAGAAGGCCATATCTTACTATACCAAACTTACCGTATGAAAAAAAGAAAATAAATAAAAGGAAGAAGAGAAAACTACGTAGGAATCTTACACCAGACAGTAGAAGACCAAAGGTCGGAGGCTGTGGCGCTATCCTAGTAGTTGTAGTGGCTACTTACTTACGAGGGAGTCTAAGGCAAAGGCATATGTATTAGGCTTAGTTCTGTCAGATATAAGAAGGAGGATAATGTTCGAGGGATACAACTGATTATTCAGTGTGTGTGTGTGTGTGTGTGTGTGTGTGTGTGTGTGTGTGTGTTTGTGTAGGCAATGGAAAGAGCTATAATTACAGAAAGATTGAAGCCGTCAGACTAGTACTTAAATTATTATATAATTCTTTAGTGGTAGTAATGAAAGGCTGGCTGGTACTTCAATCTACCTACCACTTATATATATTTCACCTTGTAGAGTTGTCATTTGATTTGTTATCTTATTTTTCTTCCAATTTAAAAGGAATAGATTACTGTGAAATAATTGATAATAATGTTTAATCTAATTAAACAGATCACATTCAAAAACTAAAAAATAGGGTATATAATAATAATCCGTCTCTGTTTTTCTAACATTTAAAATCATTTAAGAAAATCCGTTGCATTTAGCTCAAATCGATCGATGCACAATGAAATCCACGATATGAAAAGATAAAGATTATAAATTTCAGGTACCAAAACCACTGTACCCGAACCTGAATTGCAGCAATGAATAATCTCCCGTGGTAAAGTCCCTCGACAAACCCCCAGAATGGCCGGGCTAAGAGGATTCTGCCCACAGGCAATGGCTCTTTAGCAAAAATAAATAGGCAAGTGAAAAAAGAGATTTACTGCTACTCACGCAACTTGCTTACTGGACTTTCTTGGCCAATTGAATTTTTTTCTTTCTTTCTTTTTAGCCCGACAAGTCTGGTAAGATGGACCAGACACATTCAGACTTCTTTAACAAAGAAATTTTGAGAATTTTATGATGATGTATTTATTGTAATTCTCTAAACTAATCAAAATAATTACCTTTCGATAAACGCATGTAATAATTGTCTCAACAGTCCCATTTTCCCTTGTTATTTTGACTTCAGAAATGGTACCGGGCAGTAAGTCGACTACGGACTGTAGCCAAAAGCTTGGTTAAGAATTGCGCAAGACTAACAGCCATTGCCTGGTCCCCCTTGGGCTAGTGTAGGTATAGAGGGGCCTTAAGAGCTTATTATATGTATTGCATATATGTTCGATCCTTGGGAGATTGACCGGTCCCTTGCCTCTGCCATTCATGAGCGAACTTTACAATCTCTTCAGAATTTTCAAATGTATCATAATTGTTATTGTGATTTCAAGTAGTAAAAAAATCAACATGATGAATTAGATCAATTAAACACTTTAACAATAGATGTTCTTTGTTTATTAATACGAATAGTGGTATTCAATTCTTATTCATTATCTTCTGACAGCATCATGATAAATCGCCTATAGATTAATTAGACGAGATTCCTGTCAATCAAAATAAGCGAAATGAAGAACTAATGATATGAAATACTATGCAAATCTTGTGCAATATTTTCATAACCTTTGCATTTAATAAAGGCGTCTTTATTCTATGGTTTACCGGAAAGTAAAGTTATTGAAATTATATATCATGTACGTAAATAACCAACTACCTATTTAAGTAACTAAACCATATAGCGTGATTCCTTTCATATGTATATATATATTTATATATATATATATATATATATATATATATATATATATATATATATATATATATATATATATATATACATATATATATATATATATATATATATATATATATATATATATATATATGTGTGTGTGTGTGTGTGTGTGTGTGTATGTGTGTATGTGTGTGTGTGTGTGTGTGTGAATGTGTTCTCGTTCTTCCTGTTAAAGATAGGTGGCTCAGCCATGAAATGAAGCCAGGGACCAAGAATGACCCATGAGAGAGAGAGAGAGAGAGAGAGAGAGAGAGAGAGAGAGAGAGAGAGAGAGAGAGAGAGAGAGTTATACTTTTACTTCAGTTTGTGATTAACTGTGCATCTGATGAAGATTTGTTAGTCTTGAATCTAGTATACAAATGAAAATGATCAAGCAATTATATCAATTGTTCGTCATTTATCATAAAAGGCTTTTACATAATAGCTTCAATGTTTCTTCATCCGTATAAGGAGATGAAGTTAAATGTCTCAAACCTAATTCCCACTGTGGACCACGTAATATATCTGAGATACCGTAATGGGATATTACAGTAAAATAGATTTCCAAAAGAATAGAAAAAACGTTTGCCATTACTTATATTCGATTTTCCTTCTTCACACATGGATGCTCGCTCGGGTAGTGAGCGAATGACCAAACCTGGGGCCCTTTCGTAACCAAACTGACTTTCGCAATCTGCACTACTTGCTCCCACTCATGGAATCCCAGCTGCAATATTCTTGGGAATTTACCGCGTTTCGAATTTGCCATCTCGTATCAATTCCCTCGTTGAAATTTCATGAACATGTTAAATAAGACATTTTCATACATAATTATTCCTAGTTATAGAAGAAAGTTGATTCAGTATTCATAGGACCGACTAATTTCGCAAAATCCCTGTTCGTCCAGGCGGTGTTGGACAAAACTAGTTGGCAAAGATCACAAAAATGGTGGTATCTGGCATCTCGTGGGATCTTCTTCCCTTGAAGAATATAAACATTAGAGCTTCGCCGGTCAGTGTCAAATACTCCGGCTGTTCTTCCGAGTAGCAACAATACTAAAGCTAACTAAGGTAAGAGTTGGGAAGATATAGAATTAAAAGGTTATTGCTTAATGTTTTTGAGCTTCTTAGATGAGACTTTTATACTTGTTGTTCACGGCAGTCTACTTCAAAAGAAATTATGAGACAAAAAAATGTCATTTTTCATATTGGCACGCCAGACATTTTTATTGATAGCAAAAACATAAAATATCGATAATGTAATATCAAACTGTTTTTGCTTATTATGGATAAATTATCATATTGCCGGCTTCCATTAAAGTTCAATCATATCATACTTTTTAATAACTGTTTAGCAATTCAAATGAAGAATATTCTCATTTTATTTATTGACAAGCAGATCCAACAAATAAATTTAAGACAAAAATATATTTTCTTGAAAGTTATTTTGGTAACCAAGCTTACATCTATAACAATAACAATATTTCTTAAAATTTGAATCATCCATTTTTATAAAATAACTCTGACTTCAGATATTAGTTTTGAAATACTATAGAGATGATTTCCATTGCTTTTCTATCTTGCCCCATTGAAAATAAATATTCAAAATAAAATACTTCCCTCAAACATGAAATTTAATTCCCCATCGGGATACAGAAGTTCTACATAAAATTCAAAACTATAGATATGCAACTAAAAGATTTTTTATTTCTTTTCATTACAGCCAAGATGAAATTCCTGATTGTAGCCTCCTTCTGTGTTGTTGTGGCTGTTGCCCAGAATGCTATCCAGCCAAAACCAAATGTTCGAACATTGCCTGCTGAGGTCCGAAAAGGTTAGTATCATTCTAACTTCTTTCCACTTATGGAACTGAAAAAAAAAAGAGAGACTATTGGCCTAAAATAAATTATTATTATTATTATTATTATTATTATTACTATCCAAGCTACAACCCTAATTGGAAAAGCAAGATGCTATAAGCCCAGGGGCTCCAATAGGGAAAAATAGCCCAGTGAGGAAAGGAAATAAGGAAATAAATAACTGAAGAGAACAAATTAACAATAAATCATTCTAAAAAAAGTAATGTCAAAAGAGATATATCATATGTAAACTATTAACAACGTCAACAACAAATATGTCATATATAAACTATAAAAAGACTCATGTCCGCCTGGTCAACAAAAAAGCATTTGCTCCAACTTTGAACTTTTGAAGTTCTACTGATTCAACAACCCGATTAGGAAGATCATTCCACAACTTGGTAACAGCTGGAATAAAACTTCTAGAGTACTGCGTAGTATTGAGTCTTATGATGGAGAAGGCCTGGCTATTAGAATTAACTGCCTGCCTAGTATTACGAACAGGATAGAATTGTCCAGGGAGATCTGAATGTAAAGGATGGTCAGAGTTATGAAAAATCTTATGCAACATGCATAATGAACTAATTGATCGACGGTGCCAGAGATTAATATCTAGATCAGGAATAAGAAATTTAATAGACCGTAAGTTTCTGTCCAACAAATTAAGATGAGAATCAGCAGCTGAAGACCAGACAGGAGAACAATACTCAAAACAAGGTAGAATAAAAGAATTAAAACACTTCTTCAGAATAGATTGATCACCGAATATCTTAAAAGACTTTCTCAATAAGCCAATTTTTTGTGCAATTGAAGAAGACACAGACCTTATATGTTTCTCAAAAGTAAATTTGCTGTCAAGAATCACGCCTAAAATTTTGAAAGAGTCATACAAATTTAAAGAAACATTATCAATACTGAGATCCGGATGTTGAGGAGCCACCGTCCTTGACCTACTTACAATCATACTTTGAGTTTTGTTAGGATTCAACTTCATACCCCATAATTTGCACCATGCACTAATTTTAGCTAAATCTCTATTAAGGGATTCACCAAACTCAGATCTACATTCAGGGGATGGAATTGATGCAAAGAGAGTAGCATCATCTGCATATGCAACAAGCTTATTTTCTAGGCCAAACCACATGTCATGTGTATATAGTATGAAAAGTAATGGGCCAAGAACACTACCCTGTGGAACACCGGATATCACATTCCTATACTCACTATGGTGCCCATCAACAACAACTCTTTGAGATCTACTACTTAAAAAATCAATAATAATGCTAAGAAACGACCCACCCACTCCCAACTGTTTCAGTTTGAAAACAAGGGCCTCATGATTAACACGGTCAAAGGCAGCACTAAAATCAAGGCCAATCATACGAACTTCCCGACCACAATCAAGGGATTTCTGTACTGCATTGGAGATTGTAAGAAGGGCATCACATGCTCCAAGGCCTTTCCGAAAACCAAATTGCAAACTAGGGAATAGATGATTACCTTCAGCAAACCTATTAAGACGTTTTGCCAGAAGACGTTCAAAAACTTTAGATAATATGGGAGTTATGGAAATTGGGCGGTAATCAGTGGGACTTGAGCTACCACAAACACATTTACATAGAGGAGTAACATTACCAATTCTCCAACAAGTGCTAAAAGCTCCTCTTCTTGCTAACTTGCGTAAAATAACAGATAACTTTGGAGCTAAAAAATCTGCTGTCTTTATAAAAAACAAAGGAAAAATACCATTAGGGTCTACACCTCCATAAGCATCAAGGTCCATCAACAGAGCTTTAATCTCACGAGATCGAAAAGCTAAACTAGTTAGTTTAGCCTCAGGAAAACAGGAATGAGGAAGTTCAAGTTTTTCATTACTCTGTTTACTGTCAAAAACATCAGCCAAAAGGGTTGCCTTTTCCTTTGGACAGTGAGTGACTGAGCCATCTGGTTTAAGTAAAGGAGGAACTGTTGCATCTACACCAAAGAGTGCAGATTTAAGGGTAGACCACCATTTATGTTCCTGAGTTGTACCAGAGAGGGTTTCTTTTATGATTAAATTGTACTCCTTTTCAGTTAAGGCATAAACTCTCTGAGCAAAAGCTCGAAGCTGAGTATAGTTGTTCCAGGTTAAATCTGATCTGTTACCCTTCCAAAGGTGATAGGCCTCCTGCTTCTCCAAATAAGCACGTCTACAATCATCATTGAACCACGGTTTGTCCTTCACTCGGTACCTTAGCACACGAGAAGGGATACGCCTATCAATTATGTTGACTAGATTCTCATTCAAAGGGACAACAGGATCTACACTATTATATAATTGTGACCAATTCAAGCACAAAAGATCATGCAAAATCCCATTCCAGTCTGCTTGGGATTTCATATAAATTTTACAAGAATATGATATATCAGGGACAGGCTGCTCAGTCTTCACTAATAATGAAATCAAGGCATGATCAGAAGTCCCGACTGGAGAACCAACCTTACTAGTTATAACGCCAGGGGAGTCAGTGTATACGAGGTCCAAGCAATTACCAGACCTGTGAGTAGCTTCATTTATGATTTGCTCACAGCCTGATTCCGAGGCAAAGTCTAAAGCTCTTAAGCCATGGCGATCGGTAGGAGAGATAGAACTCAACCACTCCCTATGGTGAGCATTAAAATCACCAACAAAGACAAACGAAGCCTTTCTATCATCTTCTTGTATCTTAGCCATAATGGTAAGAAGACAATCGAAGATAGAATCATCCATGTCTGGATTCCGGTAGATTGAACACAAATAAAAGTTGTTATGCCTGCCACAAACTTTTATTACCTGAATCTCATGACATCCACATTGATAGCAGGACTTATGAGAGGCAGGGTACTCGGTCCTAATATACACCGCCATTCCCCTGGCCCTAGGAATGGAATCACGTTGTCAATCTCTAGTCAATATAAGTTCCTCCTCCAACTGTAATTATTACTTTTGTAGCGAGTTTCACAATTAAAGGGGGATAATGATACCTGTAAATTTAGTAATCTCATGAAAGCAATAAATAATATTAAAGAAACAATTCTTATTTCAACAGAGGCTCCCAACCAGTGCTACGGATTCACGGCCAGAAAGGCCTTCGCCGTGGGCCAGTCTTGGTCCCTGACTCCCTTCTGTGGCAGAGCCACCTGCCTCCAACACGAAAACCGGCTCTTCGAAAAGGTGGAGGACTGTGGCTTTGAGCCAAAGCCGTCTCCCGGCTGCAGAGTCGTCAACGAAGCCGACCAAGCTAAGCCGTACCCAGCCTGCTGTCCCAGATACGAGTGCCAGCCTGGTGCCAGTCTCCAGTACCCGACTGAAGAGGAACTCAGGGCTGCTGCACAGCAGGCTGCACAAGCTGCACAGGGTGCACAAGGATAATTTCCTCATCAGAAAGTTTTAGACTAAAGATAGAATAATAAAAACAACCATATTTATAAACTGTACAAAGAACTCTCAACATATCTCATTCTGACGAACTATTTCATTTTACTGATATTTCATCTAGTCTTAATCGATATGATAAAATTTAAGTAATCTCATAAGAATATATCTATCATATCTTACCACATTATTCTCACTTTCTTGATTCTTCTTAAAAATGTTACTCGCAAACTGATATGTGAAAAGTAAATTCTTTTTATATATAAATGCTAAAGTTTTTATCTATTTTCATAAATAAATAAATCTATTCAACTGAACAGCATTGTTTTCTATGCCCCTTTTATTATATAAGTAACCTTATCAAAGGAGGTTAAAAGAATAATAAAATTTTATCAATAAACTCGGAATACCGACAAAAATCTTTTTGAGCTTTCACCTAATCGCAGAAATTCCAAAAATTAGCAGATTTGGAAAATATTTTTTGTTCTTTTTCTAAAATATTAAGACATGACTCAGGAACATCAAAAGCTGTATAATTATGAATAATATAATAATATTCTTTTCATTACAGAATTTCCATATCATCAAATTATTTGATGAATATTTTGTGTTCGGGATTTAGGTTAAAACAAGGTAATAAATTTGAGACGGTATTAGAATAGATTTTAGGTTATTGATTATTCTGTTAAATCCTAAAATTATTAGAATTGTAATAAAAAACCCTTTTTATTTTTTTGCAGATCATCTCAATAGATTGTGTCTTAGCTTCTTCCTATTAACATGGAAATTACCTTTCTACATTATAAGGGATCTCTTACCCCTGTATGATACTTTCTAAAAGTAATAAATAAAAAATGAATAACTACTTATAAAGATGCATATATAACAAACATTCAGGTATTGCTATTTAATTTCATTTATCGTAGTCATTGTTTGTTTGTTAGTTAGATTTGGCTTGAAAATTATGATAAAATTAGTATTTTCTAGCCATTCTTACGTAACATGTGTAATTTTGAGGATAATATTCATACGGTTCATTTAATAACCGTAAAGAATATTTTATTGCACGCAAAAAAAATGGTCTTCAGTAAAATATGAAATATAGTGAAAACAGATTTGTGTTTTAAATAAAAAATAAACCACTGAATGAGTGATATTGCTTCCCTGAAATGTAATCAAAGTGCATTATAGTTTGAGCATCTTTCTGGAATAGTTTATCTATGATACAAAATACAAAGATTTCAAATTACAGATACCAAGGCCATAGTATTCGCACTATTGTAGTATTAACAGCTGACTAATTCAGTGGACCAAACCCCTGAATGGCTGGGCAAAGACACTTGTGTGAAATAACCAATGATTTGAAAAGAAAAAATATATGATTTCATTTACAACGAAGACGTAAATTTGGCCTTTCCCGAAACACTGGAGTTATTTTTCATTTATTTATTTATATATCTAGATACGTATTATTCACTTTAATCCTGTATAACATTGTTCAAGTGGAAGTCGATGGTCTCAAAATATATGAGAAAGAATTTCATCCTAAAATTATAATGCGATTACTCTCTTCCTATGTCATCAGAAATTATTTGAGTAATTTCTGTTTAAACATAAAATATCTTAAATGAGAGCTGTCGAAAATTATATACCTATAGTTAATTTTTTTTAGTTAGGCAGATTAGCACCGACTCGGAAGGGTGCTCTTTTAGCTCGAAAAAGTTTCCTGATCGCTGATTGGTCAGATAAGATAATTCTGACCAATCAGAGAGCAGTAAATTTTTCTGAGCTAAACAGGTACTGCTGCGAGTCAGTGCAAATGCGCCTCATTAAGAAAAATTGAGTATAGTAGCTAGTCCATTGTGGTGAGTCAGACATTAGCAAAGGCCAGCCCAGCATCTTCATTTTGGAAATGCTGAGAACCTACATCCACCTTCTCCAATTCAAAAGGCATGCACTGGATACATGAAGTATACATATATAAACACATGTTTGTGTATTTACATATGTAATATATACACTATATATATATATATATATATATATATATATATATATATACATATATATATATATATATATATATATATATATATATATATATATATATATATATATGTATATATATATATATATATATATATATATATATATATATATATATATATATATATATATATATACAGTATATATATGTATGTATATATATAGGTGTGTGTGTACTTAAACTCATATTAATGAAGCTTTGAACGAACTATGGCATTAATTAAAAAATATTATTAGCTCTAAATTGCATTATATTTATATATTTGTTCACCTGTACAATTGATTATTGACTTTCCTTCCTCTTTTATTCCTTTCTTGTATCTATTCATGCATTTATTCATTTATTTATCCCGTGATTTTTTTTAGTCTTCGTCTATTTTACTTTTAATAGTTCATTCCATCCTTATTTCTTGCTTTTTAAAAATATATATTCATTCAAATATTTATGTTTATGTATTTATTTAATTATTTTTTCGTGGCTAACTTTATATTTTTTTTTCCTCTACATTATTTTGAGAATCTGCACCTTCTCAAGTGTACCTCAAACTCTGGTGCATAATTTCATTGACAATATAATAAAGAATAATGAAAAGTTTTCAATTTTGTGACATTGAATAAAAATATGACTTTCGGGGTAAAATCTGATCCAGTAAACTACGTAAGTATCATTAACCAAAGATCTCTTCTTGAAACTTCTCATCACCTTTATCGATTGACCTGAGGTCATTCTAAGACTGACCTCACATGTGACGGATTTTCTTCGTGAGAGTTCCTTTCATCAGTTTCAATTTCAATGTGTCAATAAGATGGAAGTAATAGCTATAATATATGTTTCCTAATATATATATATATATATATATATATATATATATATATATATATATATATATATGTGTGTGTGTGTGTGTGTGTGTGTGTGTATATATATATATATATATATATATATATATATATATATATATATATATATATATATATATATATATATATATATATCTTTTTCGTTTTTTTTTTTTTTGTGGACATAGTTTGATATTGTAAAAGGGTGTTAAGAACATAATGTCTTTCAATAATAATCTTTATTTTCATATAAAAATAGAAACAAAAGTATTTTAACAATCATCCAAACTACTTCAGCCATATCAATTTAACAGTTAATTATTTACATAAGTTGAATAAGTGAACTAAACTTGAGAAAATATTTATGCATATTATAAAAAAAAAAAAAATGATATGATTGATATGATATTGTGACAGCCTCATTAAAGGCCTATGAAGGATAAAAATCTGTATATATTATATAATGCCATGAAATCTTAATTCTACAGACATAGTACGGTTTGAATTTATAACTTCGTCAATGCTCTTTGCAGAAATCTTTCTGGGTCTCTTAACCCTGTGCAGCTTGTGCAGCCTGCTGTGCAGCAGCCCTGAGTTTCTCCTCAGTTGGGTACTGGAGACTGGCACCAGGCTGGCACTCGTATCTGGGACAGCAGGCTGGGTACGGCTTAGCTTGGTCGGCTTCGTTGACGACTCTGCAGCCGGGAGACGGCTTTGGCTCAAAGCCACAGTCCTCCACCTTTTCGAAGAGCCGATTTTCCTGTTGCAGGCAGGTGGCTCTGCCACAGAAGGGAGTCAGGGACCAAGACTGGTCCACGGCGAAGGCCTTTCTGGCCGTGAATCCGTAGCACTGGTTGGGAGCCTCTGTCAGGGGAAGAAAATTTTAGTTAATATAATCTACAGCCACGAGATATTTGCGATCTCCTCTTTTTTTCTGCATATCATGATAAAGTGATCAACTATATATATCAGTATTTAGTAATTATTGGTGTCTCTACACCAGACGAAAACAATTTTCCAACATCAAACATACTAACCTTTTCTGACTTCAGCAGGCAATGACGGACATTTGGTTTTGGCTGGATAGCATTCTGAGCAACAGCCACAACAACACAGAAGGAGGCAACAATCAGGAATTTCATCTTGGCTGTAATGAAAAGGAAAAGGGATATTCACTTTTGAGTCGATTTTTTGCCATTTGTTTACCTCAGAAGAATATTATATTTATTACATTTGAAAAACCAAAAGTCGTAAGATTCATTATTTTTTAATGAAATATAAGTATATTTCCTATAACCTTTCCTTTTCTTTATCGACAGATGTAAGTTAGAAGAATAAATTTAAGCATTATGATTTACCTGAATAATGATATAATTCTAATTTCAATTTCATAATGATAATATTGTGGCGCACTTTTAGTGTCATAAATATAAGAGTAAATTTTTTTTTTTCTACTTTTGATATATTACCAATCATAAAATGATATTATTGAGGTCTCCAGAATTGTAATTGTTCAGCAACTGAAAGATAGTTGTAAAATAACCATAGAATTTAAATAAATTTGCATTTTTATCATTTATCATCAAATTACATCATGCTGATATTGAAAGAATATAGGTTGGTTATTTCTCCTATACATTTTAAGGTTTTTATATGTATATTAGATTATTTAAAGATCTTATTAACATGAATATTAACCATGGAATTTTTTATCCTCTAAAGTCTAAACTCTTACCTCAAATCGATCTAGCGCTGTTGCTACTAAGAAGAACAACTGGTGAAATTGATGCTGACCAAAGATGCTGATGGTCTTTATATGCGATGTGGAGAGGAGATCAGTTGAGATGCCAGTTACTCCAATATTTACACTATTTTGGCGCCATTCAATGTGCCAAGTCTATCGTCGAGTTTTACTGAAGGGAAAACTAACTTTTGTTTGTTCTTAGTCCTGAAAATAACACACGTAATTCATAACGATATTTAATGAGTTATTGTTATCAAGTACATTACAATATAGACTATGAGTACAATTTGGCAGATGCAAAATTAGGTAAATTCCCAGGAATCTTCCTGCTGGAATTCCATGAGTAAGAACTAGTACATAACGCAAGATGGTTTGCTAAAAAACCGGATGGTCCACCCGTTTCCTCCCCTACCCTAACCCCGGCACCCAGTCAACACATTCCATTTCTCGGCTGAAGAAGAAGAAGTGTACATCAGATGTGTAGAACGTTTTTAAGAACGTTTTTACAAGTTTCTATTTTCTCAGTAATATAATTCAGTGACTTTCAGATAATTTATATTAATATGACTTTTGATCTAAAGTCTAAATCTGTATACTATTAATCTCCCCAGAATGTCATAAGTACCACGTATAGAATTTGTTGTTTGATAAAAAAAAAAAAAAAAAGTTTCTCAGTATGTGTATTTGTTCGTCACCCATTTAAACACATTTTAGCAAGTTTATTTTATCAGATGGACGATCAAACAAACATAAGCTCACATGTCTTTACAAGCTGTACCCTCATGCAAAAATTCTTAACAAGTTTTTACTCATTTTTTTTTCACTTTCTCTCTGCTATCACCTATTTCAGTTTTGTATCATTAACAATCTTCATCCATTCTATGACCCACTGGTGACTTATTTTCTTTTTTCTTATTTACTTTTGCCACCAATCCATCAATAAAGACAAATTTGTTAATATCTCGAATCCATATGTACGTCATTGCATTCTATTTACCTATCCATATAATAACACTTCATTCTTATTTTAAAACTTTCAATATCGTTCAACAACCTATTATGCATAGCCTACTATATATTCTGAAATTCAAATATCCTCTATTTGGTCACTAGCTTCTTAGGTAAATGCAAGTCACAGACAGCTGCATTTCTTCACTGTCAAACTTAACTGGTTCATGAAAAACACTTAGAGAGTACATGTCCCCCCCCCTCTCTCTCTCTCTCTCTCTCTCTCTCTCTCTCTCTCTCTCTCTCTCTCTCTCTCTCTCCACTGTTTTTTTCTAGTAATCCATCTGTCCCCTCTTACTTTCTAAATTACAGGCCTACCATACACTTAAAGGTTTAAAGGCCACTCATGGATGGCAGAGGCAAGGGACAATGGCACTCCCCTATCGAGCAGGACAATGCCCTAGAGACTGACCATGTATACATATGATCAGCGCCCAAGCCCCCTCTCCACCCAAGCTAGGACCAAGGAGGGCAGGCAATGGCTGCTGATGACTCAGCGGATAGACCTTTAGGCTCCCCCAAACCACCCATCCTTAGCTCACAAGGATGGTGAGGTTGCAACGACAAAAGAAACTAACGAGTTTGAGCGGGACTCGAACCCCTGTCTGGCGTTCACCAGTCAGAGACGTTACCACATTGGCCACCATAACTCTTTCACTCATAGTTCTGATATACAAATTAGTGTTATACACTATTATTCTTACAGTTACCTTCACCTTTGCCTTTCTGTAAGGGAACAAATGTCTTTTACCATTTCTTCTGAAACTTTCTTTACCCCCCCCCCCCTGTATGCTTCACCACTCCGGTTCACCTCTTAGTACCAATATTACCAATGTACTGAAGCATCTTTCTCGTATACCTATTAACGGCTATAACATTTCTCTTCCCTGTTCGTCCTAATTGTCCTCTTTACCTTCTTAGTAATCACTTATACTTACTGTGACGGGCCGAGAGAGGGTTGTGAACTCAAAAGCAGGAAGCAATCGACTGAGTTATATATTAAGGAACACTCTTCTTTATATACAAAACCTCAAGGCAACAGGACATAACATGTTCGAGAGACAGACAATGTTCAGAGCAAAACAGCAGACATGAATTTTCATGATCGTTTGAGTGTGAGGGAAGAGCGAAGATACAAGCATATTATATACAAAAGGAATTATGTACAATTGTGTGACACACGGTTGGTACATTACACATAAACAAATCCCGATCTCACTTCATTTAATATTGTTTCTCATTTATTTTCTTTAATCAAGCCCTTGGGCTTGTAGCATCTTGCTTTTCCAACTAGGGTTGTAACTTAGCTAGTAATAATAATAATAATAATAATAATAATAATAATAATAATAATAATAATAAAAGATACGCACTCATTATCTCAAGACTAAATACGGTTTGATTTATTCGTTTATGTTACCAAAATATAGAGAAATCTTTATTTTTCTACCTCATTAAACTCTCATATCCTCAATCTATCACCTTTTATCTTAATTCTCCCGTTTACCTTCCTGTTACAATTAATATTCTCAACTGACCTCAGGATTCCATCTTGGATGTACTCCATCCGCGTCAGTGACTTCTTACAGGGTTACTCTCACTTAAATGTACATTAATGATCGAACTCACAACTGTTTCGATTATGAAAACGAGTTGGTTATCGAGTTTGATATGGTCAAAGCCAATATATAGATGTCGGTCGGACAGAACTGTCATCTTCCCGCCACTGGCTGACTGTGACGTCACTCCGGCTCCAACTGGTGATTCTCTGTTAGGCCGTGGCTTTGTATATTAAGGCATTATTGTTATTTCCTTTGAATTATTCTTCCTCTTGACTACTTAATTTGATACTTCCGTTATCAGAAAATTCTGAGAATGCCTAAACAATTTTATTGATAAAATAATATTACTGTTGACAGTACAGCAGTGTGAATTCATCAGTGAGAATTGAAGTAAACTCGGCTGTAGTTGTAACTTTTATTAATGAAAATAATATGTACACACTTAAATATAATCATAAATAAAAACTATTTACACATATCTAAATATTTAACTTTAAATATAAAAATTCAATGCTTGAACATCCTGAAATGTAAAAACTATTTAAACATATCTAAATATTTAACTTTAATTTTTTCTGGCATCTCCCCGATCATTTTCAATTTTTGTCTTTCTTTTCTTAATTTTGATAGCATTATTTAAGTACCTTAGTCTAAAATATATAGATATCTTTGCAAAAAAATCAATAATGTCGTCTGGGACCTTTACTCGTGATCGTTGCAATTCAGCAACAAGAGATTTTTTGCACGATTTCCCTTCTAAAAGTGATGAACCGTGGATTGTGTTGAAAACTTCTCGTAGCACAATTAATTGAGAATAAAATTCATCTGATGGCATGTACAATTCACCTCTGTTTACTATCCCAATCCACGATTCATTTGAATTTTTACACTCTTTCATCTGTCTTCCTAATTGTGGATATTTTGTAGAAAACTTTTTTACAATATAACCACCTATATATTTAAGAGCTTCATCTTCAATTACAGTGGCAGCCGTTTTTTCGTTTTCTTTATCTAGAATTTGATTGTTTTTATCTTCTGAGGGGCATTCAAAATCTAAATCTTTAAACAATGAGCTGGTCAAGTATAGTTCTAATGCTAATTCTCTATCATCACTGTATTTGAAATTGCATGCAGATTCATTTATCAACATATCATAATTGTTGCCCTTTGTTTTGAAAAATAACTGAAATCTCGTATAGAATGAACTCTTTCAATACAATTTTTTAGGTGGGATTTCAGTTACCTTCATTACATGAAATTAACTCACCTTTTGGTATATGTACAGATGGGACAGCGGTTTTCTTCAATAACCTCATATTTTTAGGGCTCTCAATATTCAGCAACCTTGATTTCATATCATCAATGTAGTCCTCTGGTGTGAAATGAGCTGAACACACCACTGCATGTTTTGGATTGATTTCATCAGACCGGCAACACACGTGTATCCACTTATCACAGAAAATTTTGTCTCTAGGAAACGTAAAATACTTGATACCATTGCCTTTTGTTTTTCTCTTGGTATTCAGACATCCATAAACAGAACAGTTATTTGGCATTGTCGGTTAAGTGACTGCTTCCGTTGTAAATAGAGACAATATAGCTTTGGTTGTAACAAGGTAACTGACCGCTACGAAAGGTTTTGTATGACTGAGCAGGGTCAATTGTGGCGAAGGCCTTGATTGTGGCGAGCTTGACGAGTCCTGAAGGGTGAGTCATGGATAATCAATCCCCTGTCCGACCGACCTCTATATATTGGCCTTGGATATGGATATGGTCAATATTTTTAAAACGCTTCTAGTGCATCACGAATATTCGGGAGTATTGGTCCCACGTGTATAAAAGGACAGGGGGAAGCGAGAGGAAAGACCTGACTGAACCCTGTTCATGTTTGGAGACATTCTTCATCTACATCCTCTGTGATTCTGAAAGTTAGTAACTACAAACAACGATAAAGTATTTTGAAGAAGACAAAGAACATTAAAATAACATTCATCATCATAAGTCATATTTCTACATATCAACATTTTATATCTGAAACTACTCAACGACAACTGTCCCTCACTGCATAGAAGTTTGGAGAGTCAACTCGACCTACTTCGTAAGCTTGCTTCAAGATTACCTTGCCTTATGCAAGACACGGGCTCTTGGATTTATGTATATCATTTAGAGTTGGTATGTTGTGAGTATTCGGTGGATTCTTGTGTACTGATGTGAATAGTTATGTTAAATCATAAATACAGTTTTATTTTCTGTTTTCTGGCTATCATTATCATTTGCTGTTAATTTTTTGCTATTGTTTCATAACATTTTTGAGTAGATTTTGCACAATCCATATCGTATACGATAGTTTCTATTACAATGTGTCAATAACATGACAGTAGTGACTCTAATATATGTCCCCTGGTGTATATATATATATATATATATATATATATATATATATATATATATATATATATATATATATATATATATATAATTCACGTTATTGGTTTAGCCATAGTTTGATAATGTAAAAAGGTATTAAGAACATAATGTCTTTCAATAATAATCTTTATTTTTGTATAAAAATAGAAACAAAAATATTTCAACAATCATCCATGTCAATTTAACAGTTAATTATTTACATAAGTTGAATAAATGAACTAAACTTGAGAAAATATTTATGCATATTATAAAACAAAATTATATGATTAATATGATATTGTGACAGCCTGATTAAAGACCTATGAATGATAACAATCTGTATATGTTATATTATGTCATGAGATCTTAATTCTACAGACATAGCACGGTTTGCGTTTATAACTTCGCCAATGCTCTTTGCAGAAATCTTTCTGGGTCTCCTAACCCTGTGCAGCTTGTGCAGCCTGCTGTGCAGCAGCCCTGAGTTCCTCCTCAGTTGGGTACTGCAGACTGGCACCAGGCTGGCACTCGTATCTGGGACAGCAGGCTGGGTACGGCTTAGCTTGGTCGGCTTCGTTGACGACTCTGCAGCCGGGAGACGGCTTTGGCTCAAAGCCACAGTCTTCCACCTTTTCGAAGAGCCGGTTTTCGTGTTGGAGGCAGGTGGCTCTACCACAGAAGGGAGTCAGGGACCAAGACTGGCCCACGGCGAAGGCCTTTCTGGCCGTGAATCCATAACACTGGCCGGGAGCCTCTGTTAAAATGATAGAATATTCATGAACAAATACATACTATTTAATAATTTACCTGCTCTTCTTCAACGTATATTCTTAATGATACAATGTATGAGGTAATATCACCTTGGATGGATAGCATTTTTTGTAGAAACATATTGGTCAGTAATAAGTAAATATCATAGATACTAACCTTTTCGGACCTCAGCAGGCAATGTTCGAACATTTGGTTTTGGCTGGATCGCATTCTGAGCAACAGCCGCTGCCAAGCAGAAGGAAGCTACAATCAGGAATTTCATCTTGGCTGCAATGAAAAGGAAGAGGGATATTTACTTTTAAGTCTGTTTTTGCCATTTTTTTTACCTTAGAAGAATATTATATTCATTATATTTGAAAAACCAGACATCGTAAGATTCATTATTTTTTAATGAGATATACTGTAAGTATATTTCCTATACCCTTTCATTCTTTATCGATAGATGTAAGTTAGAAGTACAAATTTTAGAATTACGATTTGCCTGAATAATAATATAACTCTAATTTCAATTTCATAATGATAATATTATGGCGCACTTTTATTGTCATAAATATAATACAAAATTAATTCGTCAATTTTTTTTATCTTTGCTTTGGATATATTACCAAACATAAAATGATATTATTGAGGTCTCCAGAATTGTAATTGTTCAGCAATTGAAAGATATGTGTAAAATACCCATAGGATTTAAATAAATTTGCATTTTTATAATTTATTATTAAATTACCTCATACAGATATTGAAAGAATATAGGTTGGTTATTTCTCCTATACATTTTAAGGATTAAATATGTATATTAAAAGATTTAAAGATCTTTCGAACATGAATATTAACCATGGAATTTTTTACCCGCTAAAATCAAGTCTTACCTCAAATCGATCTAGAGCTGTTGCTACTAAGAAGAACAACTGGTGAAATTGATGCTGACCAAAGATGCTGATGGTCTTTATATGCGATGTGGAGAGGAGATCAGTTGAGATGCCAGTTACTCCAATATTTACACTATTTTGGCGCCATTCAATGTGCCAAGTCTATCGTCGAGTTTTACTGAAGAGAAAACTAACTTTTGTTTGTTCTTAGTCCTGAAAATGACACACTTAATTCATGACGATATGTAATGAGTTATTGTTATTAAGTACATTACAATATAGACTATGAGTACAATTTGGCACCTGCAAAATTAGGTAAATTCCCAGGAATCTTCCTGCTGGAATTCCATGAGTAAGAACTAGTACATAACGCAAGATGGTTTGCTAAAAAACCGGATGGTCCACCCATCTCCTCCCCTACCCTAACCCCGCCACCCAGTCAACACATTCCATTTCTCGACTGAAGAAGAAGAAGTGTACATCAGATGTGACGAACGTTTTTAAGAACGTTTTTACAAGTTTTCTATTTTCTCAGTAATATAATTCAGAGACTTTTAGATAATTTATATCAACTTGATATGACTTTTGATTTAAAGTCTAAATCTGTATACTATTAATCCCCCAAAATGTCTCAAGTACCACGGATAGATTTTGTTTTTTTGATAAAAAAAAAGTTTTTCATGGTTTATATTTGTATAGGCACCTATTCAAACACACATTTTAGCAAGTATATTCTATCAGATGGACAATCAAACAAACATAAGCTCTCATGTATTTACAAGCTGTACCAGAGATGGAAAATAATCGTTTCAACACTAAATTTTGCTTCCCCTCATAAAGGAAAAATGTGAAAATGATGTTGCAAGATATTGCTCTAGTGTTGCATTTCCTCTCACAGCAAAACACTATAAATGAACCCCCATTACTTGTAATATTTGAGTCATCTGTCAACATTTGTCAAATCTGTGGGCTTTGAGTATTCCTTCAAATTTGTACCATCGGCTCCTTATCAAATGCTTAAGCAATGAATCGCACTATGAAGGTAGATATCACCTAAGAAACGTCTTTAGAAACGTGCCCTGACGACCAAAAAGAAAAACAAGTGGAATTGCCCAGAGATGGACAAGTTCAGTACCAGTGACGCAACAGTTGCCTGCCAGAATACTGATGAGTCAGCCGTTGTACCAAGGATTTATCTAGTTTTAGTTGGATTAAACTTGACAACAGTGAATCCATTTGGAAATAGACATTGTTGTAATATAATTCTAATAATGTTTTTAATGAGATATTATAGCAGTTAATCGGAAAATAACGAGAACCGTAGAATCGAAGGAACCAGAAAATTCATGTTTTTCTTAATCAAGTATAACCTCAATTACAACACAAAAATTTAGCCTAAGGGCTGTGTAAAAAAGAATAATCAATCTGAAGCATCCTCAGAAACCAGATTTACATGCGACCTTCCAGATCAAATAAAGATAATACATTTGGCAAAGATTACTTTATAGATCCTCAGAGTGAATTTCTGGGGTTCGATATACTGCTAGTGAGCATATATGTATATATATATATATATATATATATATATATATATATATATATATATATATAGATAGATAGATAGATAGATATAGGTATAGATATATATTATATATATATATATATATATATATATATATATATATATATATATATATATATATATATATACACGAAAAGAAAAATTAAAAGATGACTGGAGTTATAGTACTTCCGTCCAATAGTGAGACCATTGATGTCACTATAACTCCAATAGAAATGACACAATGCCATCTATTGAGAAAAGTGGAAGAAACTCGTTTCCCAGTAACCCTACAACCTTAGAAAACGAAAGTATAGCCACAAACGATACTGTTTTGCTTCTATTCTTATTTTTATATCTATCATTATTCTACTTTATAACAAACGAAGCTTCTTAACATAGAATAAATTTTATGATCGCACTTGTCCAAATGTCACCGTAATAAAAAAGGAATTGGATAAATGAAAATTGTAATTATTGTATTGAGAAATGCTCGAAAAGTTATCACCTCTTAGCTTTCGCCCATGGTGAGAGTTTGTAGCCTATACAGTACAAACAACCGCCGTTTCAAACTGTACAGTTCGTTTATATTTCGTCGTCCTACGGCTCTATTACACAAATTATTATTTTGTAGAAACTAATGACACTGTTCGCACTGAACGGTTCGGTTTCCATTCGTCTTTCGTCCGGCATTCGTACGTACGGTTCGGATACGTTTGGAAGATATCTCCGACGTACGAAACGTATACGTATCAGACCGCTCAGTGTGAACAGAGATATGTATCTCTTTCGGTCACGTTGTGTTATTGGAAGGACTTAAAAATATTAAAGGGATTTTTTTACTGACGGGACTAATTGTCGGCTAATTAAGCAATAATGAATGGCGAGAGGTTAAAAGAGTTGAGGTATCAGGAGAAATTAAACATTTACTCCCTCTCTCCCTCTTTATTATTATTATTATTATTATTATTATTATTATTATTATTATTATTATTATTATTATTATTATTATTATTATTATTATTAGCTCTAACCTCAGTTTGAAAAGCAGAATGCAACAAGCCCTTGGGCCCCATTCAAGAATAGCAAAATAATAAAAAAAAAATGGAGGGGGGAGATAAACTATAGAAGATATATAAGAAAATGGAAATAACTTCAGTATAACTCTAGCTATGTATTGAAGAAATGCAATAATCAAGGCTTTGGAAACAAAGGTCAAAGAAGATCAAGAGAAGGCCATATCTTACCATACCAAACTTACCGTATGAAAAAAAGAAAATAAATAAAAGGAAGAAGAGAAAACTACGTAGGAATCTTACTCCAGACAGTAGAAGACCAAAGGTCGGAGGCTGTGGCGCTATCCTAGAAGTTGTAGTGGCTACTTACTTACGAGGGAGTCTAAGGCAAAGGCATATGTATTAGGCTTAGTTCTGTCAGATATAAGAAGGAGGATAATGTTCGAGGGATACAACTGATTATTCAGTGTGTGTGTGTGTGTGTGTGTGTGTGTGTGTGTGTGTGTGTGTGTGTGTGTGTGTGTGTAGGCAATGGAAAGAGCTATAATTACAGAAAGATTGAAGCCGTCAGACCAGTACTTAAATTATTATATAATTCTTTAGTGGTAGTAATGAAAGACTGGCTGATACTTCAACCTACCTACCACTTTTATATATTTCACCTTGTAGAGTTGTCATTTGATTTGTTATCTTATTTTTCTTCCAATTTAAAAGGAATAGATTACTGTGAAATAATTGATAATAATGTTTAATCCAATTAAACAGATCACATTCAAAAACTAAAAAATAGGGTATATAATGATAATCCGTCTCTGCTTTTCTAACATTTAAAATCATTTAAGAAAATCCGTTGCATTTAGCTCAAATCAATCGATGCACAATGAAATCCACAATATGAAAAGATAAAGATTACAAATTTCAGGTACCAAAGCCACTGTAACCGAACCTGAATTGCAGCAATGAATAATCTCCCTTGGTAAAGTCCCTCGACAAACCCCCAGAATGGCCGGGCTAAGATGATTCTGCCCACAGGCAATGGCTCTTTAGAAAATAAATAGGCAAGTGAAAAAAGAGATTTACTGCTACTCACGCAACTCGCTTACTGGACTTTCTTGGCCAATTGAATTTTTTTCTTTCTTTCTTTTTAGCCGGATAAGTCTGGTAAGATGGACCAGACACATTTAGACTTCTTTAAAAAAGAAATTTTGAGAATTTTATGATGATGTATTTATTGTAATTCTCTAAACTAATCAAAATAATTACCTTTCGATAAACGCATGTAATAATTGTCTCAACAGTCTCATTTTCCCTTGTTATTTTGACTCCTGAAATGGTACCGGGTAGTAAGTCGACTACGGACTGTAGCCAAAAGCTTGGTTAAGAATTGTACAAGACTAACAGCCATTGCCTGGTCGCCCTTGGGTAAGCGTAGGTATAGAGGGGCCTTGAGAGCTTATTATATGTACTGCATATATGTTCGATCCTTGGGAGATTGACCGGTCCTTGCCTCTGCCATTCATGAGCGAACTTTGCAATCTCTTCAGAATTTCCAAATGTATCATAATTGTTATTGTGATTTCAAGTAGTAAAAAAACCAATATGATGAATGAGATCAATTAAACACTTTAACAATAGATGTTCTTTGTTTATTAATACGAATAGTGGTATTCAATTCTTATTCATTCTCTTCTGACAGCATCATGATAAATCGCCTATAGATTAATTAGACGAGATTCCTGTCAATCAAAATAAGCGAAATGAAGAACTAATGAGATGAAATACTATGCAAATCTTGTGCAATATTTTCATAACCTTTGCATTTAATAAAGGCGTCTTTATTCTATGGTTTACCGGAAAGTAAAGTTATTGAAATTATATATCATGTACGTAAATAACCAACTACCTATTTAAGTAACTAAACCCTATAGCGTGATTCCTTTCATATATATATGTATATGTATATATATACACACACACACACACACACACACATATATATATATATATATATATATATATATATATATATATATATATATATATATATATATATATATATATATGTGTGTGTGTGTGTGTGTGTGTGTGTGTGTGTGTGTGTGTGAATGTGTTCTCGTTCTTCCTGTGGCTCAGCCACGGAATGAAGCCAGGGACAAAGAATGGCCCATGAGAGAGAGAGAGAGAGAGAGAGAGAGAGAGAGAGAGAGAGAGAGAGAGAGAGAGAGAGAGAGTTATACCTTTACTTTAGTTTGTGATTAACTGTGCATCTGATGAAGATTTGTTGGTCTTGAATCTAGTATACAAATGAAAATGATCAACTAATCATATCAATTGTTCGTCATTTATAATAAAAGGCTTTTACATAATAGCTTCAATGTTTCTTCATCCGTATAAGGAGACGAAGTTAAATGTCTCAAACGTAATGCCTACTGTGGACCACGTAATATATCTGAGATACCGTAATGGGATATTACAGTAAAATAGATTTCCAAAACAAAAGAAAAACGTTTGCCATTACTTATATTCGATTTTCCTTCTTCACACATGGATGCTCGCTCGGGTAGTGAGCGAATGACCAAACCTGGAGCCCTTTCGTAACCAAACTGACTTTCGCAATCTGCACTACTTGCTCCCACTCATGGAATTCCAGCTGCAATATTCTTGGGAATTTACCGCGTTTCGAATTTGCCATATCGTATCAATTCCCTCGTTGAAATTTCATGAACATGTTAAATAAGACATTTTCATTCATAATTATTCCTAGTTATAGAAGAAAGTTGATTCAGTATTCATAGGACCGACTAATTTCGCAAAATCCCTGTTCGTCCAGGCGGTGTTGGACAAAACTAGTTGGCAAAGATCAAAGAAAAAGGTGGTATCTGGCATCTCGTGGGATCTTCTTCCCTTGCAGGATATAAACATCAGAGCTTCTCTGGTCAGTGTCAAATACTCCGGCTGTTCTTCCGAGTAGCAACAATACTAAAGCTAACTAAGGTAAGAGTTGGGAAGATATAGAATTAAAAGGCTATTGTTTAATGTTTTTGGGCTTCTTAGATGAGACTTTTATACTTGTTGTTCACGGCAGTCTACTTCAAAAGAAATTATGAGACAAAAAAATGTCATTTTTCATATTGGCACGCCAGAAATTTTTATTGATAGCAAAAACATAAAATATCGATAATGTAATATCAAACTGTTTTTGCTTATTATGGATAAATTATCATATTGCCGGCTTCCATTAAAGTTCAATCATATCATACTTTTTAATAACTGTTTAGCAATTGAAATGAAGAATATTCTCATTTTATTTATTGAGAAGCAGATCCAACAAATAAATTTAAGACAAAAATATATTTTCTTAAAAGTTATTTTGGTAACCAAGCTTACATCTATAACAATAACAATATTTCTTAAAATTTGAATCATCCATTTTTATAAAATAACTCTGACTTCAGATATTAGTTTTGAAATACTATAGAGATGATTTCCATTGCTTTTCTATCTTGCCCCATTGAAAATAAATATTCAAAATAAAATACTTCCCTAAAACATGAAATTTAATTCCCCATCGGGATACAGAAGTTCTACATAAAATTCAAAACTATAGATATGCAACTAAAAGATTTTTTTATTTCTTTTCATTACAGCCAAGATGAAATTCCTGATTGTAGCCTCCTTCTGTGTTGTTGTGGCTGTTGCCCAGAATGCTATCCAGCCAAAACCAAATGTTCGAACATTGCCTGCTGAGGTCCGAAAAGGTTAGTATCATTCTAACTTCTTTCCACTTATGGAATTAAAAGAAAAAAGAGAGACTATTGGCCTAATATAAATTGTCAATCTCTAGTCAATATAAGTTCCTCCTCCAACTGTAATTGTTACTTTTGTAGCGAGTTTCACAATTAAAGGGGGATATTGATACCTGTAAATTTAGTAATCTCATGAAAGTAATAGATAATATTAAAGAAATAATTCTTATTTCAACAGAGGCTCCCAACCAGTGCTACGGATTCACGGCCAGAAAGGCCTTCGCCGTGGGCCAGTCTTGGTCCCTGACTCCCTTCTGTGGCAGAGCCACCTGCCTCCAACACGAAAACCGGCTCTTCGAAAAGGTGGAGGACTGTGGCTTTGAGCCAAAGCCGTCTCCCGGCTGCAGAGTCGTCAACGAAGCCGACCAAGCTAAGCCGTACCCAGCCTGCTGTCCCAGATACGAGTGCCAGCCTGGTGCCAGTCTCCAGTACCCAACTGAGGAGGAACTCAGGACTGCTGCACAGCAGGCTGCACAAGCTGCACAGGGCGCACAAGGATAATTTCCTCATCAGAAAATTTTCGATTAAAAATAAAATGATAAAAATAACCATATGTATAAACTGTACAAAGAACTCTCAACATATCTCATTCTGACGAACTATTTCATATTACTGAAATTTCATCTAGTCTCAATCGATACGATAAAATTTAAGTAATCTCATAAGAATATATCTATCATATCTTACCACATTATTCTCACTTTCTTGATTCTTCTTAAAATGTTACTCGCAAACTGATATGTGAAAAGTAAATTTTCTTTTTATATATAAATGCTAAAGTTTTTATCTATTTTCATAAATAAATAAATCTATTCAACTGAACAGCATTGTTTTCTATGCCCCTTTTATTATATAAGTAACCTTATCAAAGGAGGTTAAAAGAATAATAAAATTTTATCAATAAACTCGGAAAACGGACAAAAATCTTTTAGAGCTTTCACCTAATCGCAGAAATTCCAAAAATTAGCAGATTTGGAAAATATTTTTTGTTCTTTTTCTGAAATATTAAGACATGACTCAGGAACATCAAAAGCTGTATAATCAAATTATTTGATGAATATTCTGTGTTCGGGATTTAGGTTAAAACAAGGTAATAAATTTGAGACGGTATTAGAATAGATTTTAGGTTATTGATTATTCTGTTAAACTCCTAAAATTATTAGAATTGTAATAAAAAAAAACACTTTTTAATTTTTTGCAGATCATCTCAATAGATTGTGTCTTAGCTTCTTCCTATTAACATGGAAATTACCTTTCTACATTATAAGGGATCTCTTACCCCTGTATGATACTTTCTAAAAGTAATAAATAAAAAATGAATAACTACTTATAAAGATGCATATATAACAAACATTCAGGTATTGCTATTTAATTTCATTTATCGTAGTCATTGTTTGTTTGTTAGTTAGATTTGGCTTGATAATTATGATAAAATTAGTATTTTCTAGCCATTCTTACGTAACATGTGTAATTTTGTGGATAATATTCAAACGGTTCATTTAATAACCGTAAAGAATATTTTATTGCACGCAAAAAAAATGGTCTTCAGTAAAATATGAAATATAGTGAAAACAGATTTGTGTTTTAAATAAAAAATAAACCACTGAATGAGTGATATTGCTTCCCTGAAATGTAATCAAAGTGCATTATAGTTTGAGCATCTTTCTGGAATAGTTTCTCTATGATACAAAATACAAAGATTTCAAATTACAGATACCAGGGCCATAGTATTCGCATTATTGTAGTATTAATAGCTGACTTATTCCGTGGACCAAACCCCTGAATGGCTGGGCAAAGACACTTGTGTGAAATAACCAATAATTTGAAAAGAAAAAATATATGATTTCATTTACAACGAAGACGTAAATTTGGCCTTTCCCGAAACACTGGAGTTATTTTCAATTATTTATTTATATATCTAGATACTTATTTGTCACTTTAATCCTGTATAACATTGTTTAAGTAGAAGTCGATGATCTCAAAATATATGAGAATGTATTTCATCCTAAAATTATAATGCGATTACTCACTTCCTATGTCATCAGAAATTATTTGAGTAATTTCTGTTTAAACATAAAATATCTTAAATGAGAGCTGTCGAAAATTATATACCTATAGTTAATTTTTTTTAGTTAGGCAGATTAGCACCGACTCGGAAGGGTGCCCTTTTAGCTCGAAAAGGTTTCCTGATCGCTGATTGGTTAGATAAGATAATTCTGACCAATCAGAGAGCAGTAAATTTTTCTGAGCTAAACAGATACTGCTGCGAGTCAGTGCAAATGCGCCTCATTAAGAAAAATTGAGTATAGTAGCTAGTCCATTGTGGTGAGTCAGACATTAGCAAAGGCCAGCCCAGCATCTTCATTTTGGAAATGCTGAGAACCTACATCCACCTTCTCCAATTCAAAAGGCATGCACTGGATACATGAAGTATACATATATAAACACATGTTTGTGTATTTACATATGTAATATATACACTATATATATATATATATATATATATATATATATATATATATATATATATATATATATATATATATATATATGTATATATATATATATATCTATATATATACGTATATATATATATATATATATATATATATATATATAATATATATATATATATATATATATATATATATATATATATATATATATATATATATATATATAGGTGTGTGTGTACTTAAACTCATATTAATGAAGCTTTGAACGAACTATGGCATTGATTAAATAATATTATTAGCTCTAAATAGCATTATATTTATCTATTTGTTCACCTGTACAATTGATTATTGACTTTCCTTCCTCTTTTATTCCAAAAAAAATTAATGATACTAGTAATAATACTTTCGTTTTACAACTGCAACATCTGTCCACACTATCATATATATATATATATATATATATATATATATATATATATATATATATATATATATATATATATATATATATATATATATATATATATATATATATATGAATCAAATGATTATATGTATAATCGCCAAATATGTCCAAATCACTATACTTAAAGGACTGAAAGGGGGTTAAAGTTTGTTTGGCGCATCCGAATTAGAAGTGAAAAAAATAGGTGCATTGGAAACAAAAGGTTGGCCACCCCCCTGGTGTAATTCATACATATGCTAGCCCTTTCTGTTTAACAATATGGGAATAAAAAGTCTTCCCATTTCTTGTAGTACATTCAATAATGTGAGAGCCTTTTAACTGAAGTATTATTTGCCACAATTTCCAATGTCATAAGTGGAGGTTTTGAACATATCGATGGTGATCCACAATCTAATCTATTTCTGGTTGTAAAATCTTAATGTATTTGAAGCTTCGCTTAAAAGGAGAAGAAAGGGCATAGAGAAATTATAAATTTATCATTGTATGCAAGTTCTTTCTTACAATCATCAAAAAATAGAATTTCAGAAATTTTGAGAGATGTAATCGCAAAATTGAATGTATGTATAGCTTTGCTAATACAACGTCTTCCGATTTTACAACTGTTTATATCCGAGTTGCTAGATAGTGTATAATTTACCTTTTTCTTTCTTAAGCAAATACGCTTATCGAATGTGTTTTTCGATAGGGGTTCTTTAGCAGCCCTTTTTTCCCCTTTTTAATCATTATAAACAATAGAAAATTACAATCGGTATTCATATCCTGAGAAAAGTGTAGCCTATATAGATCTTCGGCACCCGAAATATAGAGTAATTCCCCAGGTATATTTGTGACGAAACGCGATGACTAACAGCGCCTATGCTGTGCGAAGCCTCCTGGCAAAAAACAGGTTTAAGTCCCTCATCATTCCACGGCGTTCGTTCTTCTCTGATTGCCTAGAGCTTGTCTCCTGGCCGGGTCTCATAGTTCATAGTCCCCTAATCATCCACCCGGGTACCCTGAAAATGGAATAAAAGGAAGAAAAGATTTTGGTCTTGATATGTTTATCCTCAGCCGTTATAGCTTTCCATATGAAATGGCATTGTTAGTTTCAACATACTTTTATTAATAGTTGACATTTACGACAAGAATTAAAGTCTTGCTATTCAGAAAAAAATAAGTCGATTTGAAAATAAGTATTTTCAAGATTTGTGTCTAATATATATTTTCAGGATATTTATCTAAATTAATATGGTTTTATCCCTTTCTCATCTGCAAATCTAACTTTCTTTTTATGCGAATGTTGCTATTAAGTTTTGGACTGTGAAACGTAACTCCAGTTTGGGGTATAGTTCATAATTGTTAAGACCTTCTTAATGCTGTAAGCTCATCACGGCATAAAATTCTTGAATGATTCATATAACTTGAAACCGCCTGTCAACGTGTAACCTAATTCAGCAAACCAACAAAACATTTTTGAGGCGTTAAAGAAAGCAAAGGAAAAATGGCATGATCTAGAAAATTAATCTTTTCAAAAGCTGAATATATTCAATTCGAAGAGCCACTATCCTATTGTGTTATTGGAAAAGTTTACAGAAGTGATGCATAAAGAATTTATACACAAGAATGGTTTTATCCAGTAAGACTCTTTTCGTCGTTTTATATGCAAAAGAAAAAAAAATTCTCTACGGAAAAATTTGCCAGCCTTATCAAACAATCTGGATCATTTGGTAAGACAATCTATGTAGATTGATAACTTTTTAAGTTGCAAAAAAAGAATCGGATTTTAAACAAGTGATTCTACATGTAAAAATACACACATATACACACAGAAATATGTACTATATACGCTGTATATGTATTTATATACAGTATATTCATGTACACAATCATTTTCACAGGCATATATACATACACACAGACATGTGCATATATATATATATATATATATATATATATATATATATATATATATATATATATATATATATATATATGTATATGTATATAAATGCATATTTGTTTTCGTAATATGCATGCATATGTACATACATTTAAACATTTGTGAACATATATACATATATGTGGTATATATAAGTATATATATGTATTTGTATATATACACACACACACACACACACACACACACACACACATATATATATATATATATATATATATATATATATATATATATATATATATATATATATATATATATATATATATATTTTCTTTTCTGCAAGGGGATACTTTAACGTGGTGAAATAGTTTGTGTATTGCCATGATCAGCAAAGCAGTAGGCTTCTAGTCAAGGCTACCCATAATAGGTTGGTTTGCTGTGAGCGATCAGACGAAAATCCCCTACTAACACCAATCCGTACTAGCCAGCGTGGTGATGAAAACTGGCCAAACCACATACAGTACTTGAATAGACATATATGAGGTCTTTGTCCTATAGTGTTATTTTACACACACATATATATATATATATATATATATATATATATATATATATATATATATATATACTGTGTATATATATATACTGTGTGTATATATATATATATATATATATATATATATATATATATATATATATATACATATAAACTGTATATATATATATATATATATATATATATATATATATATATATATATATATATATATGTATGTATGTATATACACACGGACATTTTTATATGCATATATGCATACACACGCGCACACACAGACACGTATATATCTATTTACATATATATAATTGCACATATATATATATATATATATATATATATATATATATATATACATATATATATATAGTAGTCTACATAAGGGAAATTGAAAGTTGTGTATATGTAGAAATGCTCAACAGTTTCGTCCGCTGATGGACCTCTTCTTGGAGCGTTTATTATGGAAAATAACGCTCCAAGAAGAGGTCCATTGGCGGACGAAACTGTAGAGCATTTCTACATATACACAACTTTCAATTTTCCTTATGTAGACTACTATATACTGAGTTATCTTTGTGCTGAGGAAGATTACATCTGTAATATACATATATATATATATATATATATATATATATATATATATATATATATATATATATATACATATATATATCTATATATATATATATATATATATATATATATATATATATGTATATATATATATATATATATATATATATATATATATATATATATATATATATATATATATATATATATATACGTAATCTAATGTAAAATTACCCGGCTTGGGGATTTTGCTTATTGCAGTCATTTTACTTGGATCAGAAGCAGGTTTTATATTACAACGCAAAAAATATCCCTTACTTCACGTCAACTGCCAGTTTTTGTTGACCGCTTAATGGCCAAGATAAAATTCACCATTGAACAACCAGGTGTCAAAGTAGGTTTTGACAACTCTCAATCATTGCAGTTCATGTATAATTGAACGTATATAAGAATGAATATACATTATCTACATACATATGCATATATATATATATATATATATATATATATATATATATATATATATATAAATATATATACATATATATATATATATATATATATATATATATATATACATATATATATATTTATATATATATATAAAGAGAGAGAGAGAGAGAGAGAGAGAGAGAGAGAGAGAGAGAGAGAGAGAGAGAGAGAGAGAGAGAGGGGGGGGGAAAGATATCATATAAAATATTGATGGTCTTTTATGCAACGGTAAGATATTATTTTAGTGCCTATATATAAACATATATAATTATATATATATATATATATATATATATATATATATATATATATATATATATATATATATATTTATATCTATATACATACAGTATTCATACACACACACACACACACACATATATATATATATATATATATATATATATATATATATATATATATATATATATTGTACAGTATATACATGCATACAAATAATACTGAATATATGTGTAGG
>NC_090735.1:144457319-144469819 GCF_036898095.1 Palaemon carinicauda | reverse complement strand
GAAATAGTTTATCCCAGACACGAATGTTTTACTTTTTTACCCTTTCAAAGCTTCCATTTTTTTTTTGCCTTGGTTTGGTATCAGCGAATGAGACTGGTTTTTGCACTGCCTTCGTTCCTTGCTGATCCAATTCGCACACGCCTCTAAAAATCCATGGGGATTTACGCAACGCAGTTGCCTGTTGTCTCCCGAATACAACTTCTCAATGTCATTACAGTTTCTATGGAGATTTTATCCCATTTCTAACATGTTTCTTCGAGTGATCTGAAAGCAGTGACAGGGACAGTTTTCTTTAACTGGGAAGATGGATGAAATAAGATAAGGAAAGGATATATGAAGTTACGTCAACGTCTTGCAACTCGGCTGATCTTTTGTCTTTGGGTATAAAAAGGGTAAAATCATGGTCAATGCCAGATACCTCGTTGTCCTTCTCTACAGTACCACAGCGTGCAGTACTCAGGTAAGTGCAGATTTGTTTATTAGCATTTATTCTTTTAGCTAAGTACTCTGGTAAATTTTACGTTAGATGAACCTTCCGTAGTTTGTTTGTCTATGAGAATTGTATCAAAATATACATTCTTCTGTGAATATTCTATTTGCAGGACTTTATTTCATGTCCACCTCTAAAAACACCAGGTTTTGTTGATATGGTTTCTTAACAAATTCTAGAGAGTATTAGAATATGTTTCTCTACACTACATTATTTTTCTCATTGCCGCCTCAAAGGAAATGATGTCACAAATATAGCTGAAGTCTTTGTTCTTTCTTCCTTCTGAAGAAAGATATTATCAAACATTTTCATGAAGTCAATCAATGGATTTGCATTTAAATACCAAAAATAGTGTTTCTCCTTTTTCCATTTTAGTGAAAATCCGGACAAATGAAAAAGTTAAAATCTCATCATGCAAAATTGAATGCCAATATATTGCAACTAGTTTTCTTCAGAATGCGAGCCATAGTCATGTTTTCTTTGATGAAAATATTTTTAAGTCTATCAAAAATCAAAAGATATCAATAATATACTTATTTAACCCAAAATCAAATAAGGTAGTTTATCGTTAAAAGGAGAAGCTGATGTTGTCATATTCTATGGTTAAAGGGATTGATTTTCATATGATATATTATCCTACTAGATTACAAGATGTCTTGGGGAATATGGGATGTAGATTTACCAGTTATAAAGATATACTGTAATCAAATGATGACTAATTCCGTAAATGTCTTGATACTAACTCTACAGACCTATCTACGAAAGTTCTTAATGTAATCTACATATCCATCATGCTTTAGTTTTGTGTCTCGAGGATTTATTCCTATGAAATTAGTCAACATTAGATATTTTCTAAATACGTCGAAACGGAAACATTGAACTAAATTTTATATGATTTTCTTCATCTTTATCAATCACAGCCAAGATGAAATTCCTGATCATCGCCTCCGTCTGCGTCGCAGTCGCCCTCTGCCAAAATACAGTCCAGCCTTCACCCAATGTTCGCAACTTGCCTGCTGAAGTCAGAAGAGGTCAGTATTCTCTACTCTTTTTAAAACATCAAGATTCGGAAGAACAAACACGCATCTAAAATTTTTGTAATTTTTGTAATTTTTTTTTTTTTTTTTTTTTTTTTTTTTTTTTTTTTTTTTTTTTTTTTTTTTTTTTCAAGAGAAGCTGTCCCCTCCTAGTGCAAAGGAGTTTTTTATGATTATTATTATTATAGGTAGAACCATTTGAAAATATTTTATTCAGTGAAAATTTAAAACAAAGTTTTTATGAAAATATCCCAAGAAAACCAAATATACCTTGGAGGTATGATTAAAACTTTTTCTCTCTCATTCAGAGGCTCCAACCCAGTGCTATGCATTCACTGCCAGACGTGGCTTCCCCGTGGGTCAGTCATGGTCCCTGGCTCCCTTCTGCGGTAGGGCCACCTGCATTGCAAACCAAAACCGACTTTTCGAAAGGGTGGAAGACTGTGGCTTTGAGCCAAAGCCATCTCCCGGCTGCAGAGTTACAAATGAAGCCGACCAAGCTAAGCCGTACCCAGAGTGCTGTCCCAGATACGAGTGCCAGCCTGGTGCCAGTCTCCAGTACCCAACTGAGGAGGAACTCAGGGCTGCTGCACAGCAGGCTGCACAAGCTGCACAGGCTGCACAAGGAGGACAGAGTGGTTAAGGAATGGAACGTTAGATTTTTCCTGATTTTCCATCTCATAAGTCTATGATTTGTGTATCCGACTGATGTGTTTGAAATTGGGTTGTGATGACAAAACACACTGAGAAATTCTATTAACTTCTAAACAAGAACTAAAATAATGTGTTATGTACTTGAAGTGTGTTAAGCATTTATCTGTAAACACAATAGCATTTTCTATAAAAATTCAACATTCTAACCTCATACGTTCATCAGAGTCCGACTTATGATCGTTGTTACTATGAGGATATAAAAATATATAAATGAGAATTTTCAGAGTACCAATTGTAAAGAAGGAATAAAAACACTTATTTTTCATTCATTCTTTTAGTATATCCTTGACATCCCCTCCAGAAGAAGAAAATATAGGTAGTAAATACATGAGCAATTCTCTTTTCTGAAAAGTAATCTTTAATCTATATTCCATTGTTATATCCTTGTCTTTGACCTCGGTTCAATCAAACCAGGTACTACTATTTGATATGAGCTTGGATTACGTAAGCTTTTATGGCATACCTATAAATACCTTAAAGATGTTTTGTCCTGATTACATCTATTCCATCATATTTCTAGTCTAGATATTTGCATATACACAGCTAACACCTCGTTTGGATAGGTTTTCATTGCAGTTAACATAGACCTTATTAGCCTCTTCATACGAGAGAATAAAATACCATAAAGAGATTGAATATATATCGGGATATTTAACCAACTTGAAGATGCTGCATTGCCAAACGTATGATTGCTCGGTCTCTCACCTTCCCTCAGGTAGGGGTAGAGGGAATAGTCGTACCCTGGTGAAAGGGGATTAGCCCGAAAGGTCCTCTCTGAAACCACAGTCTCCCATAAGTTGCAGAAACTTTCGTGTTGTAGTTAGGAAAGGGGGAAGGGGTGGGCAGGGGTGAATCTGTGTGTGCGTGGGTTTACATATCTATCTAAATATTTAGCCGTCATTTTTGACGAGTCGTGTATACTAGTGTGTGTGTGTATATATATATATATATATATATATATATATATATATATATATATATATATATATATATATATATATACATACATATATATATATATATATATATATATATATATATATATATATACATACATATATATATATATATATATATACATACATATATATATATATATATATATATATATATATATATATATATATATATATATATATATACGTTACGTGTGTATATATGTGTTTGTGTATCTGCGTGTGTTTGTAATAACCTACACACGCACATTCACAGAGACTAACACACACACACACACACACACACACACACATATATATATATATATATATATATATATATATATATATATATATATATGTATATATATATATGTGTGTGTGTGTGTGTGTGTGTAAAGAATAAAAACGCCTTCAATTTTCTGAGCAATGCTGAAAACTATAATTAAATTGTGATTTACTAGGAGCCAACTGATACCACGAAATGAGAGCACTTTTTTATAACCTTCCTAACGAAAGGGTTTTGGGAATAAAAATGTTTTCCTTTATTTTAATGCAGTATTATTCGATAAAAAACAAAAACAAAAAAAAAATTAAATTCCAGTTTTATTCATTTAAAAGTTTCGTTCAGATTCCAATGAAACTTATACAGAATCATTTGAATAATAGTACGTATACTATTATTATTATTATTATTAGTAGTAGTAGTAGTAGTAGTAGTAGTAGTAGTAGTAGTAGTAGTAGTAGTAGTAGGTTGCTCCATTTATGAATAACGATTTTTTATTTTATCCTTAGCATCTTTTCAAATTTGAAAATCTTTTCAAGCAATTGAACTGCCATAATATTTCTAAGTTCTTCATTTACATTTGATGAATAATCAATCACTTATTGAGTTCCTCTATATCGTCTGTTTACTATTGAGAGAAAGGGAGATAAGCATAATAAAATATTCATTTTATACACTCTATGCACGACAGTAATATCCTTTTCATGCATCGACACAGTAAGAGATAGTTTTGACTCAGGATATAAGTTCGAATACTTACTCAGCCAAAAGCATTTATCATAAATGAAATCCCAGTGGATATACGTTCCCTAAGGTAAAATTCAATACTAAATGCCATTGTGATTTATATTTTCATTGATCAAAATCACAATTGTTAATGATTCATTTATACCCGACGAAAAAAAGCATAGCTAAGTACTTTTTCTACAAATATAATCTTAGCTTTTCCCAGAAGGGCTATTATCATATTCAAATGATGCCAAACTAGCTGAAGTGAAAAGTTACTTTTAATGGTAATGAAATTTTCTAGAAATGAAGCTGATACTGAGGAGAGTTTCTTATATTTTATTATTCATAACGAAAGTTACAAGAAATTATATTAATCTATGATGAGAGCAGAAAAAAATTATTAAAAATATAAAAATAATTGATTTCTTTTTCAGCCTCTCCTAAAGAACAATTGATTCTGTTAATTATGCAGCTTGAGCTCCTTGTGCAGCCTGTGCAGCCTGCTGTGCAGCCTGCTGTGCAGCAGCCCTGAGTTCCTCCTCAGTAGGATACTGGAGTTCGGCACCAGGCTGGCACTCGTACACAGGACAGCAGGCTGGGTACGTCTGGTCAATATCGGGCTCGTTCGATAATCGGCAGCCTGGAGAGTCATTTGGTGGTTGACCACAGTCTTCTATCCTTTCGAATAGTCTGCTTCCGTCTTGGAGGCAAGTGGATCTACCACAGATGGGATTCAGGAACCAAGTCTGTCCTACCTCGAAAGATTTCCGGGCGGTGGAGCCATAGCAGGCATTTGGGGCATCTGTAGATAAGGTGAAACAGATTACTAAAAACTCTTCAGGCACGATATTATTATTATTATTATTACTATCCAAGCTACAACCCTAGTTGGAAAAGCAAGATGCTATAAGCCCAGGGGCCCCAATAGGGAAAAATAGCCCAGTGAGGAAAGGAAATGAGGAAATAAATAAATGAAGAGAACAAATTAACAATAATTCATTCTAAAAAAAGGCAACAACGTCAAAACAGATATGTCATATATAAACTATTAACAACGTCAAAAACAAATATGTCATATATAAACTATAAAAAGACTCATGTCCGCCTGGTCAACAAAAAAGCATTTGCTCCAACTTTGAGACAGCAATTTCCTCTCAATTGATGCTGGTAAAAAATTAATGTACGTAAAGCTATTTTACTATTCAAACTGTAGGTACTTTCAAAATCGAATAAATAAAAGTTTAAAAACGAAACTAATGCCTACCTGGCGACACATTGGCCGGCAAAACACGAACGTTAAAGTTGGAATCGACTTGTGTTTGACCAAGAGCCATGGCGATACAGAGAGATGCCACAATCAGGGATTTCATCTTGGCTGTGGAGATTTAAAGAAAAGATGAGTAACTCACATTTTTTTCATGTCTGAATGAGAACGAAAAAAGCTATTATAAAGAGATATATATCATAATAATTTATCGTCAAAATTTCATCGTCTTCTTTCACAGCAGGGTTTAAACTTTAGTATGTGGCCATTACATTAGATGCTCCTGCTTTTTAACTTGGATTACCATAGGACTTTTCAAGTTTCCTTAAGTTTCAAGATAGTAGAACCGAAATTACCTTAAAAATATTCTAAGCTTTAAAAATTACTTTGAAACCATGCAAATTACCTCAAACTTAGATAATTACCTTAAAAGTTTAACCAGCTAAAAAAAAAAAAAAAAAAAAAAAAAAAAAAAAAAAAAAAAAAAAAAAAAGCTTCCCTGCAGCTTTTGATGCTTTTGGTGGCAAAAAAAAGCATGACACGAACACAGGAATTTTCAACTCCCAATACCTACATCACAGCCTCTAGCCCTCGCACAACCATCTTTGCTTTTATGCTCGAATTATTGTAAACTGGATATCTTTTACAGAGAACATAGCCACGGTAAATTGCATTATATTCTCAAATAAGACTACGACACAAACTGTTAATAAGGCGTTTAAATAAGTAGAATATCTCGAATGAAAACTTATATTGCCACTAAAAATCCTTATTCTTCTCCAGAGTTAATCAGTGAATAACTTAGCAGAGACAGAGAATCAGAATTGGGAACGCATGACAGTAGCGTCAGAGATCCACTTTCCACAACACTTTGCAGTACCCCCCACTCCCAGTCAGCCCCAGCCCCTACAAAAATATACATTCTTATCATACGCAAGCACCAAAAGATTTCTTTTCCATATTGCTTTCAACATTTGGTGATATATGTTGTAGTGCACACTATTCGAGAAATTTACCTTGGTCGATTATTATTATTATTATTATTATTATTATTATTATTATTATTATTATTATTATTATTATTAATAGAATACAAATGGGGGTTTTAGGGAGCCTATATGTCTACATGCTGAATCATCAGCAGCCATTGCTTGGCCCTCCCTGGACCTAGCTCGGGTAGAGAGGGGGCTTGGGCGCTGATCATATGGATATATATGGTCAATCTCTAGGCCATTGTCTTGCTTGCTAGGACAATGTCACTGTCCCTTGCCACTGCCATTTAAGAGTGGCCTTTAAACCTTTAAACGTTTATAAAATGTCTCTATATCTGAAAGATTTTTCCCGTTATTGATCTTTTGGATTCGTGAAAAGAAACATGTTTCTGAGATTGAAATATCATCAGATTTTGACAATTCTAATATGTATTGTAGCTATTTTCATCACTGTTCTTTAAAAATGCGAGACCTTCAATATATTCATTATTTCTATGAACGCTGTAGGTTCGTCAATCATCAAACATAGCTCAGAAGATCATGGAAATTAAAAAGAATGACTTCAAAAGGAATGCTGATTTCTAGTCATGTTTATGAAGTGATTTAAGGCATATCCAAATGTACTGTATTATTCATCGATGGAACTTGAAAAAAAGTTGACTTTTGAAGGAGTAAAATCATCATGAGGAGAACTTTCTTTGATATGAAAAGTATATTAAACTACTTTATAAAAAATCACGTCACTTGTAATTATCAATATTCACTTTTTTAAACCATATCTAAACAATCTATAAAGGAAGCCATCTTTAAAAAAAAAAAATCAATTAAATGAAAGAAATTTCTGTATTTCAAAAAAAATTCTAAAACAGTATATTAATGTACTTGCGTGTAATCCTCAACTTACGTTACCTTTCTTACGTAAAGGATGCTTTTAATAAGGATACGGAGTTGTTGAAAGAATGACCATACTACCTAGCTTATATATTCGGCGCTGGGTCTCTTCTGGAGAGGCAAGATGCCGTTATTAGGTATAATTTTCGACATCTGCCATTTAATTTCCTTTCCATATTCTTCTTCCAGATGCACTTTTATAATAGTATATTTACCTTTCATTTGGAGTTCTTCCAGAAGAACACGACGGCAGGAATATAATTATCAAATACAGTATATATTTTAACCCAGCAAAGGGGCTTAAATGGTAACATATGGCAACCCTAGTCTATGTTTCCAAGATGCATGGCAAGTCGAGCTGGCAAAGTTAAGAAGGTCATACACTCGAGGAAAAAATGATTAGTATTATCCCTGAGACCACTTCCCCGCCAAAACTGCCCCCCCCCCCCTTCCCCCAAGGGATACAGCTTATTTATTTTGCAGAGGTTGAAGTTCATGAGAATCCCCCCCCCCCCCACCCTTACATAATCTGCAGGCAGTGGGCATTTTTTTTTCTTCTCACCCCCATGATATCTTTTGGTCATTAGTTGTTAATTCCATATATTTGAGTTAGTAAAATTTAATGGACTTTGTGATAACATCTATAGTTATATTCTTGCTCATGCATACGTATGTACCGAAAATATATAGTAAACTTTCTTATTGTTACAAATTTAGTAATACAAATACGTACCGTTTTGAATATTTATCATAATAACATTGCCTTTTCCCCATCTGTTTCTTTACCTTCCTCTCGGATAAGTATTTCAAAAACCATCGTTACTGTCCTCCTTCAGTTATAATGGCTATCCTGGATGTTAATTTACTTAGCCTTGCATGGTGTCTCGGCCCTGCATATTGACCAATTTTATCCAACATTTTGTCCTTTGTATAAGAGTTGTATAAGTCACTTTATATTTGTGTTGGTATAGTTTTTGTTATCAGTATTTTCAAAATAATGTTCCAATATGGGGTAATTTTGTTGCTTTTAAGCAGAATCCGGAACCAGCGCGTCTTAGACTTCGTCAGAGTCGTTCAATGTATTGCATCATTCGTGAACTGCAGGACAATATTCGAGACGATGCAGTCGCCTCCAGACAATATGATATTCTTTTATGCTCAAAAACTTTGGTCCCTCAAATGAGGCACTCATCTGAGCTCCTCTCGCTGATTATGAGACTGATGTCACACCAGGTAAATCCTGATACCTCAAATCCAGTTAGCACATAGGTTCCGTTTTCTCTCGGAGCTTCTGCTGACATAGTTGGTAGCAACATTACCTTCCATTTGAAGAGACTAGGGTTCAATCCCAGTATGAGTTAGACATATATATATATATATATATATATATATATATATATATATATATATATATATATATATATATATATATATATATATATATATATATATATATATATATATGCTTAGACATATATATATATATATATATATATACTGTATATATATATGCGTATATGTACAGTATATATATATATATATATATATATATATATATATATATATATATATATATATATATATATATATATATATATACATGTACGTATATATATATATATATATATATATATATATATATATATATATATATATATATATATATATATATATATATATATATATGTATGTATGTATGTATATATAATCCACATATATGTGATAGATAAAGGTAAAGCGAACGCATGGTAGATATAAGAAGGAAATAGATGATTCTGTAATAATAGATTTTATTTTCGCCCGCCGTAAAGTTGACTTTTAAGAAATGGACCAAGCAAGGGATTGTTACATCGTTTTAAGTATTGCCTTTCCCTGTTAAAGAGTCATTGGCTGGGCATAGCGAAGCTTCCTCAAGCTGCCTTTGTCTTCAACTCCAACAGTTGGGGAGTTGGTGGTACCCGGTGAACAATATATCCCGAGGCTTTAGTAATTGGTAAGTAAAGAACTGCGTAAAGGTGACTTTCACTTGTGTAGATTTTTAGTTCTTTATTATTATTATTTTTGTTTATTGGTGATCTGTTAGTTATTTCTGTACACTAAATGTAATTCAAATACACAACTGATAATACCTGTTAGTTATTGGCTTGTATGCTGAATGCTTTTTAAATAACCATTGTTTAACTTTTCTGTAATTGTTATTTCCGGAAATAAGTCTGGGAGCACCTAATTACCATCGCATCTCAAGCTTATAATCTGGAGGGAGGTCTTTAATCATTAAGAGCTGGTGTTACTTGTATTATCCTTACATACAGACACTTGTTGCTAAATAGACTGATTGTTGACAACGCTGCAATATGGTGAAGTATTTTTTCATTCTAAACTCAAAGGCAAGTATTGTTTTGTTTGTTTTTTAATCCAATCCCAAGCAAGCCAGTCCTCCCCGATTGGGGGCGGCGCCCCCAATCGTGGGAGGATGTTCCCTATAGCGCAAGGTAGACCTTAAAGTTAAAGGTCTACCGTGCGCTATAGGGAGGCTTGCTTTAACCCTTAGTTTTAAGTTCGGCGAGTATTATTTTCTTTTGTACTTTATTTAGGTTTTTGCAACTTGAAGCCTATCGATCACAAACTTAAAGTAAAGTTTTCCTAACTAATTTTCTCTTCACATTAAAGTAGATTCATTCCTGATTTTAGTATTAATAATCCTACTCTTAAATTCTAAAGTATATAAATTGCTGTTTTACGAAACTGGTTATTTTATTAGTTGCTATTTACTTATTATCAGTCTTTAAGATATCGATCAATTATGTAAGGATAACTTAACTCTTTATGTAAATGTAACCTTTCTGATAACTTTACTTTTTTTTCAGATTGGATGGCGATAATTCAGGTTACAATGATGTAAGGACTAAGTTCGATCAACAACTCTGGTTTCTACCTATGGCGGCTTGGTTTGGATGAAGATTGTTACTGGAACTCCTGTCAAGGTCTTTTATAAATACTTAAATTGATACTGGAAATCCTGCTAAATTTGTTCATGCCCATTGGTGTTTGAAAGTCAGTTTTGTACTGGAAGATTTGGGAAATTATAAATCTTAGAAGTTCCGGTGGTTTAAGTTACTGGTCAGTTGTAAGTTATGACAGGTTAATTTAATTTGCTTTTTTTTTGACATGACTATTTGCTCTTCCAGTTTTGGTAAAACCCACGCCTAAGGTTTGTGGTATTTCTGGCAGGGAAAATCCTGGTTAGCTGGCCATTTAATTAGTTAATCTTAATTTGGCTTTGATTTGGAAGATCATTCAGAATGATGAGCATAACTTTGGGTCAATTTAAAGTATGGTTGACTTATCTTTCCTTTTTATCATGGTTTAATTGTATACTCCAAATAAACTAATATAATCAACTCCGTGGTTGTCCTACATAATGCATCTTTAAGCTATTACTAAGATATGTAATGTTGAAAATTAAATGGAAAATTTTTACATTTTGGTTCGGTCTAATTATTTTAACCAGTTTAAGAATTTTTTTCTTAAAACCCGGAACTCGGGTTTGAAACATTTGACTTTATTTTGTAATAAGACCCGCTTGGTGAATGCTCAAAATAAGTATGATAATAGTTATTCAACTAAAGCTTCATTTGTAATTATTTAAACTGAGTAACCTTATTGACCACTTGTCAACCAACGAATCACAGATTGAAAGTAGATTGTTTGTAGTTTCTCAGCTGAAATATGAAACTGTTTATTTTAGGTTTTTACGCAGCTCTAATGTGCGAACTAGGAAACTAACTGAAAGTAGACTGCATCAAACATAAGTTTGGTGATAGAGCATTAAGTTAAAAACTTAAACTAGGGATTTAAGTGTGATATTTAATAAAAATCCTTACAGAAAATGTTTAAGGTAATTTACCAATAATTTAATAATGGAATAACTTGACAGCTGATGAGATTGGTCAGACTTACTTTCTCTAAAGAAGCTTATGTTCATAATGAAAATATTTTGATAAAAAAAAATTAAATGGTATAAGATACATTTAATGAAGTGAAAACCTGGGGATATTGTATCGTTCATGAAAGAATTTCAACAGGGAAAACTGAAGAATTAGATTCTTGGTCAAACGCTAAACAGGGCTTCGCTTTTCTTTTTATTAGTTTAAAGTAAAATTAATTCTTTTAGTACTTGCATTTCTAGTTCTGGGTGTATTAGTTCTGGGAGTATTAGCATTCTAATACAATGAGGCCTTTTTTAAACTTGGATGTGTTTGACAATTGGAAGCATGGGAAATGGCGATAGTGCAACGGGGCTATTATCTTGCAAGCAATTATGAAGTTTGTTTCTACTGAAATTTTGAGTAAAATAATAATAGAACTCCATTTGCTTGTAGGTTCAGAAAAGTTTAGAGCTAATTTTAAGAAAAAACATACTCACATTTTGCGTCCTAAAGTTTTAATTCTTTCGTAATTTAAAATAATTTTCTTTTGATTTTTAACTAAAGTTAAAACTATAATTTCACTAAAAAATATAAATTTTTTCCTATACTGAAACTTGGTAGAGAATTTTACTTTGAAGTAAAGTTAACTCTAAAATCTTTGCTTTGTTTTTTTTTTTTTTTTTTTTTTTTTTTTTTTTTTTTTTTTTTTTTTTTTTTATCCGAAGGGAGTTTTATTTGGGATGTAGAACGTTAAGGTAAGAGTTCGTAACTGGGGAAATACACTATTTCTAGAATCCTATAAGTGTTTATGGGGCTAACAGTTACGGTACATGTGAAACGACCATTGGAGAGTTAATGGGCAGATACTTCTACAGTTCAAGAGTGACTTTGGTCATACGAAAATTCAATAATTATATATCGAATGTTTCATAAATCCTGAGAAATTAGCTGTAATTTTCAAAATATTGTACAACGATGTAGATTGTTTTAAAGACAGTTCTATATTGTAAAGAAATAACTTCTGTCCTGTTGCAGGAATCGTTTAACTCTGCTACGGTATATCAACAAATGTAGCAGTTAAGATATTTTATTTCAGGCTTATACTAACTGTTGTGTTTAACTGATAGCAAAGGAATAACTTTATTTTAAGAGGACACACTAACGGATCCAGGAAGGTGGTTCGTGAAACCCATGTTTGAAGAAAATAAAATTGACTATAACCTGTAGTTTTTC
>NC_090735.1:144449819-144452319 GCF_036898095.1 Palaemon carinicauda | reverse complement strand
CAAGCGCCAGGGAAATCTGTAATATGAGGCAAAAGTAGGGATTAAGTCAATCTAGCTTACGATCCGAATGTTGTCGACACGTAAGGCGATTTGGTAGGTGTAAACAAAACAGGTGGAACCTTGAATTCGAAATTAGAATACGTTGATTACAATGAAACCATTCTAAACAGTGTCTTCAGCTATCTGTGTGAACAGTCTCATTGGAATAAGTTTATTTCAAATTCAATCTTAAATCCATTCCTGCCAACACCTGCTCAGACACAGGGGGAAATTATCATCAGGAAATACAATAACCTTGGGCTAAGAATAAACAGAATCCTATCTTTATATATACTAACCTCTTAGAGTATCAGCTGGTAGGTTGCGAACATTTGGTTTTGAGGGGATCCTAGTTTGTGCGTATGCTGCCGCAATGCACACCAAGGTAATTAGTAGGAATTTCATCTTATCTGTGAATACAAAAAGATAAATAAAAATTAGGTAAATTATGGACATAGTGAAAGCAATTTGTTAACAACATACCAAAGTAACGGCACGCTGTCTCTCCAAAATGACACGTGGTTTACTACTTGTGTAGATCAGTAATTCTTAGATTGTGTAGTTTGGTGGTGGTTTTAAAACTCACTATAATCTTTCAGAAAATATTGTTTCCATTCTAAATTACTTGTAGTATCCTCCATCATTATAGAAGTAGTTGAACGTGTATATCACACTTTAAGGAGAGCCCCCACTCCCCTATATCCTTCCTTATATTTTCATTAGTATTTTCTTGTTATAAACTTTCGGGTTCCGTTTCTTTATCAACTCTATCATTAATTTTTTTGTTCAACATTATTCAATTTTTATGATTTTAAATTATCCTGGCAATAACTGATTGAACCCTGGTCTAGGAAGAAGTTAATGTTTTGTTAAGATTCTGTCTGAACCTCTGGTTTCAGGAAATTTTTAAGCATGCACTTGCTATTTCGGATAATCAGGAGAGGAAAGTTATCCTAAAAACTGGTTCACGCTCCCCATGTTTGTTCCAGCCATCAGCTTGTCGCACTCGACTCCAACACAACTTCTTACTACTGTTGTTAACCATTAGCTAAGGCCAGTTGGTACACGTACCATTCACTGACGAATGGGCACGACAACTGCTTGGCCTCTGCTGATGGCGTGAGTGAGGACCCCGGGCGATATATGTTCATTTTCTGATTTGTGATAGCCGACTGCCGGAAAATGAGACTGGCTGACAGACTGGGTGCTGCGTTAGCCCCTCATCTTTAACATGCTCTGCCTACAATCAGCTGATTTGTCATCAAGTACCACAGCAGACCAGTCCCCTCTCGTATTCATATTAATATAACAGCAATGATAATAAAGCAGTGATTCATGTAAATATAACAATGATGATAATAAAAGCGAAAGAATTGCGGTCAAATCAGAGTGCCCGCCCTGCATCAATTTTGCCTCTCGTGTGGAAGGGCCTCCAGACGAGAGAGGTATTAGTTTGTTGTGGAGCTTAATGGCAAATCAACTGATTGTGGGCAGAACATGTTAGAGATGAGGGGCTGCACTATGATTAACACAAAATAAGGCATTCTTAGTTTATGATAACCATGGTATAGACATAAATTATAACTATAAAATAATAATTCTTATACACTGTACAGCTGTTATTTGCAATGTTTAATTCATTTACAATTATTTTTCAGATATTCGAGTAATGAAAAACACAATTTTAAGCGTGCCCATCAATAACTCCAGGTTTCACTGTGAAAGCTCAATGACACCGAGAAGGTGGAAAGTTATTGCAAGTCAGAAAATGAACAAGTACCGCTTAGGTTCTCGTTCATACCGACGACTTGTGGATCCGGGTGGAACCATACGTCAAGGTCTACTACAGTAGAGGGTAAGTTGTATAATATTTTTTCATTCCTTATACTAGTATGCGACTTTTTATACTCCTTTTATTAAAAACCTTCTCATACGAAGTATTTTATCATGAAATTCCGTCATCAAAATCTATTATGATATATTTCCTGAAAGAAAGTTATTATTTTTAACTGGATAATAAAGAATACAGAGCTTTTGCAAAGCAAGTTACTGAATGGTGTTTTTCCACCGGTCAAGGGTCACCACTGGTGTCACAAAGCTTACCTCCCTTATAACACACTGGCGTGACCTCTTCTCTTGAATATCCGAAATAGAATTTTTAGTCTTGCTTTGACATATTCCACAAGTATGACGCATAGAAATTTTATATAATAACTTTTTTATTGAATGAAATGGTCGTGAATATATCCTCTACATACACGTTGTTGTAAGCTAGTGAAGGTCTTACCAGAATAAAATGATTACTTAGTGTTTAGGCTTCTTCATTTATGATCTAAGATATTCTTTTTATTTGTTTTTGAGATTCTAAAGGCTCTTTCATATTCGTCCAACACTCACATATTTGAATTTTTTTTTCATTTACTAATCTCTCCTATATACCAGGGGGAAAGATAGGTCCGAG
>NC_090735.1:144424819-144444819 GCF_036898095.1 Palaemon carinicauda | reverse complement strand
TCTCTCTCTCTCTCTCTCTCTCTCTCTCTCTCTCTCTCTCTCTACGATGTAAGATCTCTCTTCCCAATTATTGCCAACACTTGAATAACTTGTGCAGTTCTATGATTTCAGAAATTATTATATTAAGTGTATGAAAGTGTATCCTAACCCAGGAGAGGAAGTTTATTTGATGCAAATACATTTTAGATCATTTCACCCACAAAAAATCTTGTAAATTTAAATAATGGAAATAAGTAATTTCAAATTACAACTCTATAATCTGGTATTTGTAACTCCACTGAATCAACCATTCATGACGTAAAAATTCATTTTTAAACCTCTCAACATTGCCATTAGCGGCTTAATCTATAAAACATAACCCATAATTAACTATGAACCTCTAATAGTAGAATATTACAGCCATACCCAGCAAACAACATCGAAGTTACCAACAATGAACTTCATGTATTATCTAGGTGCAACTACGAACCCACCTAGAAATAGGGTATAGGTGACCTTACCTTAATCGTGAGTTGCCATCGCCCATTTTTTCTTAGGTAGAATAGTCAGCAATATTATTATTATTATTATTATTATTATTATTAATAAATGCTAAGCTACAACCCTAGTTGGAAAAGCAGGATGCTATAAGCCCAGGGGCCCCAACAGGGAAAATAGCCCAGTGAGGAAAGGAAATAAAGAAAAATAAAATATTTTTAGTATAGTAACAACATTAAAATAAATATTTGCTATAAACACTATAAAAACTTTAACAAAACATGAGGAAGAGAAACTAGATAGAAGTCTGCCCGAGTGTACCCTTAAGCAAGAGAAATCTAACCCAAGACAGTAGAAGACCATGGTACAGAGGCTATGGCACTACCCAAGACTAGAGAACAATGGTTTGATTTTGGAGTGTCCTTTTCCTAGAAGAGCTGCTTACCATAGCTAGAGTCTCTTCTACCCTTACCAAGAGGAAAGTAGCCACTGAACAATTACAGTACAGTAGTTAACCCCTTGGGTGAAGGAGAATCATTTGGCAATCTCAGTGTTGTCTGGTGTATGAGGACAGAGGAGAATCTGTAAAGAATAGGCCAGACTATTCGGTGTCTGTGTAGGCAAAGGGAAAGAACCGTAACCAGAGAGAAGGGTCCTATGTAGTACTGTCTGGCCAGTCAAAGGACCCCATAACTCTCTAGCGGTAGTATCTCAACGGGCGGTTGGTGCCCAGGCCAAAGGTGATATCTGATATGACTAGATTTTTAGTTCTCAAGTGTTTGTTTACCTTTGACTTATTAAGCCTCTTATGTCTTGTGAAGCTTCAGCTCTATTTTTGGTTACTTTTATGATATCTTGGTTCTTTTCTTGCGATTCAGAGACGTTTTCATATAGTCAAAATATAATGACTGATATTTGGTAGGAGTCAATCTTATTTTTTGTACTTTATTTGCTTTCATTTACCTACGAGCAACAGTACTGTCTGTTCTTAGAATGTTTCAGTTTTATTTATATGCTCACGTATAGGTCAAAAAAAAAAAAAAAAAAAGTTTGTCATAGCAAATGTGAGAGATTTTTACAATTGATCCATTTTACCTATTGATATGGTAAGATTTATGTAAGGTGGGTTTTGTCGCATTTATCAAACGTAATTTTATCAAATTATAGAAACAATTGTTGATGAAAGCTTGTGTTTGAAAATGAGAACAGGAGACGAAGTTTAGAGCCTAAAATATTAAATTCTTCCTTGTATATATGCATATCATTTGGGAATTATGAATATTTAACTAATTATCACGTTCACCTTGATATAACGTATAGATCAAGGTAATTAAAACGTGTTTTGGAAGCATAATTCTATAAGTTCTGCCATATAATAGAAACAAGACCCGTATACTTCATACAGTTAAAAACCTTTCAACAGAAAAAAAAAAAAAACATTGAATATCTCACTTGTGATTTGTTATGAGGCCTGCAGTTTTATTGTACAGTTAGTTCCTGGTATACAATCGTGGTTATCCAAAAAGCTATTTCTTCTTCACATCTGCTTCATCTTCTTCTTTCAAACTTTTTGGTCCCACTGTATAGCAGGGTTAGCTACTCGAGTTAACTTTCTCCAATTATTTCCTCTTTGCTCTTAATTGCCTGAGTTTCTACCCAGTGAAATAGTACTTATTGGTACATTCTTGTCTGAAACAACTCTAGTTACGTCTTTCTTTAAATAATTTTCACCCTCTGTCTCACTGCTGTTATTATTGATCCCAAGTAGTTAAATTTATTGTTCTATTTTAGCACTGTACTATCTTCAACTTGTATCTTTACTTCTTCATGACCTTTTCTGCTGCTAAACATTAGCTTTGTCTTTCCAAAGTTTACTTTTAATACTTTCTTTTTCTTATATGTATAATTTTATCATCTAACCTTCTCTCCAGTCCCTTGGCATTTCCTTTACATTCTAGATCTTTTATCAATATTGCACGCACCCACTCTTTTCCTAAATTTCTCAATGCCTTGATTATTTATATTGTTACCTCCTATTTTCGTGTAGCTTTGTTTACTTATCTTTTCTTTAAAGTATTCTAGACTTTCTCTCTCTCTCTCTCTCTCTCTCTCTCTCTCTCTCTCTCTCTCTCTCTCTCTCTCTCTCTCTCTCTGATATTGATCCTTTACACTTATTCTCTATCTTAATATTTGTATTATATAGTCTTTCCATCCTCTCTTGACTTCCTCTTCCTCAATTAAGATATTTTCATTGTTATCTTTAATAAGTCCTACCTCTGCTACATCCTTCTGTCTTTTCTTCTCGCTTCTGCAATTCTGTGGATTATCTCTTCTCCCTCCGGTGTTCCCATCTCTCTCTCTCTCTCTCTCTCTCTCTCTCTCTCTCTCTCTCTCTCTCTCTCTCTCTCTCTCTCTCGGCTTCTCCCTTTGCAATCCCTACCATTCTCTTTGGTTTGCTCTTTATCCATCTATGTTCCTCACTAGTGTGGATGTTGTTATCATCTTCCCATCCATTACTTATTTCCTTAAGAGCTGTTTGAACTTAGATTCCATTACCGTGTTTCTGTTTCCTTTAGCTATTTACCGCTTGTCTTCCGGAGACCTGTGGCTCTTTCCACTTCACTTCTGAACTCTCTCGCCTTCTCCTCCTTCAGCTTCCAAGTTTTGATCCTTCTTTATCGCTTCCCATACCCAACAGCTCTACTATTAATATATTCTATTACCGCTTACAATCAATTAGAAAAATACTCTGGAAGCCTTGCTTAATATAAATATTTAAGATTATCCTTATCAGTATGACCGTCATTAGTAGGTAAAATAATATGTAAAATAAAACAAAGTTATTTATTCTTACTTCATTGTATTGATAGCAATATATGCACCAACATCGAAGAACAAAATCAACATGATTTGATCCTATAACAGGTCAAAACTATATAATCTTCAATAGATATCTATTATTATCACAAAAATAAAACATATACAAAGGCCTAAAATGTCAGCAATCTCTCATAACTTGGTGTTCATAAGCCTTTGAAATTCCGACAAATGAAAACATTCATAATGCCAAAGAACTGCTGTTTAGAGACCATCTTGTTAGAGTACTGCACCCAAAAGAATATTTGTAACTTATGCTTTAGCATTGTATTTGTCATTCCTACTTTTTGGTACCACAATCTTCAACAACAGAAGCATCGAAAAACCAATCGTGATACCAGCAATCCCACCGATGTCGCTGATGAGCTGCGGTATAGTCTGAGTTTCAACCTCTGCAACTATAACTAGATCCTCAGGTTTCATGCGAATTTCAACGTTGGGGAATGGATCGGGATATCTTTCGACCGACAGTTCGAAGAACATGTGATTGTGATGTCTACAAGATGTGTAACAGTATTTCCAGTAACGACTCGTTTCTTTAAGAGATTTCTGGCTCCTCTGATCGTACCATACATTATTCACACCTTCGAGACCTTTGAAATATTGTGGAATCTTGAGGTACTGCGTGTAATTACAGAATTGGCCGGATGAGAGATGTATCATGTAAGGTAGACGACATCCGTAAGATTTTGTGAATGAATTGAGAAGGCATTTGTGTATGCATCCTCTGTAAGACGAATTCTGTGTCTTTTGGACACTGTCAACATGAAGAGATTTATATTGAGCTGAATGCATAGTGGCAATGATTCTCTCATATGGGTGTTTGGGAATCATTTCAGATAGTAGTGGGGATTCGCCAAATGGTGTTATGGCGAAGTATATTTGAGGTGCACTGCCAAAGACATCCTTTTTTTCTACACTTTTCGGGAATGTTAGGACTATTTTAGCGTGAGTTACGTTAAAGTTAGTGTCATTCATGGCATAGCATTTATTCATCATTGTCGACATAGGGTGCCATATGTTCTCGCAATACATTTCACCTTCTGTACAGTCATTGAAGAGTGATTTCCCATCAGTAGTGACTCCTATTACATCTGATAAATTCCACGCAGCTCTGTTAAAAATATTCTCTACAGAGTTCTCCTTGTTTACCCCTAAGACATCTAAAGACTGGACAACTCTTAAGAGTCGTTCATCTAGCGGCAAAGCTTTTAGATATATACCTGAAATGTTGAACTCCTCATTTTCTGCCAAATAGTTGATGTCAAGAGGGGGCCATCGACAAACTGTTAATACTAGAGTTGGTTTCGAATGTTTGCCTGATTCCGACATTACCGAGACACTAAATGAGCGAAAGAAGTAGAACCTTACAACTAACCATGCAGTGAGAAAAATGCCAAACATGACTATGGCGAATTTCAAATAACGCATAAACGAGATGTAACATTTAAGATTTATGCATGTGGCTTTCTTTTTGAAATTATCAACTGAGAAATCAATGCCTTGAATTATGCTGCACCCTAGATACAAGCCACATACTCCTCCAAGATTGCACGACAGCAGAAGAACATCAATTGAGTAATAAGAGTTATCAACGTGCATCTTAGACTCACGGTCACTGGTTTCATTGCTGATATCCGGATAAATATTATGGCTTTCAAGAACCTTGCTGCAGCGTTTAAGTCTTCTTGGCCATGTTGTTGCTATAAGCAAATCCGACGGAACTATGTAGCCATGTGTGTGAAAAACTCCTGAGTTTTCTTCACAGTAAGGTAGATCATCCACATTGATGAATGGAGATATACTATCAATTTCTTTGACAGCCTTTAATAAGAGACAATGTGTCAGACGATCGTTATAAAAAGTCTCTTTTTCCTGACAACCTAAAGCCCTGCTAGCTAATCTTCGAGCGAGTACGTCTCGGATGTGATCTATACGCTCTGCTGATTGATACTTTAGGGATACTAACGTTAATTTTGGTTGAGAGAAGTAACTCTGCAGTACTATTAAACAGTGTGTGGAGGTAGCAGCAAACAGAGCGATGATGCCAGCATACTCCATAAGACATTTGAAATGAAAGGGACTTATTCCAGTACATTTCAGCATACGAGAAATATACTCAAGGCAATGTACAATAAGCTTCCATCCAAAGAAAACAGACAGGCTGAGAAACAGTCCTAAGCTGCCCCCAGTATCGGAAATCAACAGAGCCAATGGATACGTTTCCACTTCAACTTCTTTCCTAATCTCACTCGAGGCAGCAGATAGAAACACGGCAAAGTTTGTTATATACAAATATTTCATATCATGAGACCAAACCTTACTGTGACATTTTTCATTGCAAATTAATTTTTTAGATTCATAGAATTTTGCAATTTCTTTAATCAAGTTAGGAGTACTACAAGTCGAATTCACAGTATCAAAAAATGTTTGGTGAGTTACAGGTGAGCATTCAAACCTCTTTGTGACCAGCCTCTGCAATTTTTCGTGATGGCATTTTTCATAATTGTAAGATCTATCAGAAACACAAGACCCTTTTACATGAAATTTTTCAACTAATTGTGCTAGTGACATAGGATTAGGCATCCTTGGTACTGTAACCAATTTATAATTTCCCTCAAACAAGTCTCGTGAGAGACGAACAGTGTCTTCGAGTGTTTCTTGATCTGGGATGATAAATGCGGACACGCGATGATAAAAAACGTAAGCATGATCATGAGACTTAATGTTGAAATGGATGTAGTTTTCGAAGCCACATGAAGAGTTGCAAAGTTGTGTTACTTTGTCACAGCTTGAAGCTCCAGGATTGTAAGTATATACCTCACCATTTTCATAAGTCCAACTACACGGTTTGATATAAGGAGACTCTCTTAAATTTATACCAATTTCAGATATATTCACTGGAGGGAAAAATGTATAACAAGGTCCAAAAGAAGAATAAGTTCGGCGCCAGTTAGGTGCCTCCGTCAGTGACATGTTGTAGTATTCTGTTTTATCCATGATGGTAACACTTTCTATGACTTGTCCTAAATCCCAACTCCCATTAGTCCACAGAAGAGAAACACTCGTATCTTGTGCTAAGTTATTCAAAGACGATAAGCTCTCGCCAACTTCCATGTAGTTTCCAGAAATGTTTACCCCCAGATCTTTTAAGAAATCCGGCTTGAAAGGCGGAAAAGGACAAACCGAGATGGGAGGGAGCTGAAGTACTTCCATCGGCTCGAGGGAAACTTTCAAGATGGTAGGTTTAGCCAAGAAGACTTTGACATTAAGGCTGACCTGGTAGATTAACAAGGCAGTGGCTGACACAATGACTAGCAGACGCCAGATTTTTCGTAAACGGTCTTCTGTTGTCTGCTTCATCTTTCCTGTGGAAGAAAATCTATTTTTATTCAATTTGTTTCACGTGACACAAGATCAATAACCATAAGGTGTGATGAAAAGGGCATGCACCAAAGGGAAATGTATGAGGATAGACAATTTTAAGCAGAACTCACGAGATGTATGTATTTCAAAAATTCTGGAAGACATAAACTTGTGAGCTGTAATTGTAGAATAAAATTCCTTAGGAATTGTACTTAAGGGTAGGCTCCGGGTGAGAGGGTGCTAATTGTAAAAATATTTGCCAAAAATACACTAATCAAGACAGGCTAATGAAATTTTGAGGCATTATTAGCACTATAATAAGGCATATCCTCTGTAAGTTTTATCATCCTACAGGGAAAATAAAGGATTTTATGAATAAAAATGTGAAAATTGGAGCTAGCGACTTAAAGTTGTTTGGTGACCAGTGAGAAACTAATGTCTTGAATTGAAATTCGCTCTGTAATTATGTTTGTTTATCCATATGGAACAAGCAGACCAAGTTTTATCAAAATCGAACAGTAAATAAGCACACAGAAAGAAAAAAACGAGGAGGTTAGGTTAGGTTAGGTAGTGATGGTGATGGAGGGATACCTAGAAATAAATATTCACCAAAAATTGAAATTTCGATTTAGGGAAAAAACCTTCTGTGTTTTTCTAGGTATTATGTCACTTAATGGCCTAAAACATCTAAATATTATATTACTTAAGGCATAAGAGCAGGACAAGCAAAGAAATATTTCTCGTTTTTTCTTTTTCGGGAGAGGGGTGTATTTCTTTGCTTGTCCTGCTCTTATGCCTTAAGTAATATAATATTTAGATGTTTTAGGCCATTAAGTGACATAATACCTAGAAAAACACAGAAGGTTTTTTCCCTAAATCGAAATTTTAATTTTTGGTGAATATTTATTTCTAGGTATCCCTCCATCACCATCACTACCTAACCTAACCTAACCTCCTCGTTTTTTTCTTTCTGTGTGCTTATTTACTGTTCGATTTTGATAAAACTTGGTCTGCTTGTTCCATATGGATAAACAAACATAATTACAGAGCGAATTTCAATTCAAGACATTAGTTTCTCACTGGTCACCAAACAACTTTAAGTCGCTAGCTCCAATTTTCACATTTTTATTCATAAAATCCTTTATTTTCCCTGTAGGATGATAAAACTTACAGAGGATATGCCTTATTATAGTGCTAATAATGCCTCAAAATTTCATTAGCCTGTCTTGATTAGTGTATTTTTGGCAAATATTTTTACAATTAGCACCCTATTATCAGAGTTATAATATCGACCTGAAAATTCACGGGTACTATGTGCTACATAGAATATTTATCGATAACAACTCTATATAATATATAGAGTTGTTATTGATAAACATTATGTATAACAATACCAGGGAAATTTTTTTATCTTGAACAACGGATGGATCACTTGTATACAAAGTATTAAACAATTGGCCTTTAAGGCATGTCCCTATTGAACCATCTCCGGTACCCTGTTATTATTATTGATATTATCAGCCAAGCTGTAACCCTGATTGGAAGGGCAGAATGCCACATCCTCAAGGGTTTCAACAGGGAAAGACAGTAAGGAAAGGAAATAGAGAATGGCAAATAAACTAAATATAAGAAATGGATAGAATAATATATAGCGTTTTAAGATCAGTAGCAACGCTAAAGTAGATCTGTCATATATTAGAGTAGATTATAAAACGAGACTTTTGTCAACCTGTTCAACATACAAATATTAGTTGTAAGTTTGAACTTCTGAAGTACAACCTATTCAACTGTAAGATTAGGAATATTAGTTTAGCTCTAGCAATATACGGTATTACTAATTAGTTTATTTGTGTTTCTCTCAACAACCATTAATTTTACTCCTCAATATTCTACAATAACCTAAGTTTTGCTTTCCCTGGTTTTTATGAATATATTTATATATATTTATGCTGGTAACATATATTTGCTTTATAGATTGAAGGGTTGATTGATATAGTCTATAAACAGCCATACATAGATATTTTCATTTTTGTCTGTAAAATAATACTATTCATAGAATTTGATAAAAATAACACCAATGATACTCTTAATAATGATATTAAGTATTTAAGGAAACAAGCCAATGTCAAATAATGCATGACCACTATCATATACATCTCACTTCCATTGAAATTTTCAACTCATTTATATATCAAACACAAATATATTTCCATCAGCTATTGAAATAGTTTGGTCAATATTTCATATGGTTCCCATCCTTCCTTGTTAGTTTAGGATGTTTATCTTTCAGAAAACGGAATAATATCAACCTTTTCTGTGCCAAAACTGTGGCACTCAACCCTCAAAGCTTTTTGGGAGACATTTTGCCTAACTCATCTTAGCACAAAATCTATTAAAATGTGACTTTACCACCTTCATTATTCCAAAGAGGAATAATTACTTTTTCCATTGATTTATGATTTTTCATAGTTTGTAAAATCTTATCAAGCGTGAATAATGATATTAACAAACAAACAAAACTGTCAATAAATGGACGCAAAATACGTCTAATTGTGCCAATAAAAGTAGATATATTCGGACTTAGAAAGGGTCAATTTACTTTCTGGACATCTGATTTTTTTTTTTTTTTCAGCCATTTTTGAGCAGATAGTAGGTTTTTTGCCAATCATTCGAAAGTATTATCCTTGACTCACTGATATCCAGGTAAAATTAGTGCATGGTGCAAATTATGGGCAATAAGGTTGACCCATAACAAAACTCAAAGCATTGATAATGTTTCCTTAACTCTTATTATATAAGACTCGTTAAAAATGTCTGGTGGGATTTTTTATTACAAATTTACTTTTTAGAAAAACATTTGGTATCTTTTTGTTCAATTGCACAAAAAAATAGACTTACTAGGAAAGTCTTTTAAGATTTTCAGTGAGCACTCTATTCTGGAGTTCTAATTCTTTTATTTGCCTTGTTTCAGTAGGCTTATTGCTCTCCTTTCTCGTCTTCTCCTGCTGAAACTCAATTTAATTCGTGGGACAATAGATTGCTGTCTATTAAATTTCATATGCCTAATCTTGATATTAATGTCTGGCACCGTCGTTTAATCATTTCTTAATTCATGTTGCACAAAATTTCTCATAATTCTGACCATCCTTTGCATTTAGATCTACCCAGACTGAATCATCCTGTACGTATTACGGGACGTGCAGTTAATTCTAAGTCATGCCTTCTCCTTCATAAGGCTTAATACTACACAATATTCTAGAAGTTTTATTCCAACTGTGAACAAATGATCATCCTAATCGACCGGTTGAATCGGTGCGACTTCAGAAGTTCATTTTGCAGTGAATGTTTTTATGTTGAATAGACTGACAAAAGTCCCTCCTCGTGTTTACAAGACAGATTAATTTTAACGTTGTTACTGATCTTAAAAATTTTCTATTACTTATTCATTATTTCTCATGTAGTTTATTCATTTCTTTATTTCCTTTCCTCACTTGGCTATTTTTTCCTTTTTGGAGCCCTTGAGCTTATATCATCCTGCTTTTCCAAATGGGACTGTAGCTTTTACAAGTTAACTTTAATTATTATTAACATTTCCTATTCCTGGTAAATTCTCATTTATTTTGGATTAAATCATCATGATTTTTAAAGCCATTCATGAAAAAAAAACACTTTTTAAAGCGATGTTATACATAAACCTAATTTTTTTTACAAGTGATTTTACACGTGCATTCCAGTGAGAGTCCTTGAGGATGAACTCGCAATGCCTTAAGGCCAAGACGAACACACCGAAAATTATATCATCGAGCCGTAAATGCAGGTTGGAAGTTCCCTTGAACTAAGTATAGTCCTTGAAATCAAGGTAAGACAAAATCTCCAGGCCCTAAACGAAAAGATGAGCCAATCATAAAAATTTCGAGAAGTCGCATGATGGCAAAGAACTTGTTTCGGTAAACTTTTTATTGTATCAGCAAGCGCCGAGATATGGTTGATGATATCTTAATATTTCTTCATAATATCATTATTTCGCAACCCAGACAGTCGACGCGCCTCTTTCTTCTTTTAATGGGAAACTAAATTAATTTTACAAAATGAGGCCAAATTGTTCTTCACTTATCAGATATCAGACAATGAAAAAATATAAAAATTATAGTGACAATTATTGGCAGTTTTATATTATGATAATAAAATTCTTCAATCCAGACAGGGAAAGACAGACCTATTCCTTAACATTAAAGACACAGATTCGACAAATGGAGTCAAGCTTATGACAGCGGTTACTCCTTGTACCACATGTTCTTATCCATATCACTTTCCCCTGTCCTATACAATAATGCAAAGTGGAAAAGCTGGGCATTTTTATTTGTATGAATGACTTACTTGGATTTGAATTATAGAATTTGTGCACTAAGCCCAGGAAGGTCATTCAGTTGCAAGGGTAAGCTAGGGAACAGCCTCGCAGTAACACAATGAAAGAAAAGTTAAAAGGATTCGATAGCAAGATGATATAAAAAAGGAGACTGGATTGATGGCAAAGTAGAACACTGAAAAGCGAGTGCAGCTAATACACAAGGGTCCCTGCAATCTGCAGGTACACTAACGGAACTTCTATTGTAGTAAGTTCCCAACGGGAGATGAGTTGTAGTACAGTATAGGGCTATTGTAATCTCTAGTATTTCAAGTGAGTAATATACATCTAGTGATATATATGTATATATATATATATATATATATATATATATATATATATATATATATATATATATATATATATATATATACCACTAGACCTATAATACTCATTTGAAATACTAGAGATTATTATGATTTTCATCAGTTTAAATTATTAGGGTTATCAATTTCATATACTTGCAATTACATGGATAACTATTCAGTACGAGAATTCTGATTAATTCAGAAAAGTAGTCCTAGGCCTATTACGATATAATTTAGATTAACACCGTTTCTCTGAATTGGTCTTTCAACGAAACTAAACTAAATCTAGTTCGGATTTATATTTTTCAGATAGTACCCTGAAGAGGCTGTTATGGCTTTAAATGAAAGGGAGGAATAAATTGACAAATTCAACAACAAGAGTTAAACAAGATTTAGATAAATTTAATTCAATGCTATCAGGTAATTAGGGTACAGTGCCGTTACCAGAATGTTAGGAAATATGTGCAATGCTTAAGGAGTCAAGCACGCTCTCTTTTTTCACTTACTCTACGTTGATATATATATATATATATATATATATATATATATATATATATATATATATATATATATATATATATATATATATATATATATATATATATATATATATATATATATATATATAATTACAGTATATGACATGATGGAAGAAATTAATTTTCAGTAAACTGTATTCATAACTGAAATTTGGGTTTTATTAAATAGATAGATTCTGAGGAGTACGATCCATGTTCTGAACGGTCTCACAGACCCGAACGCTAGGCAATAGATTTCATCAATGTGTGGAAATCAAACTTTTAGAGAATGTTAGGTGACTAAGTCTATCAGGACAATAAAATACAGTCTGATTGGACGTTTTCAAGAAAAGTTTTTAACACTAAATCACCAAGTAAGCCTACAGCGGGGAGTAGGCCTACACCTGTAACTTTATCTCAACATCAGGGGATGAATTTACAACCTATTTGTCAATCAGTAATTAGTTAAGGAGTCATGTACTTCATTTTTTAAGAAATTGAGTGTTAAAGTCAGAAAATTTTACAAGTAGTCCTATTCAACAAAATCAGTTTCGCGGATGCTGTTTTGATTTCTTAAAATTTCTAGTATTCCAGTTTACAAAGGGAACTGAGAAGAAAACAAGAAGCCTATATTCTCAATGGCTTTAAGCCATGGTAAAATGAAATTCTGAATGTGATTTTTTCAGCTAATGAGACCACTTCTGTATTCGGTATTTAAGGAAATTCAGGTTTATGCATAGCCTATAAAAATCTTACTAAATCCGTTTCTCACTCCAAAACGAAAATAAAAGTGTGATTACTGAAGGGAAAAGGTCTGTAATTGATAAATATTGAATGATATCTAAATTATATAAGGAATAAGAAAGTATTCTTCTCAGGTTACTTACTCACTCAAACAAATATCATCATCATCCTAAATGTTACGAAATACCTCGTGTGAATTTGTCTCGTTCGCCAACAGAACCCATAACCTAGAGAAACCCTCTCACCTAATGCATTCTTACTGGGAAATATCTGGCATCTCATTGGCTGATTCTCTCTCAGTTCTGATTGGTGCTTGTATGTGACGTCATATAGTTGTACTTTCCATGAATGATTGAGGAAAGGTAAACTATATTTATTGCTGATGAATTATGACTAAAAAATTACAAATTTTATTGAAATGGACTTATAATTATTATTTATCAATTAATAAATAAATAATTGATCTTGTTAAAAGATATAAGTTAAATAAATACGTCATATTCAAAGGAATATTTGACAATGTTCTGGCTACGATGATACATGAGCGTGTGTACGTCTGTTAGGCTGCATTGAGCGATGGCAACTACCAATTACAGTTGCGGATGTTTTAGCTAATCCGAGGACGGGAATATCCCCACAAGAGAGCGTTCCAACATTTGAATTAGTGTTTTGTATATCAAAAGCCATATTAAGAAACCCGCTCAAATCATGAGTTATCACAGGAAATGTCTCTTGTCTCATTGGCTGATTCGTCCTCTGCTGTGATTGGTGGTTATATGTGACGTCATACAATCTAGTATTTTAAGAATAAATTTAGCTGACTGGTGGATAAAAAAAACCTATACTTACTGCAGATAATCGTTATATGCATAGAAAGACAATCACGAAATACTTCGTGTGAATTTGTCTCGTTCGCCAACAGCACCCCAACCCAGAGGAACCCTCTCAGCTAATGCATTTTTAGCGGGAAATATCTGGCGTCTCATTGGTTGATTCTTTCTTAGCTCTGATTGGTGGCTGTATGTGACGTCATATAACTGTACTTTTTATGAATGAATCTTTTTGGGTAAGGAGGGAAAAACTATATTAAATGCAGATAATTTATGATTAAAAAATTACGAATTCAATGGAAATTAATTCATAACTGTTATTAACTCTTAGTAAATAGATAATGCATCTTTTTTAATGATATAAGTTAAATACATTCGTCATATTCAAAGGAACATTTGACTTCGTTCTGGTTACGATGATAGATGTGTGTGTGTGTGTGTGTGTGTGTGTGTGTGTGTGTGTGTGTGTGTGTGTGTGTGTTAAACTCCAGTAAGTGAAGGCAACTACCAATTACAGTTGAGGAGGTTTTAGCCAATCAAAGGACGGGAATATCCCACCCACAGAGCGTTCCAATATTTGAATCGGTTGTTTTTATGTATAAAAAGATTCTTTTAAAAGAAGTGTGACGTGAATTTGACTTAATCGTCAACAGCAGCCCATAAATCAGAGTAACCCGCTCAACTTGTGAGTTTTCGCGGGAAATATATGTTGTCTCATTGACTGATTCGTCCTATGCTGTGATTGGTGGTTATATGTGACGTCATACAATCTCGTATTTTTATGAGTAAATGTAGCTGTCTAATGGAGAAATACCTATACTTATTGCCATTGAATTCTAACTTAGAAATTACAAATTTTATGGAAATTAACTTAAAATTATTATCAATTTGGTAATAAATAAATAATGGTCCTTATTGAGCGGTAGGGGTTAAATTATTACGTCATATTTGAAGGAATACTTAACACTGTTCTGGCTACAAGGTTAGATGTGCGTGTGTTTGTTTGTTAAGTTGTAATAAACGAAGACACTCTCCAATCACAGATGAGGAAGTCCAGAGAGAGTTCCAGGGATTTATGAGTTGCTGTTCGAACAACCAGCCCGAATTTCTATAAAATCACGTTCAAATGTCGGGGACGGGACCTGAAGATTTTTTTTAAGGGTATTAGAGAGATATATTTTCTCCAATATTATTTATACATAGATATAGTAATATTCTCCTATAAGATTTTGTACTAACATTTTATCAGAGATGCATTATAAATACAAATCATTATTTTTATTAAGATAAGACGCATGTCTTTGTGACGTCATAAGGAGTACAATGAACATTAAAGATTGCCAAAATGATTAGATAAGTCTGTATGCTGGTTTAAGCAAGACATTGAGTGGTGCGTGGCTAATATTCTATATTCAAATAGACACTGTTATTTTACCGAACTTTTATAGTGAAGGAGCTACAGTACATGACTAATTTATACTTTTACATTTCGTGTATACTGTAAATTATTCGAAGGAATAATTAATTGACTGTTTAAGTTACGATGTTGTGCGCGCGCGCGCGTGTGTATGTGTGTGTGTGTGTGTGTGTGTGTGTGTGTGTGTGTGTGTAGCTTTAGTAAGCAAAGGCAACAAGCAATCACAGGTGAGGAAGTTATAGCAAATCAGAGGACTGGAATGCAATGCTAAGAGGGTTCCGAACACTTACTTATACGAGTTGCTGTTCGAAGAAAAACCAGCCGGAATTATGGATAAAATTTCATTTAAACGCTCTAGCAATTGAGGACAGCTATAGATTTTAAAGTCATCAATGTGTGAAAATAAAACTTTCAGAGAATGTTAGGTGATTGGACCTATCATGACAATACAGTAGAGTCTGATTGAAGGTTTTCAAGAAAAGCTTTTTACCCCAATCACTAACTAGGTCTACAGTAGGGAGTAGGCCTATACCCGTAACTATATCTCGACACCAGGGAATGAATTTACATCCTATTTGTCAATCAGTAGTTAGTTAAAGAGTCATGCACTTCATTTGGTTAAGAAATTGAGTCTTAAAGACTGAAACTTTTACATGTAGGTCTATTCAACAATCAGTTTGGCTGATGCTTTTCTTATTTCTTTACAGTTCAGTGATTCCAGTTTATAAAGGAAACTGAGAAGAAAAATTGAAGCCTCTTCTCAAGGGCTTTCAGCCATTGTAAAATAAAATTCTGAACAAACATATGAAAATGAAATTTAGGTCTATGCATACCCTATATCTTATTATACACATTTCTCAATCCCAAAATAAAATAAAAGTGTGAATACTGTAATTGATAAACATTTGAATATCTAAATAAAAAAAAAAAAAAAAAGACAATTGCGAATTTACTTCGCGTGAATTTGACTCGTTCGCCAACGGCAACCCATAACCCAGAGGAACCCTTTCACCTAATGCATTCTTAGCGGGAAATATCTGGCGTCTCATTGGCTGATTCTTTCTCCGTTCTGATTGGTGTTTTTTCGTGACGTCATATAATTATATTTTCTATGAATTAATTTAACTGGGTAAGGAGGGAAAAACTATATTTATTGCATATGAGTTATGACTAAAGAATTACAAATTTTGTGGAAATTATCTTATGGCTATTATGAATTATTTATTAAATATAAAGATGAATCTTCTTAAAAGATGTAGGTAAAATAAATACGCCCTATTTAAAGGAATATTTGACTGCGTTTTGGTTACGATGACAGATGTGCGTGTGTGCGTCTGTTAAGCTGCAGTAAGCAAAGGCAACTACCAATCACAGTTGAGGATGTTTTAGCCAATCAGAGGACGGGAATATCCTACCAAGTGAGTACATTCTAACATTTGAATCGTTGTTTTATGCATAAAAAGATTATTTGAAAAAAGTGTTACATGATTTTGACTTAATGGTCAACAGCATTCCATAACCTAGAGAAACCCGCTCAACTTATGAGTTTTTACCGGGAAATATCTGGCGTCTCATTGACTGATTCTTTTTCAGTTCTGATTGGTGGTTTTATGTGACGTCATGAAATTGTACTTGTTTTATAAATGAATTTAGGTAGGTAAGGAAAAAAAAACTATTTATTGCAAATAAATTATAATAAAAAAAAATTACAAATTCTATGAAAATGAACTTATAATCATTATTAATTAATTAATACATAAATAATGGGTCTTCTTCAAAAATATAAAGTTAAATAAATACGCCATATTCAAAGATTCGAAACATTTGACTTCGTCCTGGTTAACGTGTGTGTGTGTGTGTGTGTGTGTGTTTGTTAAGCTGCAGTAAGCGAAGGCAACTACCAATCACAGTTGAGGATGTTTTAGCCAATCAGAGGAAGGGAATATCCCACCAAGCGAGTGCATTCCAATATTTTTAAACATGTTGTTTTATGCATTTAAAAATTATTTGAAAGAAGCGTTTCATGAATTTGACTTTATCGTCAACGGCAGTTCATGACCTAGATAAACTTGCTCAACTTATGAGTTTTTAGCGGGAAATATCTGGCGTCTTATTGGCTGATTCTTTCTTAGCCCTGATTGGTGGTAGTAAATGACGTCATAAGATTCAACTGGGTAAGGAGAAAAAACTATATTTATTGAAGGTAATTTATGACTTCAAAATTACAAATGTTATGAAAATTAACTCACAACTCTTAATTATTTAATAATAAATAAAAAATGGATCTTTTTATAGGATTTAACTTAAATGAATATGCCATATTCAAAGATATATCTGATTGCGTTCTGGTTACGATGATAGACATGCGTGTGTGTGTGTGTGTGTGTGTGTGTGTGTATGTGTGTGTATGTGTGTGTGTTTTAAGCTGCAGTAAGCGAAGGCAAGGGAACGCGTTCCAGCATTTGAATCGTTCGTTGTTTTTTATGTAAAAAAGGATCAATCAGAGGAACTCGGTCAACTTGTGAGTTTTCGCGGGAAATATTTGTTGTCTCATTTGCTGATTCATCATCTGCTGTGATTGGTGGTTATGTGTGACGTCTTAGCATCTCCTATTTCATGAAGAAATGTAGCTGTCTTATTGAGATATACCTATACTTATTGCAGATAAATTCTGACTTATAATTTCAAATTTTATGAAATGAACATGAAATTATTATTGATTTAGTAATGAATAAACAATATATCTTATTGAGCGGTAGGGGTAAATCAATACGTCATATTTGAAGGAATACTTGACACTGTTCTGGCTACGAGGTTAGATGTGCGTGTGTTTGTTTGTTAAGTTGTAGTAAACGAAGACACCCGCCAATCACAGATGAGGATGCGCAGAGAGGGTTCCGAAGATTTATGAGTTGCTGTTAAAAAAAAAAAAAAAAAAAAAAAACAGCCCGAATTTCTGTAAATTCGCTTTCAAACAGTCTGACTAATGGGGGGAAGGGACATGAAGATTTTATTAAGGTACGGTAGTATTGATATATTTTCTCCAACATTACACTTATATAGCAACATTCCCCAATAAGATATTTTTCATAACATTTTATAATTACTAAATCCTTATTTTCATTAAGATAAGACGTGTCTTTGTGATGTCATAAGAAGTACGGTGAACTTTAAAGATTGTCAAAATGACTAAAAAAAAGTGATTGCTGGTTTGAGCAAGGCATTGAGTGGTAAGTGGGTAATATTCAATATTCCAATAAATACTATTATATTATCGAACTTATATAGTGAAGGCGCTACAGTACATGACTATTTGCATTTTTACGTTTCATGTACACCAAATTATTTGAAGGAGTAATTGACTTGTTTAGGTTACGATGTTGTGTGTGTATGTTTGTGTGTAGTTTTAGTAAGGAAAGGAAACAACCAATCACAGGTGAGGAAGTTATAACCAATCAGATAACTGGAATGTATCTCTAAGAGGGTTCCGAACACTTATATGAGTTGCTATTCGAAAGACTTGCCGGAATTTTGATAACATTACATTTAAACGCACTAGCAATTGGGGACGGCGGTGAAGGTTTTTTAATTCTAAGGGAATTAAGAGTTATATTTTTTTCTAAATGTATAGAGACAGTCCCTTAAAAGATTTTTATATTATATTCCATCATATTGATAAATTCTGATTACCAAATCATGATTTTTTATTGAGAATACGTCTTTGGGATGTCATAAGGAGTAAGATGAATTTTACAGTTTGCCTACATCATCATCAATATCACCCCCCTACACCTATTGACGCAAAGGGCCTCGGTTAGATTTTGCCAGTCGTCTCTGTCTTGAGCTTTTAATTCAATACTCCATTCCTCGTCTCCTACTTCACGCATTATAGGCCTAAGCCATGTAGGCCTGGGTCTTTCAATTCTTCTAGTGCCTTGTGGAGCCCAGTTAAACGTTTGGTGAACTAATCTCTCTTGGGGAGTACAAAGTGCATGCCCAAACCATCTCCATCTACCCATCATCATGATTTCATCCACATATGGTACTCGAGTAATCTCTCTTATAGTTTAATTTCTAATCCTTTCCAGCTATTTAACTCCCAATATCCATCTGAGGGCTTTACTCTCAAATCTACTAAATCTATTGGAGATTGTTTCATTGTCATACCATGACTCATGTCCATAAAGTAACACCGATCTCATTAAACTGATATATAGTTTGATTTTTATATGAAATTTTAGGCAATTTGATTTCCAAATTCTATTTATCCTAGCAATTGTCTGATTAGCTTTTTTCAATCTTTCACTAAACTTTAATTCTAAAGACCCAGTATTGGAGATCTTTGTTCCTAAATACTTAAATGATTCTACCTCATTAATCCTTTCTCCTTCCAATGATATTTCAACTTCCATTGAATACTCCGTTCTCATCATCTCTCTCTTTCTTTTATTTATCTTCAGCCACAACTCATGTGATATTTCATGCATTCTGGTAAGCAAGCATTGCAAATCCTTTGGTGTTCTACTAAGAAGGACAGCATCATCAGCATACTCTAGGTCTGCTAAATTCCAATCACTAATCCAGTCTAATCCTTCTCCACCATCTCTGACTGTTCTACTCATTACAAAGTCCATGGGGAGGATAAACAACATAGGTGACAACACATTCCCTTGGAGTACTCCGCTGTTCACTAGAAACTCACTTGATGAGACTCCATTAACATTAACTTTGAACTTGCTATGCTCATGAACAAACTTAATCAAATTTACTTATTTAAGAGGAATTCCACAATAACGCCGGATTTTCCACAAATTGGCCGGTGAACACTATCAAAGGCTTTTTCATAGCCCAGAAATACTATCAAAAGGGGATTTCTATATTCTACGCATGGCTGTACAACATCTCAAAATGAAAATTTGGTCAGTGCAACTTCTACCTTTTCTAAATCCTGCTTGTTCATCTCTCAGCTTTTCATCAATCTTTCTCTACAGTCTCTTGAGAATAAGCATACTATATATTTTCATAACTGACGTAAGTGTTATGCCTCTGTAATTATTG
>NC_090735.1:144394819-144417319 GCF_036898095.1 Palaemon carinicauda | reverse complement strand
GATTTTTTCGGTTTTGTTTAGAACAATGCTGTGTTTGCGTTGTTTATTTTTTTGTAGCATTGTTGCTTAAGAAACTGTCATGAAAGTGAACAGAAGTGGCCCAGGTGTTAATTAACCTAGTTATTCACTCGTTAAGAAGATGAATAAGTCATTGGAACTTGTGTTTATTTGATTGTTTTAATTTCTCAATTTCCCTGTGGTATTCGTAAGCCCCAGTGACGTCTAACATTTTTATGCTGAGCAAACGGTTTACCCCACATTTCTTTACGTAATGAAGTTTAAACTGAATACAAATAGTACTTTAAGTATATAATAAACGAACTAGAAAGGTTAGATTTTTATAATAGTTTCAACTAGATTGACTGAAAATGTGTGAGTGAAGCTCGTTTTAGTAAAAAGAATTCAAAACCAACTTAGCCATTTGTGGAATTTATTATGACACTGTACTAAAAGTCAGGTATCAACAAAAGATTCTCATAGATTTTATCTATTGTTCCACCTGTAAATGAATATTGGTTCAACCTACTTGTATTTCAGTATCTAAAGAAGTTTGTTAGGTGTAATATTCTTAATACATTTGCGTCAATAAACTGCTTATACAATTGTGGAGATCCGTTTGATTTCCACCTTAAGATAAGTGCATGTCTACAGTCTTTAATATTCCTCTAAATGACAGAATGAACGATACCAGTTACCTCCCAGTATCTGAGTTAACGAATGTGATATTACGCTCCTCGATATTGACGATGCAATCAATTCTCGCTAATCGTTTCTTTATCACTCATTTATCATGTTTCTGTCTTTCTTCCCACTATGATTGATACACCCTGACAAGATGGGGGCTGGGCAGGTTCATATTTTATTATGGATTTATTGCCAGTCATTGGAGACAGCTGCTATTGTTAGTAAAACAAGAACGCTATCCAACAGTCAGGCACGTGAAAATTGCAACAATTATGATCTGTTATGGCTCCGTGTCGGGGCTATTAGATATTGGTGATGGTATCAGGCTTGCAATCATCTCTCTTTGAGAACATTGTCTTTAGGTTATTCGTGTTTTTAAAAAATTTTTCCGATGGTTATTCCTTCTAATTTTTCTTCGTAAGAGGCATCTCTGATTTGTGGCTACCTTTCAATTTCTCTGAGTTTTTAAATCTAATTAGTACAATCCATATCACTTCTAAATTTTTGCATGATTTACATATTCATGAAATCCTGGAGAAACTAGATAAACTTGAGGAAATTGGTAGATTAATTAATTTAAGCTGATTTAGAAATAGTGCATGTTGAATTAGAATTCGCTGATTGATTTAAGAATTAGTTAATTGGCTAATTTAAGATGAAGCAGATTAATTTTGAATTCGGATTAATTGACGTAAGATGAAGAGTGCTTGATTTCACGAATTAATTGAAGATTGCCAGATTTTTTTTTATTTATTTATTTATTTATTTATTTATTTTTTTTATTTTTTTTTTTTTTTTTTTTTGTATTAAGGAGTTATTTGATGCTAAGTTGGAACTAGCTGAGATTACAGTTAGCTTATGCTGGGTAAAAATTATTTGAGGTCAGTGTTATGCAAGTTAGAAACTTTGATGATGAATTATCATTGCTTCTTCATGACCACGAAATAAGTTCTGGATCAGCTCACAACTATTCTTCAGTGAAAAGTGACCGTACTTCTAAAATGCTAAAAAGGCCTTTTTTTTTTTTTTTTCTTTTTTTATAAAGATGGCAGTTTTAACTTGCAGAATGTTGTTAACGCTCTCCACTTTTTTACTAGCATGTTACTTCTGAATACAGCTAAAATTAGTTGGTAATAAACATGGTGGAAGTAAATTTGTTGAAATGTTGATTTCTGAAATTGCTTTTTTCTTTAAAAACTCTGTTATTTCTACCTATGCTTTAACTAAAGTTAATTTGTCAATTGATCTCATACTTCTATATCTATCTGTTTACTATGTTGTTCTTGCCGGTGTCCTCTCTTAAAATCAAATTCAAATTTGCATAAGTTCCTTCCATTAAAGTTCATGATTATTTTTCTTGTTTTAGAAATCTTTTCTTTTTCCTCCCAACCCTTGGCTCCAGTACTCAATCTTTCCCATTCCACCAAACCGTTGGCTCCAGTACTTAATCTTTCCGATTCATCCCAACCCTTGGCTTCAGTAATCAATCTCCACTTTTCCTGTCAGACCTTGGCTCTTGTACTTAATCTTTCCTTTTTCTCAAAACCCTTTGCTCCATTATTCGACTTTTCCTTGTCTTCTCAGCCCTTGGCTCTATATCTTATTCTTTCCTTTTACTGTGAGCCCTTGGCTCCAGTACTCGGTCTTTCCTTTTTCATCCCAAGCCTTGGATGTAGTACAAAATCTCTCCTTTTTCTCTCACCTCTTGGCTCCAGTACTTAATATTTCCTTTTGTTCTCAGTCCTTCGCTCTAGTACTCAATCTTTCCTTATCCTCTCAGCCTGGCCTCCAGTACTCAGTATTTCCATTTTCTCTCAGCTTTCGGCCATGGTACTTAATCTTCACTTCTTACGTGAGCCCTTGCTTCCACTAATTATTATTTCCTGTTCCTCTTAACTCTTGGCTACAGTAATCAATTTTTCCTTTTCCTCTCAAACTCTAGCTCCAGTACCAAATCTTTCCTTTTCCTGCCAACCCTTTACTCCAGTACCCAATCTTTCCTTTTCCTGCCAACCCTTGACTCTAGTACCCAATTTTTCCTTTTCCTGCCAACCCTTGACTACAGTACCCAGTCTCTCCTTTTTCTGCCAACCTTTGACTCCAGTACCCAAGATTTCCTTTCACTGCCAACCCTTGACTACAGTACCCAACCTTTCCTTTTCCAGCCAACCCTTGACTACAATACCTAATCTTTCCTTTTCCTGCCAACCCTTGACTCCAGTACCCAGTCTTTCCTTTTCCTGCCAACTTTTGACTCCAGTACCTAATCTTTCCTTTTCCTGCCAACCCTTGACTACAATACCTAATCTTTGCTTTTCCTGCCAACTTTTGACTCCAGTACCTAATCTTTCCTTTTCCTGCCAACCCTTGACCACAATACCTAATCTTTCCTTTTCGTGCCAACCCTTGACTCCAGTACCCAATCTTTCCTTTTCCTGCCAACCCTTGACTCCAGTACCCAATTTTTCCTTTTCCTGCCAACCCTTTGACTCTAGTACCCAATCTTTCCTTTTCCTGCCAACTTTTGACTCCAGTACCCAGTCTTTCCTTCTCCTGTCAACCCTTGACTCCAGTACCCAATCTTTACTTTTCCTGCCAACCCTTGACTCCAGTACCCAATCTTTCCTTTTCCTGCCAACTTTTGACTCCAGTACCCAGTCTTTCCTTTTCCTGCCAACCCTTGACTCCAGTACCCAATCTTTCCTTTTCCTGCCAACCCTTGACTACAATACCTAATCTTTCCTTTTCCTGCCAACTTTTGACTCCAATACCTAGTCTTTCCTTCTCCTGCTAACCCTTGACTCCAGTACCCAATCTTTCCTTTTCCTGCCAACTTTGACTCCAGTACCCAGTCTTTCCTTTTCCTGCTAACCCTTGACTCCAGTACCAAGTCTTTCCTTTTCCTACCAACTTTTGACTCCAGTACCCAGTCTTTCCTTCTCCTGCTAACCCTTGACTCCAGTACCAAGTCTTTCCTTTTCCTACCAACTTTTGACTCCAGTACCCAGTCTTTCCTTCTCCTGCTAACCCTTGACTCCAGTACCCAATCTTTCCTTTTCCTGCCAACTTTGACTCCAGTACCCAGTCTTTCCTTTTCCTGCTAACCCTTGACTCCAGTACCCAATATTTCTTTTTCCTGCCAACTTTTGACTCCAATACCCAGTCTTTCCTTCTCCTGCTAACCTTTTTGACTCCAGTACCCAATCTTTCCTTTTCCTGCCAACTTTGACTCCAGTACCCAATCTTTCCTTTCCCTGCCAACTTTTGACTCCAATACGCAGTCTTTCCTTCTCCTGCTAACCCTTGACTCCAGTACCAAGTCTTTCCTTTTCCTGCCAGCCAACTTTTAACTCCAGTACCCAATCTTTCTTTTTCCTGCTAACCCTTGACTCCAGAACCCAATCTTTCCTTTTCCTGCCAACTTTGACTCCAGTACCCAGTCTTTCCTTTTCCTGCTAACCCTTGACTCCAGTACCCAATCTTTCCTTTTCCTGCCAACTTTGACTCCAGTACCCAGTCTTTCCTTTTCCTGCTAACCCTTGACTCCAGTACCCAATCTTTCCTTTTCCTGCCAACTTTTGACTCTAATACCCAGTCTTTCCTTCTCCTGCTAACCCTTTTGACTCCAGTACCCAATCTTTCCTTTTCCTGCCAACTTTGACTCCAGTACCCAGTCTTTCCTTTTCCTGCTAACCCTTGACTCCAGTACCCAATATTTCTTTTTCCTGCCAACTTTTGACTCCAATACCCAGTCTTTCCTTCTCCTGCTAACCTTTTTGACTCCAGTACCCAATCTTTCCTTTTCCTGCTAACTTTGACTCCAGTACCCAATCTTTCCTTTCCCTGCCAGCCAACTTTTGACTCCAATACGCAGTCTTTCCTTCTCCTGCTAACCCTTGACTCCACTACCAAGTCTTTCCTTTTCCTGCTAACCCTTGACTCCAGAACCCAATCTTTCCTTTTCCTGCCAACTTTGACTCCAGTACCCAGTCTTTCCTTTTCCTGCTAACCCTTGACTCCAGTACCCAATCTTTCCTTCTCCTGCTAACCCTTGACTCCAGAACCCAATCTTTCCTTTTCCTGCCAACTTTTGACTCCAATACCCAGTCTTTCCTTCTCCTGCTAACCCTTGACTCCAGTACCCAATCTTTCCTTTTCCTGCCAACTTTGACTCCAGTACCCAGTCTTTCCTTTTCCAGCTAACTCTTGACTCCAGTACCCAATCTTTCCTTTTCCTGCCAACTTTTGACTCCAATACCAGGTCTTTCCATCTCCTGCTAACCTTTGACTCCAGTACCCAATCTTTCCTTTTCCTGCCCACCCTTGACTCCAATACCCAGTCTTTCCTTCTCCTGCTAACCCTTGACTCCAGTACCCAATCTTTCCTTTTTCTGCCAACTTTGACTCCAGTACCCAGTCTTTCCTTTTCCAGCTAACCCTTCACTCCAGTACCCAATCTTTCCTTTTCCTGCCAACTTTTGACTCCAATACCCAGTCTTTCTATCTCCTGCTAACCTTTGACTCCAGTACCCAATCTTTCCTTTTCCTGCCAACTTTTGACTCCAATACCCAGTCTTTCCATATCCTGCTAACCTTTGACTCCAGTACCCAATCTTTCCTTTTCCTGCCAACTTTCGACTCCAATACCCAGTCTTTCCTTCTCCTGCTAACCCCTGACTCCAGTACCAAGTCTTCCCTTTTCCTGCCAACTTTTGACTCCAGTACCCAATCTTTCCTTTTCCTGCTAACCCTTGACTCCAGTACCCAATCTTTCCTTTCCCTGCCAACTTTTGACTCCAGTACCCAGTCTTTCCTTTTCCTGCTAACCCTTGACTCCAGTACCCAATCTTTCCTTTTCCTGCCAACTTTGACTCCAGTACCCAGTCTTTCCTTTTCTAGCTAACCCTTGACTCCAGTACCCAATCTTTCCTTTTCCTGCCAACTTTTGACTCTAATACCCAGTCTTTCCTTCTCCTGCTAACCTTTTTGACTCCAGTACCCAATCTTTTCTTTTCCTGCCAACTTTGACTCCAGTACCCAATCTTTCCTTTCCCTGCCAACTTTTGACTCCAATACCCAGTCTTTCCTTCTCCTGCTAACAGTTGACTCCAGTACCCAATCTTTCCTTTCCCTGCCAACTTTTGACTCCAATACCCAGTCTTTCCTTCTCCTGCTAACAGTTGACTCCAGTACCCAATCTTTCCTTTTCCTGCCAACTTTTGACTCCAATACCCAGTCTTTCCTTCTCCTGCTAACCCTTGACTCCAGTACCCAATCTTTCCTTTCCCTGCCAACTTTTGACTCCAGTACCCAGTCTTTCCTTTTCCTGCTAACCCTTGACTCCAGTACCCAATCTTTCCTTTTCCTGCCAACTTTTGACTCCAGTACCCAGTCTTTTCTTTTCCTGCCAACCCTTGACTCTAGTACCTAATCTTTCCTTTTTCTGCTAACCCTTGACTCCAGTACCTGGTCTTTCCTTTTCCTGCCAACCCTTGACTACAGTACCCAGTCTTTCCTTCTCCTGCCAACCTTTGACTCCAGTACCCAAGATTTCCTTTTCCTGCCAACCCTTGACTCCAGTACCAAATCTTTCCTTTTCCTGCCAACCATTGACTCTAGTACCCAATCTTTCCTTTTCCTGCCAAGCCTCGTCTACAATACCTAATCTTTCCTTTTCCTGCCAACCCTTGACTCCAGTACTCAATCTTTCCTTTTCCTGCTAACCCTTGACTCCAGTACCCAGTCTTTCCTTCTTCTGCCGACCCTTGACTCCAGTACCCAATCTTTCCTTTTCCTGCCAACCCTCGACTCCTGTACTCAGTCTTTCTTTTCCTGCCAACCCTTGACTCCAGTACCCAAGATTTCCTTTTCCTGCCAACCCTTGACTCCAGTACTCAATCTTTCCTTTTCCTGCCAACCCTTGACTCCAGTACCCAATCTTTCCTTTTCCTGCCAACCCTTGACTCCAGTACCAAATCTTTCCTTTTCCTGCCAACCATTGACTCTAGTACCCAATCTTTCCTTTTCCTGCCAAGCCTCGTCTACAATACCTAATCTTTCCTTTTCCTGCCAACCCTTGACTCCAGTACTCAATCTTTCCTTTTCCTGCCAACCCTTGACTCCAGTACCCAGTCTTTCCTTCTTCTGCCGACCCTTGACTCCAGTACCCAATCTTTCCTTTTCCTGCCAACCCTCGACTCCTGTACTCAGTCTTTCTTTTCCTGCCAACCCTTGACTCCAGTACCCAAGATTTCCTTTTCCTGCCAACCCTTGACTCCAGTACTCAATCTTTCCTTTTCCTGCCAACCCTTGACTCCAGTACCCAGTCTTTCCTTCTTCTGCCGACCCTTGACTCCAGTACCCAATCTTTCCTTTTCCTGCCAACCCTCGACTCCTGTACTCAGTCTTTCTTTTCCTGCCAACCCTTGACTCCAGTACCCAATCTTTCCTTTTCCTGCCAACCCTTGACTCCAGTACTCAATCTTTCCTTTTCCTGCCAACCCTTGACTCCAGTACCCAGTCTTTCCTTCTTCTGCCGACCCTTGACTCCAGTACCCAATCTTTCCTTTTCCTGCCAACCCTCGACTCCTGTACTCAGTCTCTCCTTTTCCTGCCAACCCTTGACTCCAGTACCCAAGATTTCCTTTTCCTGCCAACCATTGACTCCAGTACCAAGTCTTTCCTTTTCCTGCCAACCCTTAACTCCAGTTCCCAATCTTTCCTTTCCCTGCCAACCCTTGACTCCAGTACCCAATCTTTCCTTTTCCTGCCAACCCTTGACTCCAGTACCAAGTCTTTCCTTTTCCTGCCAACCCTTGACTCCAGTTCCTAATCTTTCCTTTCCCTGCCAACCCTTGACTCCAGTACCCAATCTTTCCTTTCCCTGCCAACCCTTGACTCCAGTACCAAGTCTTTCCTTTTTCTGCCAACCCTTGACTCCAGTTCCCAATCTTCCCTTTCCCTGCCAACCCTTGACTCCTGTACCCAATCTTTCATTTTCCTGCCAACCCTTGACTCTAGTACCAAGTCTTTCCTTTTCCTGCCAACTCTTGACTCCAGTACCCAAGATTTCCTTTTCCTGCCAACCCTTGACTCCAGTTCCCAATCTTCCCTTTCCCTGCCAACCCTTGACTCCAGTACCAAGTCTTTCCTTTTCCTGCCAACTTTTGACTCCAGTACACAGTCTTTCTTTTCCTGCCAACCCTTGACTCCAGTTGCCAATCTTTCCTTTCCTTGCCAACCTTTGACTCCAGTACCCAATCTTTCCTTTTCCTGCCAACCCTTGACTCCAGTACCCAAACTTTCCTTTTCCTGTCAACCCTTGACTCCAATATCCAATTTTTTTTTCCTGCTAACCCTTGACTCCAGTACCCAATCTTTCCTTTTCCTGCAACCCTTGACTTCACTACCCAATCTTTCCTTTTCCTCTCAACATCATTCATTCCCTTTCTTCTAAACCATTAGATACAATACTTTCTCTTCCCTATACCTCCCCAGTGCTTAACCTTCCCTTTTACTGTCAGGCCTTCTCTCCAGTAGCACTCAGTCTTTACTTTTCCTCATAGCCCTGGGTTCCCGTTCTCAATCTCTCCTTGTCTTTTCATTCTTTTGCTCTTGTACTCAATCTTTCATTTTCCTCGCAATCCTTGGCTCAAATACTGAATCTTTCCATTTCCTCCTAACCCGTGGCTCCAGATTCGACTCAGACTTTTGAAGTTGAGGAAGATTCGACTCTGTCTTTCCAAGTTGAGGAAGATTCGACTCTTTTTTCCAAGTACAAGATTCGACACTGACTTTCCAAGTTGAGGAAAATTTTACCTTGTCTTTCCATGTTGAGAAAGATTCAAATCTGTCATTCCAAGTTGAAGAAGATTCGATTCTAACTTTCTAAGGTAAGAAAAATTCGACTCGGACTTTCCAAGTTGAAGAAGATTCGACTCAGACTTAACAAGGTGAAGAAGATTCGACACTGACTTTCCAAGTTGAGGAAAATTCGACTCTGATTTTCTAAGCTGGGGAAGATTCAACCCTGACTGTCCAAGTTGAAGAAGATTCGCCTGTAACTTTCCAATTTGGGGAAGATTCTACTCTGACTCTCCAAGTTAAGGAAGATTTGACTACGTCGTTTGAAGTTGAGGAAAATTTGACTCTGACTTTCCAAGTTGAGAATGATTTTTGGAATCGAGAGAAAGATAAATTCCTCACTTTCATTTCATTGGCACACTTTCTTAAAATGAGTCCAGTGGTTACATTCGCTAATTAAAGTTTAATTTTTATCGAACTTTTCTATTCCCACATACTTTGGATATGGGTTCCTTTAGAAGCCTTGAAATCCGGCCCCCCCCCCCCCTCCCCCACCCCCCCCCCAAAAAAAAAATTGATAAAAAAAAAAATTTGCCTTTAAAGACTGGATACGAACTCATCATTGGCATTTAGATCATTATGCCGTTATTGTTATTTACTACTTCCATAGTTAATTGAACCTACTATGGAGTATCATTGTTTCCTTCTTTCTTATTATCAATCAAATTTAATCTATAAATAACTTTATAGATGGCTACTGAAGGCTGTCATTTCCCTTGAACCTTATAAAAGCAGTTGCATTTTTATATATGCATCCCGGCTTCCAGTAAAAAGCCATCTTAACTTTATTCCCCTTTTTATACTTAGCAATCGTCATAAATTGTTTTATTTTGTATTTCAACCTCCTCCTTACTTATCAATTACTTTATTGCCTCTCAGAATTCTAATGGCCACACACAAACAGGTAAGGAGAGAGAGAGAGATAGAGAGAGAGAGAGAGAGAGAGAGAGAGAGAGAGAGAGAGAGAGAGAGAGAGAGAGCTAAGAAGTCAATATAGCCATGTTTGCAGATGAACGGTGGCTAGTACTGACAATCATGTGCTTCAAAATAAGGGAAATTATAGATGATAGAACATTCAACTTGAAATTCGTTGTTATTATGGTAATATTCTCTAAATGTTTCTACGAAAAAAAAAAAAAAACACGATCTTCTCTTTCCAGAAAACTTTTGTTTACTTTCTTTTGAACTTTAATCTGGTTGAAACTAGTATCTGCTGTCGAGTTGATTAGTTCTGCCTAGAGTCAATGGATTTTTTTTAATAAGATCAATATGACGGGAATTCAGAAAAGTCATTATGTGAAACATCTTAATGGAAAATAAATGATAACACACACACACACACACACACACACACACATATATATATATATATATATATATATATATATATATATATATATATATATATATATATATATATATATATATATATATAGATAGATAGATAGATATATATATATATATATATATATATATATATATATATATATATATATATATATATATATATATATCTTAAAGGAGGCTACTTCAAAAACTATAAAGTCAACAGCCGAGACAAGGATAACATCAATAAAAAAATAAATAGGTTATAAAGCAAAAAGTAGTTCGCTTATTCGTTCTTATACATCCTTAGAATTTGCACCATTTTATGGTAAGGTCCATGACCTCCACCTCTGTCTTCTAAGCATTAGGGTATCCCAAGGGTAACCAGGGTATGCCTTTCTAACCCCGACATGTTTCATATTTCATGGCGTTTGTACAACTAGGTGTTGGCATTCGTCTTTTCGGTCGAAATTTTTATTTCGAGGATGAGACGAGTTATAGAAGAATGGGGATGTCGTTCTGGACTGGTGGACTCTACTCGTGCATTTGCATTTAATTGCACTTGCAGAAGAAAATGTCTATGCCTAAAAATAGAAGTATTTACAAGTTGATGGTCATAGACAGTAAGGTAAATGAGGATGCTATTTTAAGCCCTTCGCCACATTGGATCGGTGTCAATGACCTTAGATGTCAGGATGCCAGAAAACCTCAAATCAATCAATCAATCAATCCCTACATTTGAGGAGAGTTGGACACAGAAGCAAGACTACGACATTGCTTCCATCGTGGGGACTGATGTAGATTTAACATCCAAAATAATGTTTGGAGGAGTCATGCAACCCTTAAGCAGCTTTAGCACCTTTAACAGCTTACAGCTACAACGATTTAGCTGTAAGCTGTGTTGGGCACGAGATGAAACCTGAGGAAACCCCTTGCCGTATTGATCTTGTGATTCTCTGAACCTTTGCGGAATTATCTTCTCTTATCAAAATATCTTCAAATTTTGAAATTTCTACATTCTTTCTCATATTTCTAATGTGCTATTTTTTTTTTCTTAAGTGTAACTCCATTGTTCATATAATGGAATTCTATTTATGGTAAAAGTTAGTAGTTGAATCGGTTATTGGGAGAGGTTATTTTAGATGGTCGGTGACACAGGGGTTTCTGGATTTTATGGCAATTATCAAAGAGAAGATATTGCTAAAATTATAAGGATTCACACACACACACACACACATATATATATATATATATATATATATATATATATATATATATATATATATATATATATACGTATATATATATATACTTATATATATACAGTATATATATATATATATATAAATTATATATATATATATGTATATATATACTTTTATATATACATATATAAATATGTATTTAAATATTTATATATATATATATATATATATATATATATATATATATATATATATGTGTGTGTGTATGTGTGTGTGTGTGTGTGTATAATATAGATGTATGTATATATAAGCATATATAAATATATATACATACACACACACATATATATATATATATATATATATATATATATATATGTGTGTGTGTGTGTGTGTGTGTGTGTGTGTATAGATATATAAATAGATGTTTGTGTGATTGATAGTTATTCTTTGCAAACAACAGCAAATTTCATATAAAATCATTCCTTTAGGTAGCAACAGTTATTATCTTAGAAAATGATATGATAGTTTGTAATAAATTTTCTCGTATTTAAATATCTACAATATTCAATACAATTATTTTGTTATAAACTCTTTTTAAACTTAAATAATCTATACCAGATAAGCAGCAAAATATACACTTGTTTCCTTCTTTTCTTATCAACAACTATTGATGAAATGTCTTGATATTAGATTCAAATTGACTACTGTTTATGAATAGATCTACAAATAATATTAAAGTATCAGGATAAAATCCCACGGGACGTAATCCCCCCCCCCCCCCCGAATAAAATCCCATGGTGCAAAATCCCACAGAACATAATCTCACAATGTGAAAAGGGCATGAAATCACACAGGACATAATCCCACTGTGAAAAGGCCATAAAATCCCACAGGATATAGTCACATAATGTGAAAAGTGGATAAAATACCATGAGACATAATCCCACAATGTGAAAAAGGCATAAATCCCACAGGACATATTCCCATAATGAGAAAAGTGGAGAAAATCCCACAGGAATAATCCCACAATGTGAAAGTGTGTAAAATCCAACAAAACATAATCCAATAGTGTGAAAAGTGGAAAAATCCAACAATGTGATTGATTGATTAATTTAAAGTTTTCTAGCATCCTGAACCAACAATGTGAAAAGGGCATAAAATTTAATAAGACATAATCCCGCAATGTTTAAAGATTAAACTCCCAGCGGACATAATCTCACAATGTGGTAAGTGGACAAAATGCCACCGGACATAACTCCACAATGTGAAAAAGGTATAAAATTCCACAGGACATAATCCAATAATGGTAAAAGTGAACAAAATTCCCCAGGACATAATCCCACAATACAAGAAAGGAATAAAATCCCCCAGGACATAATCTCATAATGTGATAAGTGGACAAAATCCCACAGGATATAATCCCCCAATGTGAAAAGGGCATAAAATCCACAGGGCATAATCCTATCATGAGAAAAATGGACGAAATCACAGAGGACATAATCTCACAATGTTAAAAGGGCATAAAATCCCACGGGACATAATCCCATAATGTGAAAAGCGTCAATATCCCATAGGAAATAATCCCACAATACGAAAGGGTATAAAATCCCTAAGGACATAATCCCACAATGGGATAAGTGGACAAAATGTCCAAGGACATAATTCAACCATATGAAAAGGGCATAAAATCCTGCACGACATTCCCACAATGGGAAAATGGCATAAAATCCCACAAGACATAATCCCGCGATGTGAAAAGCATAAACTCCTACAGAACATAATCCCGCATTGTGTAAATGGCATATACTCCTGGAGCCAAGGGGTGTTCGCATGCTAAAAAGAGCCCCTAGGTTACTCACTATTTTCTGAAAGGACATCACCTGGGGCATCATTTTAGCGAGGGTAGACATTCTGAAACCCGGCAGTAATCTTGCTAGGGATGGTTTTGTAGCTATTGACCATACTAAAATTTTCCGCAAAAAATTTGGGGTAGGGGAAATTCAAATCTTAATAACTCAGTAAGGATATAAGCTATTTGCATGAAATACCCATCACAATGTAGCTTATAGGGCATGCTACAAGATGAAAGTAATAAATATTAGAATAGGTCAAGGTCAAGGTCACCAGAGCTCAAGCAATGACATAATTTGACACTTGCTCAAAATCTGGGCCTCTAAAAACTTAAAATTAAACCAGAACCCAGTTGTAAACTAATTTATTCCTTTATTTGTAGATTCTAGTAGAGTACTACATAGGAAAGTTTTTAAAAGTTATTTGAAGAAAAAACACACACTTTAACCCTTTTATTTTCAAGTCAAAATGTCGAAAAAAAAATGCCAAAAAATTCGATTTTTCAAAATTTTATGCTAGTTATGTTGGCTGTTTGAAAGCGTATCAAAAGAGATTAAAGCAGCCCCAAATCTTTAAACAGCACATGATTAAATAGTAAGAAACCTATCATAATGTCATAATGTCTAAAACCTGGCTTCTAACCCTCTTAGGCCCAAGACGAAAATATTTGAAAATCGGAAAAATGCCATTTTTAAACTAAACAATTTGATATGATGAATCGTTCAAATAATCAAAGGAAATTAGTTGCCGGTGACACATGGTTATCATGCAGAACCCTTAAGGGTAAAACCAAACTATTAAAAACATCCTCATTGCAAACACTGACGTTTCGCAACCCAGGAAAATTCTTTTATGAAAGTGGAGCTGACATCCAAACCACCATTCAATGTGATTAAATCTATTCTGTATGATGATCTATCCTACATTCTTGCACCCCTTGCCTGAAGCTTGGCATTGACAGTAAGGACAGCACCTGATGCCACGCTTCCCGCAGGAACAACGTTTCGTTGCACATGAAGTGCATGTGCATTGGCTTTGAAGGCCAAGCCTGAGAAATTTCTCCAGAACTTTGCCAGGAATCCATATGATACAGATTTCACCTTAGTGGAAAAATTTCTGGTGCAGGTGTATCCATTGAAAGCTCCAGGTGATTGTCAAACAATGGACCACCTCAGATACCATGTATTTCACCACAGTTCCAAAACAATCCTAGACCTTCCACCAACCAGCAGATTGATCAGAGGCCATATCCAAAGGGCTGTCTATGGGTCATACATGCAGACACACTGTTTGGATAATCCACATCTTGATCCCATAGACTTTGGTTTCTTTGAGCAGGATGGCCTATTGCGTCCAGTGCGGGATCAAATTTTGATGCCACCTGACTTTCCTATGCCATGCACATGCACTTCATGTGCAACGAAACGTTGTTCCTGCGGGAAGCGTGGTATCAGGTGCTGCCCTTACTGTCAATGCCAAGCTTCAGGCAAGGGGTGCAAGAATGTAGGATAGATCATCATACAGAATAGATTTAATCACATTGAATGGTGGTTTGGTGTCAGCTCCACTTTCATAAAAGAATTTTCCTGGGTTGCGAAACGTCAGTGTTTGCAATGAGGATGTTTTTAATAGTTTGGTTTTACCCTTAAGGGTTCTGCATGATAACCATGTGTCACCGGCAACTAATTTCCTTTGATTATTTGAACGATTCATCATATCAAATTGTTTAGTTTAAAAATGGCATTTTTCCGATTTTCAAATATTTTCGTCTTGGGCCTGAGAGGTTTAAAAGACAGGTTTTAGACATTATGACATTATGCTAGGTTTCTTACTATTTAATCATGTGCTGTTTAAAGATTTGGGGCTGCTTTAATCTCTTTTGATACGCTTTCAAACAGCCAACATAACTAGCATAAAATTTTGAAAAATCGAATTTTTTGGCATTTTTTTCGATATTTTGACTTGAAAATAAAAGGGTTAAAGTGTGTGTTTTTTCTTCAAATAACATTTAAAAACTTTCCTATGTAGTACTCTACTAGAATCTACAAATAAAGGAATAAATTAGTTTACAACTGGGTTCTGGTTTAATTTTAAGTTTTTAGAGGCCCAGATTTTGAGCAAGTGTCAAATTATGTCATTGCTTGAGGTCTGGTGACCTTGACCTTGACCTATTCTAATATTTATTACTTTCATCTTGTAGCATGCCCTATAAGCTACATTGTGATGGGTATTTCATGCAAATAGCTTATTTCCTTACTGAGTTATTAAGATTTGAATTTCCCCTACCCCAAATTTTTGCGGAAAATTTTAGTATGGTCAATAGCTACAAAACCATCCCTAGCAAGATTACTGCCGGGTTTCAGAATGTCTACCCTCGCTAAAATGATGCCCCAGGTGATGTCCTTTCAGAAAATAGTGAGTAACCTAGGGGCCCTTTTTAGCATGCGAACACCCCTTAGCTCCTGGAGTAATAACCTCCCACAGAGCATAATCCCACAATGTGAAATGGGCCTAAAATCCCACAGGATATAATCCCACAATGTGAAAAGGGCATAAAATACCACAGGACATAATCCCAGAATGTGATGAATGGACAAAATGCAACAAGAAATAATCCCACAATGTGATTAGTGGACAAAATGCCACAGCAGGCTACAATAGAGTATAAAATTTTTTTGAAGTTTTAAAGTGCTCCATTTTTTACTTAATGATACATATTAATGAGCCACGTGTCGATGTGCATATGCTCTGCATTTACATGTTTAGTATACGCTAAAAGAACATATCTGTCATTTACATAATTTTATCAATACTTGACAACTGGAGGAGGACTTTTTTTTTTCTTTTTTTTTTCTTTTCTTTTCTTTTGCTTTTGTTCAATTTGTTCACGAGCTTGCACTATATGAAGCTGAACTATCGCACACAACATCTGGTGATGGTCCATGATCAAGCAGGAAGAGTAGTTCAGCTTTATTTAGTACAAGTTCATAAAGAGAATAAACAAAAGAAAAAAAAGATGGTCGTGCAGTTGTCAAGTATAGATATAAATTGCCAATAGGTCCTTTTAATGGGCAATAAAAATATCTAATTGCAGAGAATATGTACATCAACATGTGGCTCATTTATAGGCTATTTACCACTAATCAAAAATAGAAAATATCAACTTAAAAAAAAATTTATACTTTATAGGTCTGCTGTGGCATTTGGTCAACTAATCACATTGTGGGATTATGTCCTGTGGCATTTATTACATTCATCACATTCTGGCATTATGCCCTGTGGGAGTTTATGCTTTACGCATTGCGATATTATGTCCTCTGGAATTTTATACTTTTTTAAATTGTGGGACTATGTCCTGTGGGATTTTGTCCGTGGGGATCATGTCCTTAAGCTCCGTAAATATTTGTCACGCGAGATTTAGTTCATATTATTTCTATTGCAACTTAAATTAATTCAGTTGTTGACACTGTTTAAAGATGACCCTTCCCAGCAGCCGAAACAAATAAAATAGAGAGAATAACGCGCCAGAAAATCTAACAAACAACATTCTGAAAAAGCACGAGACCGGTTTAGGCGGTTATGAAAGTCTGCATTAAACCAGTTTCTACCAGATTGCGCCAATACTCTCGTTCTCTACATTAGATCTTTAGCTAAACAGATTTAAGTGTTACTCATCGCGTTGCTTATATCCAGGAAATCGTTAAGTTGTTATTTCCCGCAAAACAAAGACAAAAATAGTACTTCAAATGATGCCGCGACCTTACAGAAGGAAGTTATATTTTATTGGATTGTTGATGATGCAAACGGAAATTATTCATATATACATACACACACACACACACACATATATATATATATATATATATATATATATATATATATATATATATATATATATATATATACGTATACTTTCTATACGTACATATAATACTGTGTGTATATATATATATATATATATATATATATATATATATATATATATATATATATATATATATATATATATATATATATATGTATGTATATATGAGTTCTATACATATAAACAAGACTGTATATATATATATATATATATATATATATATATATATATATATATATATATATATATATATATATATACTGTTTTTTAAAGATTGTGATTTTTGCTGAAACCTGTACAAATTTGTTTACCTTATAAAGTATATACATTATTTGAAGAATAGCTTTTCCATTTGTAGGGAATCCGTACTGCATTGTCTTTAATTTTCTTATTCATACACGTTTTTTTTAGCATTCACAGAAGAATGTACTGATGTATGCCATAATATTCCATTAAATGTAAATATTCCTCTTTGCTAATTAATTCTTCTTCTTTATAAACACTTACAAAAAGAGTTAAGTAGAAAGAGGAAGACGAAAGAGGAAACTGATGAAAATAGTTAAAATCATTTTTCAAAACATTGTGTGTGGAGATGTTTGTTCCCAGTTTTGAATAGTATACAAAATATATGAAAGAAACAAGAAGGAATGTGAAGTAGGGTTAAAAACCGAAGGTTGGTATCTCTCTCTCTCTCTCTCTCTCTCTCTCTCTCTCTCTCTCTCTCTCTCTCTCTCTATATATATATATATATATATATATATATATATATATATGTGTGTGTGTGTTTGTATATATATATATATATATATATATATATATATATATATATGTATGTATATATACATATATATGTATATACTGTATATGCATGTATGTATGTATGTATGTATATTTATATATATAAATATATATATATATATATATATATATATATATATATATGTATATATATATATATATATATATATATATATATATATGTATGTATGTATGCATATATATATATATATATATATATATATATATATATATATATATATATATATATATATATACATAAATCCTTAAATGTTGCGTTCATCTACCTAAATCTGTTCATATTCATCTCAAAGCATTCAGCCAATATTATTACTACTTTTCGAAATATACATAAATTCCTAGCCTAATGATTGGTTCATTTTTCCATCTGTAATTCGTTTAGAATTTTGCTTCACGCCCAACTTAGTTTGGTATATACTGGTAAGACCGGTTCGTCTGGTACTTGCTCTCATCAAACAGCTTTTTTTGGTACAGAATGCAAGTGGCCTTGTATAACCACATGTTATATATTTATTTAATTCAATTTTTATAAGAAAGGTCTGCATTCCTTTTTCTGCTATGTTACTTTTTCTTTGTTATGTTATTTTAAAATCATTCTTAAAAAGACTATTTAAGCTTAACGATCTCGGAAGATTAATATTAAGTTAACTTCGTCCTGAATTAGATATTAGAACAATCACAATTTGTCTTGGAATAGTATAGTATCACAACCAAGCATATGCAAAATAATTATTATAGTACTTATAATACTATAAAATTTATAACTTTTATCAACTTATAACAACAAAATGACGAAAATATAATTAAAATTCGACTTGACAAGTTCCAGCACTATGGACATAACGTATCGGCGCAAAGCTTGGCCCGAAGTACCCTTTATGTGTACACTTATTATGAGGCCAATTTTCAGAGATTTAGGAATCAGAATCTCATTTTAGCACAGAAATAATATTGTATGCACATTTTGCGTAGTCATTATTATTATTATTATTATTATTATTATTATTATTATTATTATCAAAAGTTAACCTGCAGCCCTAATTGGAAAAGCAGGACAGAAGAATTAGTAAAGAATAAAGTAAAAAAGAGAAGAAAGAATAGAACAAATATGATAAATGAGTTCTAAATAAATAAAAGATAAATAATACAATAACACTTATGTCATCCTGCTCAACAAAATGCTAATTACACTTGATTTCATTAGAAATATCATTCTACAATTCAGTCACACTCTTAATAAAAAGATTCCAGGATAGTCAGTAGTGTTGAGCCTTACGAAAATAAAGGTAATGGTGTTAGGATTAATGCATACTTAGTAGTGCATACTACAGTATATTATGAATGGAGTTTTATGCTGTTGTTGTTGTTGTTGTTGTTCCTCTTCTTCTTCTTCTTCTTCTTATCATCATCATCACCATAATCATCATCATTATTATTATTATCATTATTATTATCATTATCATTATTATCATTACATGTTTTTTAAGCTTGAAATTATAGAGAGGATATTGAAAAGTTAAGAGATATATTCACTTTCACCATTTTTCTATCAATAATACAATCACCATGTTTTTACTTTCGCTGGTTTTATCAGAACAACAAGTAAATATCTTCCAAGGTTCAGTTATTGTCGTTATTATTATTACCATAATCATATCAACAATTACAAACAACACATTCCTCGTATCGCATCTGCAACGTGTCATGCATTATAGGCCGGCAATTGCATAATTACTGTGTCTTTTCCTACAGTTGAAATACATCAGATAATCTTAGTCAGGTGTGTCGACTTACAATTAGGAATCTAAATAAACAGCTGTATAATGACCACCGAAATCATGATGACTGTGCGGATGTATTCACTGAAAAATCTTAACATTCTTCTCCTGACTAATATTTCTACGAACGTCATTCACAGCGAATGTTCATTGAATGTTGAATAGTGCACTGGGTCGCATGAATTATTGATGCTCATTGCTGATGGCACAGTTCCTTTCAGATGTCCCTAAACATTTCCCAGTTTCTATTCGATCAACCTTGATTTTCTCCATGCTTTGCATTAATCACACAATGGGTTAATCATCCAAGGTTCCCCCGACGGTTTTCGGGAATACCTCAAGGTGATTTTCTTTAGCCATTGGTCTCTTATTCAGTAGTAAGGACAGCCAGTCAGGAGCGGAGGTGATTAACATAAACAGTGGGAAACCTTTTATGACCTGGAAGGACATCGTCTTCTATTCTTCTAAGATCGTTTAGGAGGAAATTGGAAACATTTCTCAGTTGGTGGAAGCATTTCTGCTTTTAAAAAAAAAAAAAAAAAAAAAAAAAAAAAAAAAAAAAAAAAAAAAGGAAAATGGATGATACATAAAAAATGTCATATGTGACAATATCAGGCAGTAAATGCTTATTGCAGTTAATTTTGTGAGATATGCTCTTACTTTGGATAAAGAAAAGCTTTTGTTGATAAGTTTAGTTTTCTAACAAGATTATTTACTAGCTCAGAAATTTTATTTCTCCACCAGGAACTGAAATAGGATAAGTATTTATCAAATTTCTATTTTAAGATACTTTAATTCACAAAAATAGCCCTCAAAATAGAGATAGATAGACAAAATTGTGTCCTTTGCGCAGAAAAACACATTAATGAATATATTAGGATACATGTGATATTCTGGTTAGATTATTATTATTATTATTATTATTATTATTATTATTTTTATTATTATTAAGCAACAACACTAGTTGGAAAAGCAGGATGCTATAAGCCCAGGGGCTCCAACAGGGAAAATAGCCCAGTGAGGAAAGGAAACAAGGAAAAATTAAATATCTTAAAAATGATAGCAGTATTTATAATACGTGAAACCTTTTTAACATCACGACCTTGGTTTGATGACGTTATTGATATCAAGGTCATTAGACCTAAGGACATAGAAAATGTATCTTCATCTATTTTCTTTGTTTTGTTTCGTATAGATATATAAAACATTATCTTTACGACCAGAGAATAGTGATGTAACTACTAATACAGTACAATATATCACTTTGTTTCAAGTCAATCTCATATTCCACTACACAAAGACATTGGGGATTTAATAGAAAAATTTAACAGTTACTTTTATTACATTGCAAAAATAATTCATTTTGTATTTAGAAAAAAATCATATCTTTTAGTTAATATCTCGCTATAAGACTGTGCCATCACATGAAAGGTACAAAAGAAATTATTTCATCTCAGCAATGTGCTTCTCTACTTAACACAGTATTTTGATTACGCTAATAACAAAACCAAATTGCTTATCGGTAATGTAATCCAATGGCCTCAGTTCAACAAACAACGAGGAAACCTTCAAAAAAAAAAAAATAAAAAATAAAAAAAAAAATAAAACTGACATTTGGCATTTCTGATTAAAGCTGATAATACAAACACAGTCAATACGATTCGCTCAATAGTACTGAATGTTTTTAATAGTATTGGAAAAGAAATTGCGTGAAAAACTAAACTTCAGACATATTTTCCCCCAACAAAGCACAGGCTAATAATCATTTCTGTGTTGACATCCTTGACAACGGCTGGAAAGTCACCAAACCTACGAAAAGAAATCGAATTTCAAACAGCTGATATGACGACAAAGGTTTAGTCCATTATCAGATAAGAACCAAATGAAAGTTGAAACCAAAAATTCGTATCTGATAAGTGTCTCAGCTGCATTTACGTGTTCACTTTTTTTTTTTTTTTTTTTTTTTTTTTTTTGTAAGTGTTTAATCAATTCGAATACTGAGTCTCGTAAAAATGAAGTGGCAATAGCCAGATTTTTTTCCAAAAGAAAATCTAGAAAATAGTTTAGGAACTCTCCGTCTCATATTTCAATTACTTCTGAGTATTGATCCGTGACGATTGGAAATATATTGTATTTCTTGTGGTAAAATCCTGTCAAATCAATAAGAATAAAAAGAATCAAAAGAAAACTAGGAAAAGAATGACATGTAAAGAACAGGAACTGTGCTTGCGGCTCCACCCAAGAAGGAAAGCTTTAAGCAAAGTCAAACAAGCGTAAAGGAGAGAGGTCAGGTTGACTTTTGCTTGTGAAAGCTATTGAAAGGATATCACTGCTGTCAAACAATGGAGAATTTGAGAGAAAGGTTTCGTCAAAAGAAACAGAAGGCGTTTGAACTTACGCCTAAAAGCACAATTGGTTAGAAAGAGAGAGAGAGAGAGAGAGAGAGAGAGAGAGAGAGAGAGAGAGAGAGAGAGAGAGAGAGATTCTAACCAATTCCAAGGCATTTGCACCTCAGGGAAAAGCACTTGAGTAACATGACATAAGAGAGAGAGAGAGAGAGAGAGAGAGAGAGAGAGAGAGAGAGAGAGAGAGAGAGATCTATAAGAATATAAGATGTTTGTACTGTACTTCAGGGCAAAAATACTTGTCTGACATGACATAAAAAAGGAGAGAGAGAGAGAGAGAGAGAGAGAGAGAGAGAGAGAGAGAGAGAGAGAGAGAGAGAGAGAACTTACAATAGGAGCAAAGGCATTTGTTCACTCGAACAAAATCACACGAAATGTGATAGAGACTTTGTGCAAGAAACTGATGAAGGGAAACGCCCCCTATAAGTATGTCAAATGCGTCACCCATGGTTTCCCCCGTAACGAGGAAAGAGAAAGAAACACAAAGAAAGAGAAATCAGACCAAGAGGCGAAAGTATTTGTCGCCTCCGTGGTGGAAATAGAAAGTGAAAGCAAGAAAAGTTGCTCTCTCTCTCTCTCTCTCTCTCTCTCTCTCTCTCTCTCTCTCTCTCTCTCTCTCTCTCTCTTTACATTTATTTGATTTGAAGGAAATTAAAAAGAACAAATGATAATGATACCATTTACAATGCTAATTAAGCATA
>NC_090735.1:144367319-144372319 GCF_036898095.1 Palaemon carinicauda | reverse complement strand
CATTCATGACTTGGTTGAAAACGCTGATATACATACTATCTATCCAAATTCTTATTCTATTATTATTGGTTTATTTATCTATACATGACAAGTGCTAACGCATGTAATCCGCAAGCTCACCAATTCTTTTCACAGTCACATTCCAAAAACATTGAAAAAAAGAAAATGTACAAAAAGACAACAATTCTAATCTCGATTCCCATCGGATATTGGTAAACCTCATCTTTTCCAGATATACAGCCCGATTTATGAAGAAAATTTTAGGTCATTCTTCTGTAAGATTATGACTTATAGTCTCATTCTCAGTGTTAATGAAAGGAAATTCTAGTGTTCGTCACACCACACCAACAAATGTTCTTTCTTTATTCTGTTCTATTTCATTTTCTTTGGAATTGGCTCCCTTCTGGTAACCTTGCGTGGCTGACTGTAGACTGCACCAGTTATCATTATTATTATTATTACTTGCTAAGCTACATCCCTTGTTTGAAAAGCAGGATATTATAAGCCCAGAGGCTCCAACAGGGAAAATAGCACAGCTAGGAAAGGAAACAAGGAAAAATAAAATTTTCAAGAAGAGTAACATTAAAATAAATATCTCCTATACAAATTATAGAAACTTTAACAAAACAAGAGGAAGAGAAACAAGACAGAATAGTGTGCCCGAGTGTACCCTCAAGCAAGAGAACTCTAACCCAAGACAGTGGAAGACCATGGTACAGAGGCTATGGCACTACCCAAGACTAGAGAATAATTGTTTGATTTTGGAGTGCCCTTCTCAGATAAGAGCTGCTGATCATAGCTAAAGAGTCTTTTTTACTCTTACCAAGAGGAAAGAGGCCACTGAACAATTACAGTGCAGTAGTTAACCCCTTGACTGAGGAAGAATTGTTTGGTAATTTCATTGTTGTCAGGTGTATGAAGACAGAGGAGAGTAAGTAAAGAATAGGCCAGACTATTCGTTAATTGTGTGTGTGCGTGTGTGTGTGTGTATGTGTGTGGGTAGGCAAATGGAAAATAAAACGTAACTAGAGAGAAAGATCCAATGTAGTAATATTCTTTGTAGATTCCCTTTCTTTACCTTCTGATTTTACTTCGTAATTTTTTATCCCTTCGTTATAAACAAATTAATGATAATAATGATATTAATCGTAATAAGATTAATAATTTTCTTTGATTTGTTTTTCTTAGAAGGATATGCTGAACCACGTACCGAATATGGCTGCTGAATCTATTCACAACTTTTTCTCAAAGAGTATCATGACAAAATGTTTGATTAATGATTTTTGATTTATGGCACCCTTCCGACGCTTTCCCTCTCTGCATGATACCGCAAATATAGCTTACGTTTAAAGTAACAGAACTTTATCAAGAGACCTTTTGGGGAGTATGGTTTCTCTCCAGACGTAATTTGACAATTGTTGATTTTCTTATTTTTTTGTGTGGGGGTTATGGTTTCTGGTTCTATTTTAGCCTTATGCAGATTTTTTATCGAAAATTCTTGAATCCGCAAAAAAAAGAAAAAAAATTAAAAATGAAAAAAAAAATTGTTTCCCCCCAAGGGCCCAAAGTGATCTTGCCATTAAAGTATTTACATGTGTTAGTATTGCAATGGAAGTTAACTTGATAATTACAATTAGTTAAGCACCATAGTCTGAGCCTGCTTCCCTTTACAGCTTTTCTGGAAACAATTTATCCAGATATCAATAATTCCTCATCACAATGCCTAGATGCTTCACTGTAACATCATCAATTAATCGGCAGACTCTCTAATATTACACCTATTCTAACATATTCCGTTCTGACAATCTCTGATTTAGCAGCATTGAATTTAAAACAACCACTATTTATCCTATTTTTCTTTCTATTAATCAGCTTTCTTAAGTGATTTATCCTATTTTTCTTTCTATTAACCAGCTTTCTTAAACGTTTTACCCTATTTTCCTTTCTATCAACCAGCTTTCTTAAATGTTTTACCCTATTTTTATTTCTATTAACTAACTTTCTTTTAAATGATTTATCCGATTTTTCTTTCTATCAACCAGCTTTCTTAAATGTTTTACCCTATTTTTCTTTCTATTAACTAACTTTCTTTTAAATGATTTATCCGATTTTTCTTTCTATTAACCAGCTTTCTTAAATGTTTTACCCTATTTTTCTTTCTATTAACTAACTTTCTTTTAAATGATTTATCCGATTTTTCTTTCTATTAACCAGCTTTCTTAAATGTTTTACCCTATTTTTCTTTCTATTAACTAACTTTCTTTTAAATGATTTATCCGATTTTTCTTTCTATTAACCAACTTTCTTTTAAATGATTTATCCGATTTTTCTTTCTATTAACCAGCTTTCTTAAATGTTTTACCCTATTTTTCTTTCTATTGACCAACTTTCTTTTGAATGATTTATCCTATTTTTCTTTCTATTAACCAGCTTTCTTAAGTGTTTTACCCTATTTTTCTTTCTATTAACCAGCTTTCTTAAATGTTTTACCCTATTTTTCTTTCTATTAACCAGCTTTCTTAAGTGTTTTACCCTATTTTTCTTTCTATTAATCAGCTTTCTTAAGTGTTTTACCCTATTTTTCTTTCTATTAACCAGCTTTCTTAAATGTTTTAACCCTATTTTCCTTTCTATCAACCAGCTTTCTTAAATGTTTTACCCTATTTTTCTTTCTATTAACTAACTTTCTTTTAAATGATTTATCCAATTTTTCTTTCTATTACCAGCTTTCTTAAATGGTTTACCCTATTTTTCTTTCTATTAACTAACTTTCTTTTAAATGATTTATCCGATTTTTCTTTCTATTAACCAACTTTCTTTTAAATGATTTATCCGATTTTTCTTTCTATTAACCAGCTTTCTTAAATGTTTTACCCTATTTTTCTTTCTATTGACCAACTTTCTTTTAAATGATTTTTCCTATTTTTCTTTCTATTAACCAGCTTTCTTAAGTGTTTTACCCTATTTTTCTTTCTATTAACCAGCTTTCTTAAGTGTTTTACCCTATTTTCCTTTCTATTAACCAGCTTTCTTAAGTGTTTTATCCTATTTTTCTTTCTATTAACCAGCTTTCTTAAGTGTTTTACCCTATTTTTCTTTCTATTAACCAGCTTTCTTAAGTGATTTATCCTATTTTTCTTTCTATTAACCAGCTTTCTTAAATGTTTTACCCTATTTTTCTTTCTATTAACTAACTTTCTTTTAAATGATTTATCCGATTTTTCTTTCTATCAACCAGCTTTCTTAAATGTTTTACCCTATTTTTCTTTCTATTAACTAGCTTTCTTTTAAATGATTTATCCGATTTTTCTTTCTATTAACCAGCTTTCTTAAATGTTTTACCCTATTTTTCTTTCTATTGACCAACTTTATTTTAAATGATTTATCCGATTTTTCTTTCTATTAACCAGCTTTCTTAAATGTTTTACCCTAATTTTCTTTCTATTAACCAACTTTCTTTTAAATGATTTATCCGATTTTTCTTTCTATTAACCAGCTTTCTTAAGTGTTTTTCCCTATTTTTCTTTCTATTGACCAACTTTCTTTTAAATGATTTATCCGATTTTTCTTTCTATTAACCAGCTTTCTTAAATGTTTTACCCTATTTTTCTTTCTATTGACCAACTTTCTTTTAAATGATTTATCCGATTTTTCTTTCTATTAACCAGCTTTCTTAAATGTTTTACCCTATTTTTCTTTCTATTGACCAACTTTCTTTTAAATGATTTATCCGATTTTTCTTTCTATTAACCAGCTTTATTAAATGTTTTACCCTATTTTCCTTTCTATCAACCAGCTTTCTTAAATGTTTTACCCTATTTTTCTTTCTATTAACTAGCTTTCTTTTAAATGATTTATCCAATTTTTCTTTCTATTAACCAGCTTTCTTAAATGTTTTACCCTATTTTTCTTTCTATTAACTAACTTTCTTTTAAATGATTTATCCGATTTTTCTTTCTATTAACCAGCTTTATTAAACGTTTTACCCTATTTTCCTTTCTATCAACCAGCTTTCTTAAATGTTTTACCCTATTTTTCTTTCTATTGACCAACTTTCTTTTAAATGATTTATCCGATTTTTCTTTCTATTAACCAGCTTTCTTAAATGTTTTACCCTATTTTTCTTTCTATTAACTAACTTTCTTTTAAATGATTTATCCGATTTTTCTTTCTATCAACCAGCTTTCTTAAATGTTTTACACTATTTTCCTTTCTATCAACCAGCTTTCTTAAATGTTTTACCCTATTTTTCTTTCTATTAACCAGCTTTATTAAATGTTTTACCCTATTTTCCTTTCTATCAACCAGCTTTCTTAAATGTTTTACCCTATTTTTCTTTCTATTAACTAGCTTTCTTTTAAATGATTTATCCAATTTTTCTTTCTATTAACCAGCTTTCTTAAATGTTTTACCCTATTTTTCTTTCTATTGACCAACTTTCTTTTAAATGATTTATCCGATTTTTCTTTCTATTAACCAGCTTTATTAAATGTTTTACCCTATTTTCCTTTCTATCAACCAGCTTTCTTAAATGTTTTACCCTATTTTTCTTTCTATTAACTAACTTTCTTTTAAATGATTTATCCGATTTTTCTTTCTATCAACCAGCTTTCTTAAATGTTTTACCCTATTTTTCTTTCTATTAACCAGCTTTATTAAATGTTTTACCCTATTTTCCTTTCTATCAACCAGCTTTCTTAAATGTTTTACCCTATTTTTCTTTCTATTAACCAGCTTTATTAAATGTTTCACCCTATTTTTCTTTCTATTAACCAGCTTTATTAAATGTTTTACCCTATTTTTCTTTCTATCAACCAGCTTTCTTAAATGTTTTACCCTATTTTTCTTTCTATTAACTAGCTTTCTTTTAAATGATTTATCCAATTTTTCTTTCTATTAACCAGCTTTCTTAAATGTTTTACCCTATTTTTCTTTCTATTGACCAACTTTCTTTTAAATGATTTATCCGATTTTCTTTCTATTAACCAGCTTTATTAAAT
>NC_090735.1:144349819-144357319 GCF_036898095.1 Palaemon carinicauda | reverse complement strand
ATTATTATTATTATTATTATTATTATTATTATTATTGTTATTATTATTATTATTATCATTATTATTATTATTATTATTACTTGCTAAGCTACAATCCTAGTTGGAAAAGCAGGATGCTATAAGCCCAGGGGCTCCAACAGATAAAATAGGCCAGTGAGGAAAGGAAACAAGGGGAAACAAAATATTTAATGAAATATGAATTGTGTCTATTTGATATTGAACAGTCTTAATGTAATTAATATACAATTTGATAATTTTGAACTAATACTCATCTAAACGCTACATATAAATACTGTGCTCTGATTACATTGCTCGCCCGATCAAATTTGGAAAAAAGTTTTTTGCAAAATATGACATTTACGCGAAAGTTAAGGGCACAAAGATTGGCAACCCATTTCCTTTCCTACCCCGGGCCATAGGGGAAAAAACTAGAAAAAAAAGGATATGGAATAAAAGGGGGAGGTCTAACCACAAACAGAGGAAGTGGTTTGGAAACTGACGTTATTGGCCTAGAATTTTCACTTAGAGAAATGCAGAAATGTTTCCAGGTAACGTTTCCTTATTGTTTCAAGGTTTAAAGGCCGCTCATGAATGGCAGAGGCAAGGGACAGTGACATTGCCCTATCAAGCAAGACAATGCCCTAGAGACTGACATATGATCAGCATCTAAGCCCCCTCTTCACCCAAGCTAGGACCAAGGAGACAATGGCTGCTGATGACTCAGCATATAGACCTATAGGCTTCCCCAAAACCCCCATCCTTAGCTCTCAAGACGGTGAGGTTGCAGTGACCAGAGAAACTAATGAGTTTTGAACGGGACTCGTACCCCAGTTTGGCATTCACCAGTTAGGAACGTTACCACATCGGCCACATGTTACAAAGAATGGTGAGCATTAAAGCGAATATTTAATCACATTTTATTTAGCTAATGGATGAAAAAAATATATTTATCATGGTTAATAAACTTATTATAAAGACCAACGTCTTAACACAATAAAAAAAAAAAAAACTATTAAAATCTTGCTACCACAGCAAAGATTTTTTTAATTTCTACTGTTATGAAAATTATGAACTTTTTTATCTTAATATTTTGTCATATTCATAAAAGACATTTTAAAAGTTCGTACTCGTACAAGCTACATTTATATTAGTTCCATTAACATAATTATATTTTTTCCAATTTGTTTGAGAATTTTCATGAACAAAATCATAAGTTATGTATTAATTGAAGGTTATCCTTAACCGTTTAAATATGCATTATTTTAGCCTTGCTGGTTGACAATTTGCTGACTGACCTTGACTTAATCACCGCTAGTAGCAAAAAATATCAGTTTTGACTACTTCAACTGTTGTTGTTAGACATCTTAGACTCAAACCAAAACCTTCAGAATCATCCTGCAATTATAAGGTCGTTAGCACCTCAGATCTGGCGGTATCTCGCAAAAGGATCAAGTGAAGGATTAGGCAGTCCTTTTTTCACATCGCACGAGGGTCTGCCCCTCTCTTTTTTACTTCGCCTGTACTTCCCTTTCTCCCTATTCCTTATCCCTTCCCATCCCGAGCTTCTGCCTACGGGCTATAAACTGGATTGTATCCAGGGGTACACTTCTCTATCCTTATCCAAAGGTAGTCTTTTGAATTACTCAACTTTCACTGAATATTACCTACAGATTCTAACTTACCTAACATCTCGGCAAGCTCTTGAGATGGCCAGTCAACTAGATCCGGAATAGTCTTGTCCTTTCAACTGGCAATTGCTTTGATCATCGGAATAGAACGCAAATCACCCTTCGCAACCATAGTTCCGTCCTTAGACGAGTTTAGAATTTAGCCGTATCAATAAATGTAGCTATAAACATCAATGTATGTGATTTGTTCCTCAGTGAGTTCTTTGTCCATAATCCGCTGCATCGTATCGTCCAGAGGCCCACACGGGGTGGTGTTTTATTCGAAACAAGGAGTTAAAACAGATAAATCTTTGTCAGATCATTTATTATCATCATCATCATCATCATGGTGACTGTTGTTATTGTTGTTATTGTTATTTGCTAAGCTATAGCCCTAGTTGGAAAAGCAGGGGTGCTATAAGAATTGTAGTAGCTATCTAAAATCTACGACCGATTTTGTTCTATTGCTGTTTGAAGGAACTACGGATTTTTCAGAAATAGAATAATGGAAAGGAACTTACTGAATTTTTTTTTTCCATTACAAACTTACTGCGATGATTATTCTGTGAAAATTCAACACAAAAATAACTGTTTGGTTTCATAGTGGCTAAAGAACCTGATAATATGGCCTTCCATTATAGAAAAGAAAGAATTTATAGATGATGTGAAAATCAACTGGAAAAATATTTTCTTGCTGCCTAAATAAACTATAAATACTGTGATAAAAATATAGAAAAAACTGAAAGATAATAAAATTTTTAGCTTGTTAAAGGAACTTAAGTCTGCGACAAATAGATTTTAAAAAATACTGCTGTTGCAAACTTTTATTTCTTGCTGAATGATGCAGAGATTCTGGGAAATTACGTTACAGTGTACAACTTTCAGGATAGTTTCCTCTTTTATTGTAATCTCTAAGAAATTGTGAGGGAAATGGAACATGAAAAAAATCTTAAAATATATTTCCTTTTCATAATTTCTGACACGAAAATCTAGATCTCTCGGAAAGGGATTCTGAGAAATATATTTGTTCGTGACTTTCATTTATTGTTATCACTAGCTAAGCTACAACAATGGTAGGAAAAGCAGAATGCTATAAACCCAAGGACTCCAACAGGAAAAAATAACCCCGTGGGGAAAGGAAATAAGGAAATAAATAAACTGCAAGAAAAGTAATGAACTATTAATGAAAAATATTTTAAGAACAGTAGCAACATTAAAATAGATATTTCAAATATAGTCTAATAAAAGAGACTTATGTCCGCCTGTTCAACATAAAATCATTCGCTGGAAGTTTGAACTTTTGAAGTTCCACCGATTCAACTGCCTGATTAGAACACTGAGCAAAAAGTGACCCACACAAACATTTTCATTTTCTTAGGGGATTTCGAATGTATAAATATCCTATTCTGAATTTATCAGTTATCCAGTTATCTACTAAATAAAAATCCATAAATAAAAAAGTTAGTCTTTTCTTTAGACTGTTTCTTATTATGTCTTCTTATCTTTAAAGAATTGTCCTACAATAGTCCCTTACTGATAGTTAAAGAGGGAATGTAACAAGTCTTTTCAATTTTCTTTTTTAACTTTTGTATTTATAAGTTTATTCTGCGTTTAGCAAAAAACCTTTCGAATAATCTGTGGGGAGGCACCAGTTAGGTGATTACTGAGAGGCGAGGTGAATGCAACTAAACTTTATTAAACAGACATCTAGTTCATATACCAGGACTTTCGAGCAAGAACGTCACAAAATTTCAAACAAAATTAAACATGAGCTATCAGGTTTATACATGTTGATTTATTAACATTGCAGGGAAGAGCGGTGATAAAGATGAAAACAAAACCGTTACAATGTGTACGAGTGTGTATGAAACACGTGCGGTACAAATCAGCATTTTAATATATGTTGCTTAAAAGATATAGGTTTTCTGTTGTATTCTTTCAAAAATAGATATCAGTTCCTTTTTTTTTTTTTTTTTTTTTTTTTTTTTTTTGTGGGGGATCATCTAAACTCTAAATGAAGCAAAAATAATTATCTAACTTCGAACTGCAACTGAAGAGCTTAAAATAAAACTAGTAACAGACTTCATTTCCCTGGATGTCTCAGCTATTTGCAAACGTTTTCCTATTTACTGTTAGTAAAAATATAAAATCTGTTGGGGAAGGTAACTGCGTACTATGCACCTTTGCATTACGCTACAGTATTAGAATAATGACGCCGATGAAAATGAAATAGATTATGGATACCTCCATATTAAAACATTCCGTCGGAAGTCTGCCACAGAGGTGTTTTTTTTTTTTTTTTTTTTTTTTTTTTTTTTTTTTTTTTTTTTTTTTTTTTTTGAAAACCCTCATGAATGGACATTTCTAACATCTGTTAATCCACGGTGATTCACACAAACTACATACCAGTGTTATGCTAAATATGGAAAATAAGAATCACTCAAATTACACAGATTAATAAGATTTTCCTCAACGTAACTTATCGGATATCATGTTGTCACGATAATAAGATTTCTTTTATGAAAGTCTCAACAAATATATTAAGTCTACTTTTACCTTACCATCATGTTGATATGCAAGTTGCACTGTCATTCCCTTGATATATTTATATGGTTTCTTGGAGAATAACTTTTATAATAAGTCGAAGAATTCAAGATTCTCAGGTTTGTATTTGTTTTCTTTACATTCATATATCGCGTTGTATCTGTTCTAAATGTGTTTGTTTACAGTAAGGATAAATGAATTACCCATTAAGTGAGAAAGACATTAAGTATTTATTCAAGTACAAGATTGCATTACAGACGCTTTCATGAAAGAAGATATCTTAATGAATAGAATATAAATGTAAAATTGAGAGAGAGAGAGAGAGAGAGAGAGAGAGAGAGAGAGAGAGAGAGAGAGAGAGAGAGAGAGAGGAGAGAGAGAGAGAACATGATGGATATCTAATGAATTGTTTCTGGCAGAAATAGTGATGTTTACCCAGTTGAACCTTTCCTTTTTAAGATTGTAATATGACTACATATTTTAGAACGCTTTGTCAAAGCATTTCTCTCTCTCTCTCTCTCTCTCTCTCTCTCTCTCTCCTCTCTCTCTCTCTCTCTCTCTCTCTCTCTCTCTCATGCTGTGACACTCGGCAATCAACTTACAACCAAGCACATCAATATATGATTCGATCTAAGAACCATAATAGATTATTCAAGACAAACTCTTGCGCTCGTTATTTTCTTCGTCCCTTCTGGTGGTTGAACACACTGTCGGTAGAGAGAGAGAGAGAGAGAGAGAGAGGAGAGAGAGAGAGAGAGAGAGAGAGAGAGAGAGAGAGAGAGACTGGGTAATTCCAAACAGCTTGGATGCAGAGCAAGGCCAGGCAACGAACCATTCACACAAACACACGCATGCACTTTTTGCATTATACACCTCTACTGGGAGTCTTCCATTCGTCTCGCCTGTCTAGCATTTGCCGACCACCGGGATGTAAATAAGCCCCCCTTCCCCCTCCTTCTGCTTCAAGTTCACTGGTTTAACCATACTTCCCGTCATACACAGAGTCTTTGACTTCGTTGTGGTCTGCTTTTGCATAAAACCAGAATACCGCACGTTGTACGCCATCTGTTAAACCGCGACTTCATTCGGACTGTTATATTTTTTTCTCCTTTTTTTAATATTGAATATTGTGGTTAAATTTTTACTTTCTGTAAGGTTTTCATATTTTTTATTACTATTGGCTTCTTCGTCTTCACAAAACCGTTCTCTATTCTTTTATTAAAGTATTTTTGAGTTTTCAGAATGGTTCCTATCAATATCTTCTTTAGAAAATATCATTTGAGCACTGTACTAATTTTTATCTATTTGAATTACATATCTAATTTTCACAATTATTTGGGTTCAAAAGATACTATTCCAAGCACATACTGTATCTACTTGACAAAGCCGTTTTGGAGAAAAGGGTAACCAATTTCGGGCTTGTACCTCCTTCACGCAAGTGTTCTGGAACAAAGAATACTATATCCTGAAGGACATAACGAAGCTCTAACAAGACAAAATAATTAAAGCCCCTTAGTGCCTCCCTTTACCAGGAGAGGACTCATTAGGATTCCTAGGGTGAAAGGTTCCAATTTCACATAACTCTTCTACCTAGGACCCACCTGGAATGTCCCATTAAGGATAATGTGTTCATGGAATCCAGGGACTTTCACCGAGAAAGGCTTAAGTCCTTCTCGGGAAATTCCACTTTATTATGTGAATGAAAACATTCTCGTACTAAGGTTAAATTGGACAATTCTTCCTATATGATTTTTTCTTAGTAACATGCAATGCAGTGATGATTGATAACGCAATGATTATGATAATTATAATAACTCATTTGATATCTATTCTATTCCAAAGAAAAAAAAATATTAATTTATGAGATTGATAAAATTTACATTAACTATAGAAAGATCTCTCAGATATAGGTTAAATTTCTGTTACCTTCGTCTTCTTTGATGTTTGGCTGATAAAAGATGTTTGATGGGCAGTGAATTATTACTGTAAATCACGTACATCATATAAGGAAACACTCATTGGAAATTCGTGTCTCATCTGACTTGAAGTCAAGGTCGCGTTGCATGCATATTATTATTATTATTATTATTATTATTATTATTATTATTATTATTATTATTATTATTATTATTATTATTATTATTATTATTAGCTAAGCTACAACACTAGTTGGAAAATCAAGATACTACAAGCCCAAGGGCTCCAACAGGGAAAAATAGCCCAGTGAGTGAAGGAAATGAGGAAATAAATAAACGATATAAGAAGTAATAAAAAATTTAAATAAAATATTCCAAAAACATTAACAACATTAAAACAGATATTTCATATACAAACTATAAAATGACATATGTCAGCCTGTCCAACATAAAAATGTTTGCCGCAAGTTTCAAGAATAAAGTCTACATGATGTCAGCAATACGAAACTTATTACCTTTCTCAACGAAGTTAGAAGGTTGTTTTCGCCCCTGTCTGCATGTTTGTTTGTTTGTGTGTGTGTGTGTGTGTTTTTTTTTTTTTTTTTTTTTTTTTGTGAACAGCTTCCTGGCCAAGATTTTAATCGTAATAAAACTTGCAGGTTATGTAAAAAGCTTTATGATTAAATTTTGGAAGGTCAAGGTTCAAGGTCAAGGTTACGGTCAAGCAAAATAGACATCGTTGTCACAGAGACTTAAATCTTGGTTCATATTTTTATAACTCGTTATTTGTGATACTTAATTGGATTGAACACTTAGGGTAGTGTATCAAACTAGTGTACGTGACCAGTCAAAAAGGACAGTTAAATATTTAGATAAGCACACACAAGCACACGCACTCACGCAAAGATTCACCTTTCTACTCCCTCTCTTTTCGTAACTACAACACGGCAGTTTTGGTTTCTAAGTGTACCTCTCAGGGGTAGCCCTTATCTCCAAGATATAACTACTCACACTGCCCGAGGGACAGGGAAAGACTGAGTAGTTATACGTCTGGCAATGCTGCTCAGCGTGATCAGAAAGAAAGAATATATGAATGTATATATATACGTATGTATATATATATATATATATATATATATATATATATATATATATATATATATATATATATATATGTATATACATATATATATATATGTGTGTATACATATATACTGTATATACATACAAACATATATATATATATATGTATATATATATATATATATATATATATATATATATATATATATATATATATATATATATATACATATGTATTTGTGTGTGCGTGTGTATCATTTGATCTGCCTACATACCCTTATGCTTCAGTA
>NC_090735.1:144317319-144342319 GCF_036898095.1 Palaemon carinicauda | reverse complement strand
CCGTGAAAGTTCGTAATATGTTATGCGTCTGTTTATTGTTTTAATGTATATCCGATGGCGGTCGGAAAAGCGAGTTTATATTGATGCTCTTGGGAAGTGGCCGACGGAGACGCCAATGAGCTGGAAGGCTGGTAGTTGCTTCGTTGGTTGCTTGATTAATTCATTCTATCTAATAGCTTTGCTTGATTCATTCATTCTATTTAATAGTGTTGCTTGATACATTCATTCTGTTCAATGGTGTTGCTTAATTCATTAATTCTGTTTAATAGTGTTGATTGATTCATTCATTCTATTTAATAGTGTTGCTTTATTCTTTCATTCTAATTAAGTGTTGCTTGATTCATTCATTCTATTTAATAATGTTGCTTGATTCATTCATTCTATTTAATAGTGTTGCTTGACTCATTCACTCTATTTAAGATCGCTGCTTGATTCATTCATTCTATTTAATAGCATTGCTTGATTCATTCATTCTTTATAATGATGCTGATCGATTCATCCATTATATTTAATTTCGTTGCTTAAGTATTTCATTCTATCCAATAGCGTTGTATGATTCATTCATTCTATTCAATAGCGTTGTATGATTCATTCGTTCTATTCAATAGCGTTGCTTAATCAACGGTCATCAGAACCGAAAATATCTTTTTGTTTACCTTCTAAGATGTGGAGGCTTACTCTTTAATGCCTAATTCACTCATAGCTGATTAACTACCAGGTACTTGGTTCACCCTTGAAACTTACAGAAAGATTTTAGGATTTACGGCTTTATGTTGAACAGACTGGCATAAGTCTCTGTTTATAGTTTATATATGAAAGATTTGCTTTATGTTGTTACTGTTCATAAAATATTTCATTTTAGTTGTTCATTACTTCTCTTGTAATTTGTTTTCTTATTTCCTTTCCTCACTGGGCTAATTTTCCCGGTTGGAGCCCTTGGGCTTATAGCATCCTTCTTTTCCAAGTAGGGTTATCATAACAATGAAAATATGCTCATCAATGGTTTAACAGAAACCTAATACTATTTAATTTGCTCCAGTAAATCACCGACGATAACCGAGATTTGAGTTTGGCTCGGATAACTGGCTATTTTTTGCTTAGAGGCGAAATAAGAAGATTAATTGCTGGCAGTCTCAAATGCGTAGTGACTAGACACTACCGTTTCACGTGCACTTTTAAGTACAAAGTTCAAGTGTTATAGCGCCCGCTTTAGGAGGCTTTAGGTGGTAAAAAAAAAAAAAAAAAAAAAAAAAAAAAAAAAATTGGTCTACTGATATTACACAGGGCGTGATTTCAAAAAGTATGTTTTCTCAAAAGGTGTTTAGGTAGATTTAGAGATAGATGGACAAATGCCATTAATGTATGCATGTTGAAATCCAGGAATTCATCATATACAGAGATTGTAGGTGGATATACATAAATTCATTGATGATTGTAAATAGATATTTGTTATATATATATATATATATATATACATATATATATATATATATATATATATATATATATATATATATATATATATACATATGTATATATATATATATATATATATATATATATATATATAATGTATATACATAAACACACACATATATGTAAATACATATATATACACACACATATATATATATATATATATATATATATATATATATATATATATATATATATATGTATATAATTATACATTTCATATAGATGCTTAAATATATATATATATATATATATATATATATATATATATATATATATTTATATATATATATATATATATATATATATATATATATATATATATATATATATATGTATGTATGTATATATGCATGTGTGTATATATGTATATATGTATGTATGTATGTATGTATGTATGCATGTATGTATATATGTATATGTATATATACATTTATATCTACCTATACATATATTTATATACATATATATATGCATAAACAATATATACATGTGTTTGCATGTAAACAAGCGATTGTTATATTCTTTTTATAAATCAATCCTTCAGAACCCCAAATCATCGATATACAATGTTGAAAGTCCCAATATATCGATTGTGCAGCCCAAAAAAAAAATATGAAAGGTATCAAACCATAATGACTCCTGTCATAAGTTTCTATTATATTTTATATATTGTAATGTAATTCTTTCTTTTCTTATCGTGATAGAAAATGCCCAGTTATGGTGTTGCATGAATAATGACGATTCAGAATGAACTGCAATGAGATGGCGAGAGTGAATATTGACCCTAGTTTCACAAAGGAGTCTTGGGAAAACCCAGATCGAGAAATACTGGCTCCTTAAAGAGAGTCTTTCGTGTCCCTCGGGGTAAATGTCAGTTGGAGATAAAAGTTCATTTTTTTTTTACAGACAAAAGTTAAACAGACTTTTTGGTGGCCGATGTGGTAACATCGCTGACTGGTGAACGCCAGACTGGGGTTCGAGTCCCGCTCAAACTCGTATGTTTCTTTGTTCGCCGCAACCTCACTATCCTTGTGAGCTAAGGATGGGGGGTTTGGGGAAGCCTATAGGTCTATCTGCCGAGTTATCAGCATCCATTGCCTGACACTCCTTGGTCCTAGGTTGGGTGGAGAGTGGTCTCGGGCGCTTATCATGTATATATGGTCAGTCTATAAGGTATTGTACTACTCGATAGGGCAATGTCACTGTCCTTTAAAACTTTAAACACATAGATTCAGTCCATTACAATTTTCGCATGCGTACTTAAGATAAACCTACATACTCAAACCACAGTGTTAACCTACTCAAGCCATTCTTAGGTCATACCCTCGTTTTTTTATGAAATAGCATGAACTATAGTCCATTTCTTTTAGCGATGCAGATTTGCACCGACTCGCAGCGGTGCCCTTTCAGCTCGGAAAAGTTTCCTCATCGCTGATTGGTTAAAACTATCTCGTCCAAATAATCAGCTATCAGGAAACTTTTCCGAGCTAAAAGGGCACCGCTGTGAGTCGGTGCAAATCTGCATCGCTAAAAGAAATTGACTATAGAGACTAACCGTACTCGGAGACTCAAGTTAATAAGCTCGTTTATTCAGAGTCAAAATTGCAATTGATGGATGATTGCAAGGTAATATCGGTGCATTTAGATTTAACTTGCGTTGCTTTGCCAGTGATGATCATATTAATTATTGGAATACATCATTGCTACGTCTCTGTTCCTAATTGATAATAGAAAACTGTATCCCAATTAGAATTGGAGCCTTAGAAAGTTTCCTATTTACAAATAGCGGTTTCATTCAATTTTCCTATTTAAAATGCAGGATCAGAGAAGGTTAATCAGACATTGTTTTCCCTTCAGTAGAACAATTCAATAACTACACGAATTGTGGCTCCCACCCAGGGCCCACTTTGGGGGGTTCCTGCTCCCACCCTCAGCAGGTAGAGAAGGGCGTGCACGATAGCCCTCGGTTACAGCTCGGTTTCATAAGACCAGTTGATACATCACACACGATCAAAACCTGTTTCTCGTTAGTTTTGTCCAAGAAAAATTAAAAAAAGGATCCCAAAAATTACATCTTAACCCTATTTTTTATTTGGGGAATAGAATATAAAAAAAAGGGCAACCTAGATCCAGTTCGGAGACGTGAAAAGATGAAAATATAGGAATGTCTTCATAAATAACACAACACTCTGCTCCTAAACAAATCTTCGTATTGTTTGATGGGAATCATATCTTTAAATATAAGATAATAAGAGTTATGTGCAGTAACTGATTCAGAAGTTCACAATTTTCATATTACTTGTGAGACGGAGAGCTTTGCGTTCCATACAGAGCTGGGGAAGCCTTGGCATAGCTTAAGACGAAACTTTAAGAAGAAAATGTTTAAAGATGTACGTGTAGAAAATAAAATTCCCAAACCGCCTTTGATGGAACTATATGGAGTCAAAAGTTTTTAGATTTTTAGTAAATTTGAAGGAAAGTTTTTTTCCAGCTACGCCAGAAGTACAATAGCTTCGAAAGAAAGGTATTTGTTGACAACACGCTAGGACAAGACCAATATATTCATTTGCCTAAAAGATACATTTTACAAATGCTAATCAAAAGCAGAAGTTTCGAGTATTTGTCTAATATATAAACTTCTTTTTGTTTTGGATAGCGGTGTAAGATGCATTTACCATGTTGAAATTATAAGAAGAATTTATCCAAGAATCTAATACAACAGAGGAATTTCATAACCAGCTAGGAAAATTACTGGAACTTGACCAAATAAATACAGGTCTGCTGTATCTTTTAAATCAAAGTGCTGAATTTGTAACAAGTTGGTTCCCTCTTTCAGTTCTCAGTGAATTGTTATGTATAAAAGGCGTAAATAAACTCTAAATAAAAGGTCTTTATGCAATACATCGTCACAGAAAACAGATGATATTGTCCAATATTTATTCATATATATTTCTCCACTTCACAGAGACAAAGACTGAAGTAAGGACACTCCAAAATCAAACCATTGTTCTCTAGTCTTGGGTAATGCCAAAGCCTTTGTACCTTGGTCTGTACTGTCTTGGATTAGAGTTCACTCACTTATTTGTTTAAACGTTTAATAGGTAGGCCTATATGGGAAATATTTAATCCAATGTTGTTACTGCGCCTAAAATATTTTATTTTTCCTTGTTTCCTTTCCTCACTGGGTTATTTTCCTTGTTAGGGCCCCTGGGCTTATAGAATTCTGCTTTTCCAACTAGTGTTGTAGCTTAGCAAGTAATAATAATAATAATAATAATAATAATAATAATAATAATAATAATAATAATAATAATAGTAATGTCCTTATTATTTCGAAGATTAAAATCGAATAGAAAAAAAGTACTAAACACGTTATTACATACGACGAAAAATTAGCTGAAATTTGTGTATTGATGCCAACCGCCATAGAAGAAATAGATATTTCAGGGAATCAACTTTATCCTTTCCTAGAAGTGACGCAAACTATTAATTTACATGCAACGTTTGATCTTAATAAGACCTAGGACGTTAGCCAGATGGAACCAGATCACTTATCTCTACCTCGGATATCCCACACAATTGTCAAAAATATTTGAGAAATATATTATGAAATGTTTGCACCCAGAAATAAAATATAATGAAATCTTTCAGGGAAAAATGTATTTATACCTTTGGAATTATGATTGAAGGAGACCATAATAATGGGATGACTAATGAGAGAAAAAAATAAAAGGTTTGCCTTGTCGTGTTAGATAATGCTCGTTACTCAAAATTATCGTTACAGGCAACGCAATAAGTTACAGTGAGTCACTTCCTGAATGAGCAATCGCTTGTTGCAAAAGAACTTAGTTTCGCTCGAAACAAAGTATATAAGAAACAATTTATTTTGTGGTTATTTGGGTTAGAAAAAAAAAAAAGATTGTGGATTGATAATTCCTTTCCGTTACCTTTTGCACTCTTTCCTATAATTGTAGTTTTCCTACTCTGGTTAATAATTCACCTACAATTGATAATAATTGGCTTCAAGGATAGTCATATATGCTTAAACTACTAATTAAAATGCCTATTTGCCTCCAATAATCTATATCATGTAGCACAGTCTTCATTTATATATTGACATAGCTAAATAGATTAGCGTCCACTCTCTCTCTCTCTCTCTCTCTCTCTCTCTCTCTCTCTCTCTCTCTCTCTCTCTCTCTCTCTCTCTCTCTCTCTCTCTCTTTCTCTCTCTCTCTCTTCAGAGATAGTGATATATACTTAAACTACGAATTAAATTGCCTATTTGCCTCCAATAATTTATATATATTAACATACCTAAATAGATTAGTGGCCATTTTATCTCTCTCTCTCTCTCTCTCTCTCTCTCTCTCTCTCTCTCTCTCTCTCTCTCTCTCTCTCTCTCTCTCTCTCTCCGGCTAATTATCTAATAATTATGTAACTTGTGTGAATGCAACAGTTAATTCATTTCTGGTTTATCTATTTTTAAAGAGCAACTGTTCTAACCCACTTTACATGTGGACTTTTAAATACCTGTAGTTTTAACATTTGAGGTTTCTCACATTTTAAAAAGTATTACATCATTCTTTATATAACTTATATCAACGCCTATAACAATTCAATAGTCGAAGAAATTAATACAACACACGGAAGATCTTGAATAGAAGCAACACAAGGCATAGATATAAAAGTCAAATTGCGTGAAGAAATTATAACACCAATGATTGATTTTTTTGTTCTTTTTCCTTTTCATAGTTTGGCAATTGGGGTCAAGAACCGGAAAGCAATTATCAAAAGCAAGACAATAAAAGTAATTGGAAATTTCAAAAGATTATTTTATGTGTGCTGTGACAACATCAATAATAACAATAAATCTCTGTACTGAAATTTAAAAGAAAAAAAAACAACTAATCAAAGTATCTGAAAATCCTTAAGTTTTATGGTCACTCACCTGAAAAAATCAATAAAGCTTCGTCATTTTAATGGAAAAATGAACACTATCTAAACACAGGCCCGGGTGGGCTTAATTAGCAGCTATTTTCCAAATTCTTTCACGATTAGACTCCCAGATAAGCTCGAGGATTGTTTCTGACATCAGAGCCGATTTTAGGAAGAAATTTCTCGGAACCACGATATGTGAAAGTAAAAATTTCTCCTATGATTAATTTATCATTTTGTTGTTGTTGTTGTTGTTGGGATCCATGATGCCATGGAACTTAGTTGCAATATGTGATTCGAATTTGCAATATGTGATTCAAATTTTTTTCGTATAAGATTTGGTTATTTTTATCGGCAGATTGAAGAAAGGTCTATAGATTTTTTCTGGTTTTATATAATTGATAGTATTATACAAATTAGGTCTTCTTAAAAATCATTCCTAGTTTTGAATGATTTTAATTCTTCTTTGAAAACATAAATAGGCCTTTTCAAGAATTTTTTTTTCCTTGTTTAGTATGAAATTAATTTTCCCTTTTCAAAGAATTTAAATTGGATTTTATAATATTCCTTTTTTTCTTGTTTTGTATTAAATATTAATTATTTTAAAACAGCCTTTTAATTTTAGTAACAACTAAAACACAGATAAGGTTTGAATCAATAAACCATTGATAAGACAGTTATAAAAGCTGGTTGTGTTTATTTCTTGGAAGGATAAAAATTACTCTTATCAAGAAAAGAAAATAAAATGTTTTTCTTTTTTTTCAGCAAGAGAAATCTCACTACAGTAATCTGAAATTTAACTCGAGTATACATCATCACAATAGGAAAACATCGAATGAACAGAATGTATTTCTCATTGAAATTCTGAATAAGATTTTCCTATTGCTTTCAATGTGTTAAAGATCACAGTGATTGCAAAGCCTATGTTAAAAGTATAAGGTAACAAAAAGTTTATGAAAGACAAGATTATTAATACTGGACATACCCGTTAAAAATGCCATAATATTTCTAAATTTTTATTTTACAAAAATAAGAATTTTTTCTAATTTCAGTAGCATATGAAATATTTTTTATGAATAAAATAATATTAAATTTTTACGGTATTAATTAAACATAAAGGAAATTTCCAGTGGTCTAAAATAAAAGGAATTAATAATCTATAATTAAAGGAACTTGCTGTCTAAAATAAAAGAATTTAGTGGTCTGAAATAAAAGAAATTGCAGTTATAAAATAAAAGAAATTAGTGGTCTAAAATACAACAAATTAGAGGTCTAAAATAAAAGAAATTAGTGCTCTAAGATGAAAGAAATTAGTGTTCTAAGATAACAGAAATTAGTGCTCTAAAAAAACAAATTAGTGGTCTAAAATAAAATAAATTAGTGGTCTAAAATCAAAGAGATTAGTGCTCTAAAACAAAAGAAATTAATGCTATAAAATGAAACAAATTAGTTTTCTGAAATAAAAGATATTAGTGGTCTAAAATAAAACAGATTAGTGGTCTAAAATAAAAGAAATTAGCGTTCTAAAATAAAATAAATTAGTCTAAAATAAAGAAAATAGTTGTCTTAAGATAAAAGAATGAAGATTATTCCTATACTGAAGGAAGGCTGGAGGATTTAATAGAAAAACAATTTGAATGGCAACATTATAGCTCCTTGAAAACAAGAAAATATTTCAACCTAATAATGATCTATAATTATAAGCTGGTGGACGTGGAGGACACTTTTAAAGGTTCATCGAACTAAGCAAAAAAATAAAATAATTCTTATCAATTTTTATTATCGTGTTAATAAATCTATCAAATAACGATTTTAGATCACCATTTTTATATAGTATTATTATTGTCCGTATTAATTTTCATTATGATTATCTTTTTTTGTTATTCTTATCGTTATCAATTAGTTTAAAATGTCAATGACTTGACCTGAACACTTTCTCTGGCAAGATTTCGCACAAGTAAAAAAAAAAAAAAAAAAAAAAAAAAAAAAACCAGAAAAAAGGAAAAAAAAAAAACAGGAAAAAATAATCTAAAAACATAGTGACAAAAGAAAAATCATGAAATGCAGAACGTCATTATTGTTAATATAAGCATGGTGAGAAAAGAAAAATAATGTAATTTTTATCATTTTCATTTTTTATTTTGGTGATATTGTTGTTGTTGGTTTTATTGTTATTGTTTTTATTATTATTGTTATTGCTATTATCATTATTATTAAAAATATCATTATTATTATTATTATTATTATTATTATTATTATTATTTATTATTATTGTTATTATTACTAGTATTATTACTATTTATTATTATTATTATTATTATTATTATTATTATTATTATTATTATTATTATTATTATTATTATTATTATTCAGCTGAAAAATCATCAATTTCACCGGAAAACTTTCTCTAAAAGATTTCGCATAAGTGAAAAAAAAACAGAAAAATAAAAAATAAGCTAAAAAAATAAAAAAAAATGAAAAGAAATTTCTTTCAACTTATCATTGTTAAGACCAAACCACCAACTCGTTTTCTATATGTTCTTCCTTTTTTATTTTTAATATAATTCAACTTTCGGTCTCTTTTTCACATGCGAATTCAAGACATAGACCTCTCATTTTTTAAGCCAAGAGTTTCTACCTTATCATATATATCAAGTATGGAAAATGTCTTTATATATTTTGTCTGTTGCAAATCTCTTCAATTTTGGCTTTCTACCAAGTGTGCGTATGCATGGTATCAAGTTTCGTTTTCCATTCAAATGAATGATATATACATATATATATATATATATATATATATACTATATATATATATATATATATATATATATATACATATATATATATGTATATATATATAGAAATATATAGAAATATATGAATTATTTCTTTTTTTGAAGCACGAATTAGGAGATGATGAATGGAGAAGTATTGAATTAAAAGCTCAAGATAGAGACGACTGGCGAAATCTAACCGAGGCCCTTTGCGTCAATTGGCGTTGGAGGAGATGATAATGATGACGATGATGATGATGATGATGATGATGATATATATATATATATATATATACATATATATATATATATATATATACGTGTGTGTGTGTGTAATGTATATATATGATAATTTTGCACATTTAGACGTGCTTTTCATATACATTTATATAAGCCATATATTATACACCTAATATCTAGATCATTTCTACCTAGGGATCAGAGACTTACGGGGTAATCAACTCAAACAATAGTTTCTGGTCAACCAGGGAATTGAACCCGGGCATAAGAAACTGGGGTTCCATTAACTTCGTGGCTGAGTTGCGAAGTCAATGGAATCTCAGTAACTTTGGCCCAGGTTCGATTCCCTGGCCGACCAGAAGCTAGAGTCCAGATATTAGGATGGGTATAATATATGGCTTATATGAATATATACAGTATATATATATATATATATATATATGTATATATAATCTATATGTGTGAATATACATATATATATATGTATATATATATATATATATATATATATATGTATATATATATATATATATATATATATATATATATATATATATATATATTCTATATGTGTATATACGTATACACACACACATATATGTATAGATATATATTTATATATAAATATATATATATAATATATATATACATTTATATATATATATATATATATATATATATATATATATATATATATATATATATATATCATAATGTATGTATGTATGTGAAAAAATATCAGGTGGAATTATCATGGAAAATCCGTTCATCACTGAAAGAAAATTATGTTCTTTGTGAGTTTCTCTTCTAGGCAACGTTTAATTGCCCCTTTTGCGACGTCTACATATACACATTTATGCTCATACCGAATGCAAGTGATCATTCATGACAGTTACAACGTGACCTTTACTTCAACTATGTCATTCTAAACTTTACAGAATAAATAGCAGTACGAAAAATATGGCAAAGAATATGGGAAAACACCGACAAAGCTAAGCAGTGAAAATTAATCTTTTTTGAAAGCTAAAGATAAAAAGCTTTCAAGGTACAGGAAATCAAACCCAACAATCACAGTCTATTTACAAGGGGGGAAAAAAAGACTTAAGTCACCTCGAAAGAGTAGCTGTTCCAAGGAAGATCCAATCGAGAAAACGGTATCCCCCTTGCTTTCGACCGTTTCCGGGATGTTGTGCAATGTAGATAATTTACTCTGATATACTATACAAACGAGCGGTATTTAGTATGGAAGAGGAGTAGAGATATCACTAACATCTTCCGTATACGTAATACAAAAGAATATATAATCACATGCATTCGTGCATTACATAAGGTTTCATATCTTTTTGTTGTCTTTGTGATCAAAATAAACACGTTCTCTCTCTCTCTCTCTCTCTCTCTCTCTCTCTCTCTCTCTCTCTCTCTCTCTCTCTCTCTCTCTCTCTCTCTTTTATCTTCGTCTCCCATCGACCAGCCGAAATCTATGGTGTCCCTTCGTTGATATTGTTGTGAGTCCTTAAGATTAATTTTCCATGCATTTTTTACAATTTATGTTTACAAAGAAACTTCTAATTTCCGAGTTTAGATCTAACCTACTTTAATTCGTGATTTCTGTTCATAGACAATTATCGATTACTGATATCACGAGAGACTCGCTTTCTTTTTCCTTTTCTTTTTTCAATTTCTATTTCCCTTTTCCTGCTTTCACTGATATTCATAAACTTTCGACAATAGTTACTGATATTCTTATATTTTCATAGTCCTTTTGATATCTTTCTATTCTATGTTTTGATTGTGCCATGTATTTGCTCTCACTGCATTTGCTTTATGAAGAAAGAAGATAGACAAAAAAATCTGACAAGTAATTAGTTTCAGGACGACGGAGAAGTTAGGGAAAGAGAAACCTTAGGAACATTATGTATAATATAACATTGTCCTCCCTTCTGTCAAGTAGCAGCACTTTGAACAACCTGCTTTCTGTCTTCACTCTGTTGCATAATATAACCGTTCTACTTTACTATATTTAAGCCGTAAACCCTTTTTTTCATACATCACTTCCTTCCGTTAAAAACAAAATATCCTAACCATATCTATGGCAATACTGCTCATTCTTCTGAACTAACATAACAAATGTTTTTCTCACTTTAGAAACCAGGATTTTCTAGCATCCTGCTTTTCCAACTAAGGGTGTAGCTCAGCAAGTAATAATAATAATAATAATAATAATAATAATAATAATAATAATAATAATAATAATAATAATAATAATAATAATAATAATAATAATAATAATAATAATAATAATAAATCAACACACATTGGAAATAAACTCCAGCAAAACCATCTTTTCTCATTCATTTAAGAACCTCTTTACATACTACGTCTTTTTAATTGTCTCATATTTTCTTTTTTACATCTAAATGGATTATCTTTGAACTTCCACATTTTTAGTTCTCCAATCAGGATCACCACCTTTTTAGTTTTTCAATCAAGACCACCACCTTTTTAATTCTTCAATCAGGACCACCACCTTTTTAGTTCTTCAATCAAGACCACCACCTTTTTAGTTCTTCAATCAAACCACCACCTTTTTGTTCTTCAATCAAGACCACCACCTTTTTATTCTTCAATCAGACCACCACCTTTTTAGTTCTTCAATCAGGACCACCACCTTTTTAGTTCTTCAATAAGACCACCACCTTTTTAGTTCTTCAATCAAGACCACCACCTTTTTAGTTCTTCAATCAAGACCACCACCTTTTTAGTTCTTCAATCAGGACCACCACCTTTTTAGTTCTTCAATCAGGACCACCACCTTTTTGTTCTTCAATCAAGACCACCACCTTTTTAGTTCTTCAATCAAGACCACCACCTTTTTAGTTCTTCAATCAGGACCACCACCTTTTTAGTTCTTCAATCAAGACCACCACCTTTTTAGTTCTTCAATCAAGACCACCACCTTTTTGTTCTTCAATCAAGACCACCACCTTTTTAGTTCTTCAATCAAGACCACCACCTTTTTAGTTCTTCAATCAAGACCACCACCTTTTTAGTTCTTCAATCAAGACCACCACCTTTTTAGTTCTTCAATCAAGACCACCACCTTTTTAGTTCTTCAATCAAGACCACCACCTTTTTAGTTCTTCAATCAAGACCACCACCTTTTTAGTTCTTCAATCAAGACCACCACCTTTTTAGTTCTTCAATCAAGACCACCACCTTTTTAGTTCTTCAATCAAGACCACCACCTTTTTAGTTCTTCAATCAAGACCACCACCTTTTTAGTTCTTCAATCAAGACCACCACCTTTTTAGTTCTTCAATCAAGACCACCACCTTTTTAGTTCTTCAATCAGGACCACCACCTTTTTTGTTCTTCAATCAAGACCACCACCTTTTTAGTTCTTCAATCAAGACCACCACCTTTTTAGTTCTTCAATCAGGACCACCACCTTTTTGTTCTTCAATCAAGACCACCACCTTTTTAGTTCTTCAATCAAGACCACCACCTTTTTGTTCTTCAATCAAGACCACCACCTTTTTAGTTCTTCAATCAAGACCACCACCTTTTTAGTTCTTCAATCAGGACCACCACCTTTTTAGTTCTTCAATCAAGACCACCACCTTTTTAGTTCTTCAATCAAGACCACCACCTTTTTAGTTCTTCAATCAAGACCACCACCTTTTTAGTTCTTCAATCAAGACCACCACCTTTTTAGTTCTTCAATCAAGACCACCACCTTTTTAGTTCTTCAATCAAGACCACCACCTTTTTAGTTCTTCAATCAAGACCACCACCTTTTTAGTTCTTCAATCAAGACCACCACCTTTTTAGTTCTTCAATCAAGACCACCACCTTTTTAGTTCTTCAATCAAGACCACCACCTTTTTAGTTCTTCAATCAAGACCACCACCTTTTTAGTTCTTCAATCAAGACCACCACCTTTTTAGTTCTTCAATCAAGACCACCACCTTTTTAGTTCTTCAATCAAGACCACCACCTTTTTAGTTCTTCAATCAAGACCACCACCTTTTTAGTTCTTCAATCAAGACCACCACCTTTTTAGTTCTTCAATCAAGACCACCACCTTTTTAGTTCTTCAATCAAGACCACCACCTTTTTAGTTCTTCAATCAAGACCACCACCTTTTTAGTTCTTCAATCAAGACCACCACCTTTTTAGTTCTTCAATCAAGACCACCACCTTTTTAGTTCTTCAATCAAGACCACCACCTTTTTAGTTCTTCAATCAAGACCACCACCTTTTTAGTTCTTCAATCAAGACCACCACCTTTTTAGTTCTTCAATCAGGACCACCACCTTTTTAGTTCTTCAATCAAGACCACCACCTTTTTAGTTCTTCAATCAAGACCACCACCTTTTTAGTTCTTTAATCAGGACCACCACCTTTTTAATTCTTCAATCAAGACCACCACCTTTTTAGTTCTTCAATCAGGACCACCACCTTTTTAGTTCTTCAATCAAGACCACCACCTTTTTAGTTCTTCAATCAAGACCACCACCTTTTTAGTTCTTTAATCAGGACCACCACCTTTTTAATTCTTCAATCAAGACCACCACCTTTTTAGTTCTTCAATCAAGACCACCACCTTTTTAGTTCTTCAATCAGGACCACCACCTTTTTAATTCTTCAATCAAGACCACCACCTTTTTAGTTCTTTAATCAGGACCACCACCTTTTTAATTCTTCAATCAAGACCACCACCTTTTTAGTTCTTCAATCAAGACCACCACCTTTTTAGTTCTTTAATCAGGACCACCACCTTTTTAATTCTTCAATCAAGACCACCACCTTTTTAGTTCTTCAATCAAGACCACCACCTTTTTAGTTCTTTAATCAGGACCACCACCTTTTTAGTTCTTCAATCAAGACCACCACCTTTTTAGTTCTTCAATCAAGACCACCACCTTTTTAGTTCTTAATCAAGACCACCACCTTTTTAGTTCTTCAATCAAGACCACCACCTTTTTAGTTCTTCAATCAAGACCACCACCTTTTTAGTTCTTCAATCAAGACCACCACCTTTTTAGTTCTTCAATCAAGACCACCACCTTTTTAGTTCTTCAATCAAGACCACCACCTTTTTAGTTCTTCAATCAAGACCACCACCTTTTTAGTTCTTCAATCAAGACCACCACCTTTTTAGTTCTTCAATCAAGACCACCACCTTTTTAGTTCTTCAATCAAGACCACCACCTTTTTAGTTCTTCAATCAAGACCACCACCTTTTTAGTTCTTCAATCAAGACCACCACCTTTTTAGTTCTTCAATCAAGACCACCACCTTTTTAGTTCTTCAATCAAGACCACCACCTTTTTAGTTCTTCAATCAAGACCACCACCTTTTTAGTTCTTCAATCAAGACCACCACCTTTTTAGTTCTTCAATCAAGACCACCACCTTTTTAGTTCTTCAATCAAGACCACCACCTTTTTAGTTCTTCAATCAAGACCACCACCTTTTTAGTTCTTCAATCAAGACCACCACCTTTTTAGTTCTTCAATCAAGACCACCACCTTTTTAGTTCTTCAATCAAGACCACCACCTTTTTAGTTCTTCAATCAAGACCACCACCTTTTTAGTTCTTCAATCAAGACCACCACCTTTTTAGTTCTTCAATCAAGACCACCACCTTTTTAGTTCTTCAATCAAGGACCACCACCTTTTTAGTTCTTCAATCAAGACCACCACCTTTTTAGTTCTTCAATCAAGACCACCACCTTTTTAGTTCTTCAATCAAGACCACCACCTTTTTAGTTCTTCAATCAAGACCACCACCTTTTTAGTTCTTCAATCAAGACCACCACCTTTTTAATTCTTCAATCAAGACCACCACCTTTTTAGTTCTTCAATCAAGACCACCACCTTTTTAGTTCTTCAATCAAGACCACCACCTTTTTAATTCTTCAATCAAGACCACCACCTTTTTAATTCTTCAATCAAGACCACCACCTTTTTAGTTCTTCAATCAAGACCACCACCTTTTTAATTCTTCAATCAAGACCACCACCTTTTTAATTCTTCAATCAAGACCACCACCTTTTTAATTCTTCAATCAAGACCACCACCTTTTTAATTCTTCAATCAAGACCACCACCTTTTTAGTTCTTCAATCAAGACCACCACCTTTTTAATTCTTCAATCAAGACCACCACCTTTTTAATTCTTCAATCAAGACCACCACCTTTTTAATTCTTCAATCAAGACCACCACCTTTTTAGTTCTTCAATCAAGACCACCACCTTTTTAATTCTTCAATCAAGACCACCACCTTTTTAATTCTTCAATCAAGACCACCACCTTTTTATTCTTCAATCAAGACCACCACCTTTTTAATTCTTCAATCAAGACCACCACCTTTTTAGTTCTTCAATCAAGACCACCACCTTTTTAATTCTTCAATCAAGACCACCACCTTTTTAATTCTTCAATCAAGACCACCACCTTTTTAGTTCTTCAATCAAGACCACCACCTTTTTAATTCTTCAATCAAGACCACCACCTTTTTAGTTCTTCAATCAAGACCACCACCTTTTTAATTCTTCAATCAAGACCACCACCTTTTTAGTTCTTCAATCAAGACCACCACCTTTTTAGTTCTTCAATCAAGACCACCACCTTTTTAATTCTTCAATCAAGACCACCACCTTTTTAGTTCTTCAATCAAGACCACCACCTTTTTAGTTCTTCAATCAAGACCACCACCTTTTTAGTTCTTCAATCAAGACCACCACCTTTTTAGTTCTTCAATCAAGACCACCACCTTTTTAGTTCTTCAATCAAGACCACCACCTTTTTAGTTCTTCAATCAAGACCACCACCTTTTTAGTTCTTCAATCAAGACCACCACCTTTTTAGTTCTTCAATCAAGACCACCACCTTTTTAGTTCTTCAATCAAGACCACCACCTTTTTAGTTCTTCAATCAAGACCACCACCTTTTTAGTTCTTCAATCAAGACCACCACCTTTTTAGTTCTTCAATCAAGACCACCACCTTTTTAGTTCTTCAATCAAGACCACCACCTTTTTAGTTCTTCAATCAAGACCACCACCTTTTTAGTTCTTCAATCAAGACCACCACCTTTTTAGTTCTTCAATCAAGACCACCACCTTTTTAGTTCTTCAATCAAGACCACCACCTTTTTAGTTCTTCAATCAAGACCACCACCTTTTTAGTTCTTCAATCAAGACCACCACCTTTTTAGTTCTTCAATCAAGACCACCACCTTTTTAGTTCTTCAATCAAGACCACCACCTTTTTAGTTCTTCAATCAAGACCACCACCTTTTTAGTTCTTCAATCAAGACCACCACCTTTTTAGTTCTTCAATCAAGACCACCACCTTTTTAGTTCTTCAATCAAGACCACCACCTTTTTAGTTCTTCAATCAAGACCACCACCTTTTTAGTTCTTCAATCAAGACCACCACCTTTTTAGTTCTTCAATCAAGACCACCACCTTTTTAGTTCTTCAATCAAGACCACCACCTTTTTAGTTCTTCAATCAAGACCACCACCTTTTTAGTTCTTCAATCAAGACCACCACCTTTTTAGTTCTTCAATCAAGACCACCACCTTTTTAGTTCTTCAATCAAGACCACCACCTTTTTAGTTCTTCAATCAAGACCACCACCTTTTTAGTTCTTCAATCAAGACCACCACCTTTTTAGTTCTTCAATCAAGACCACCACCTTTTTAGTTCTTCAATCAAGACCACCACCTTTTTAGTTCTTCAATCAAGACCACCACCTTTTTAGTTCTTCAATCAAGACCACCACCTTTTTAGTTCTTCAATCAAGACCACCACCTTTTTAGTTCTTCAATCAAGACCACCACCTTTTTAGTTCTTCAATCAAGACCACCACCTTTTTAGTTCTTCAATCAAGACCACCACCTTTTTAGTTCTTCAATCAAGACCACCACCTTTTTAGTTCTTCAATCAAGACCACCACCTTTTTAGTTCTTCAATCAAGACCACCACCTTTTTAGTTCTTCAATCAAGACCACCACCTTTTTAGTTCTTCAATCAAGACCACCACCTTTTTAGTTCTTCAATCAAGACCACCACCTTTTTAGTTCTTCAATCAAGACCACCACCTTTTTAGTTCTTCAATCAAGACCACCACCTTTTTAGTTCTTCAATCAAGACCACCACCTTTTTAGTTCTTCAATCAAGACCACCACCTTTTTAGTTCTTCAATCAAGACCACCACCTTTTTAGTTCTTCAATCAAGACCACCACCTTTTTAGTTCTTCAATCAAGACCACCACCTTTTTAGTTCTTCAATCAAGACCACCACCTTTTTAGTTCTTCAATCAAGACCACCACCTTTTTAGTTCTTCAATCAAGACCACCACCTTTTTAGTTCTTCAATCAAGACCACCACCTTTTTAGTTCTTCAATCAAGACCACCACCTTTTTAGTTCTTCAATCAAGACCACCACCTTTTTAGTTCTTCAATCAAGACCACCACCTTTTTAGTTCTTCAATCAAGACCACCACCTTTTTAGTTCTTCAATCAAGACCACCACCTTTTTAGTTCTTCAATCAAGACCACCACCTTTTTAGTTCTTCAATCAAGACCACCACCTTTTTAGTTCTTCAATCAAGACCACCACCTTTTTAGTTCTTCAATCAAGACCACCACCTTTTTAGTTCTTCAATCAAGACCACCACCTTTTTAGTTCTTCAATCAAGACCACCACCTTTTTAGTTCTTCAATCAAGACCACCACCTTTTTAGTTCTTCAATCAAGACCACCACCTTTTTAGTTCTTCAATCAAGACCACCACCTTTTTAGTTCTTCAATCAAGACCACCACCTTTTTAGTTCTTCAATCAAGACCACCACCTTTTTAGTTCTTCAATCAAGACCACCACCTTTTTAGTTCTTCAATCAAGACCACCACCTTTTTAGTTCTTCAATCAAGACCACCACCTTTTTAGTTCTTCAATCAAGACCACCACCTTTTTAGTTCTTCAATCAAGACCACCACCTTTTTAGTTCTTCAATCAAGACCACCACCTTTTTAGTTCTTCAATCAAGACCACCACCTTTTTAGTTCTTCAATCAAGACCACCACCTTTTTAGTTCTTCAATCAAGACCACCACCTTTTTAGTTCTTCAATCAAGACCACCACCTTTTTAGTTCTTCAATCAAGACCACCACCTTTTTAGTTCTTCAATCAAGACCACCACCTTTTTAGTTCTTCAATCAAGACCACCACCTTTTTAGTTCTCCAATCAGGGCCACTACCTATTTAGTTTTTCAATCAAGAACACCACCTTTTTAGTTCTTCAATCAGGACCACCACCTTTTTAGTTCTTTAATCAGGGCCATCACCTATTTAGTTTTTCAATCAAGACCACCACCTTTTTAGTTCTTCAATCAAGACCACCACCTTTTTAGTTCTTTAATCAGGACCACCACCTTTTTAATTCTTCAATCAAGAACACCACCTTTTTAGTTCTTCAATCAAGAACACCATCTTTTTAGTTCTTCAATCAAGACCACCACCTTTTTAGTTCTTCAATCAGGACCACCACCTTTTTAGTTCTCCAATCAGGACCACCACCTTTTTAGTTCTTCAATCAGGACCACCACCTTTTTAGTTCTTTAATCAGGGCCATCACCTATTTAGTTTTTCAATCAAGACCACCACCTTTTTAGTTCTTCAATCAAGACCACCACCTTTTTAGTTCTTTAATCAAGACCACCACCTTTTTAATTCTTCAATCAAGAACACCACCTTTCTAGTTCTTCAATCAAGAACACCATCTTTTTAGTTCTTCAATCAAGACCACCACCTTTTTAGTTCTTCAATCAGGACCACCACCTTTTTAGTTCTCCAATCAGGGCCACTACCTATTTAGTTCTTCAATCAAGAACACCACCTTTTTAGTTCTTCAATCAGGACCACCACCTTTTTAGTTCTTTAATCAGGGCCATCACCTATTTAGTTTTTCAATCAAGACCACCACCTTTTTAATTCTTCAATCAAGACCACCACCTTTTTAGTTCTTCAATCAAGACCACCACCTCTTTAGTTCTTCAATCAGGACCACCACCTTTTTAGTTCTTTAATCAGGGCCATCACCTATTTAGTTTTTCAATCAAGACCACCACCTTTTTAATTCTTCAATCAAGACCACCACCTTTTTAGTTCTTCAATCAAGACCACCACCTCTTTAGTTCTTCAATCAGGACCACCACCTTTTTAGTTCTTTAATCAGGGCCATCACCTATTTAGTTTTTCAATCAAGACCACCACCTTTTTAATTCTTCAATCAAGACCACCACCTTTTTAATTCTTCAATCAAGACCACCACCTTTTTAGTTCTTCAATCAAGACCACCACCTCTTTAGTTCTTCAATCAGAACCACCACCTTTTTAGTTCTTTAATCAGGGCCATCACCTATTTAGTTTTTCAATCAAGACCACCACCTTTTTAATTCTTCAATCAAGACCACCACCTTTTTAGTTCTTCAATCAAGACCACCACCTCTTTAGTTCTTCAATCAGGACCACCACCTTTTTAGTTCTTCAATCAAACCATCACCTTTTTTGTTCTTCAATCAGGACCACCACATTTTTATTTATACTATCAGGACCACAACCTTTTTAGTTCTTCAATCAGGACCACCACCTTTTTAATTCTTCAATCAAGACCACCATCTTTTTAATTCTTCAATCAAGACCACCACCTTTTTAATTCTTCAATTAAGACCACCACCTTTTTAGTTCTTCAATCAAGACCACCACCTTTTTTGTTCTTAAATCAGGACCACCACCATTTTGTTCTTCAATCAGGACCAGTCTTTAAAATCAGACTCCCCAAGAAAGATCTCTTTTTATCCTCTCGTAGTTCCATTCCTAAGACACACATTATAACAGCATTCGTTTCCCGCCATATGGTTTATATATGAAGGCTCTAATTTAATATTGTTACTGCTCTTAGAATATTTTATTTTATAGTTCATTATTTCTCTTTTAGCTTAGTTATTTCCTTGTTTCCTTTCCTCACTTGGCTTTTTTTCCCTGTTGGAGCCCTTGGGATTGTAGCATTCTGCTTTTCCAGCTAGGGCTAAAGCTTAGCTTGTAATAATAATAATAATAACAATAATAATAATAATAATAATAATAGTTTCATTGATATCATAGATTGAGTCTGTCCCACTTTTTGACTACGTGTGACACCAGCCAACCCTATTTCTTTAACATTCAAAAAATGAAAAAAAAAAATAAATATAAAAAATACCTGGAACAATGGACTGGTCAATGTCCTCCCACAATGTATGTGCACTAAATGGAATTATCAAGACGATTTGGCTTCGCATAATTTATTTAACGTGTGTGCTTTCATTGAGCGTGTCTATGACATACGGATGATTTAGAGTTGATTTCAACTTTCTTAATTAATTCATTGAAGCTCTTTGTGGGTACTGTCCACCATATGTTAAGTTAAACTAGGAATTTGTTCATTCTTCTGCCACATCTGTTTGTAAAGGTAGGCATGCTTTAATATGTGTGTGTATGTGTGTAATTATATACACATGCATATGTATGTATATTATATAGAATTTAAATAAAACACCGTATCATGTCTAAAAATCTTAGGTATTAAAAATCCACAGTTATACACGTCGTATATTTTAGCTGAAGAGGCACTTTGATAAAAGTGCGAAAGCTCTTGTTTTTTTTTTTTTTTAAACATGCAACGTATATAACTGTTGATTTTAATACCTATTATATATACACCATATATAAATTTGTGTATGTATGTATGTATGTATGTATGTTTTAATACAAAAGTACAAGGACACCTGATATAAATATTCAAAGAACTTTACAAAGAGTAATAATAATTTCACAGACGAACAAACCCGCGTATACGCACAATCGTTTAAGAGCTACATTAAAGTACGCCAGAAAAGGTAATCCGAAAATAAGTCTGTTTTAGTAGATGAGTCATCAAAATCTAAACATACATCTCAACCAAACAAGTCAAAAACCGACAGTCAGCGAAGAGAGTAAAAATCCAGTGATTTTGTCCGCCATCATGACACTAAATGAATCTTTTTATTCGTGATAAAACTGTTGTTCTTGACTCTCTCCTTAACTACTCCCCTCCCCATAACTCTCTACTACTCCCCACTCCCTGTGGCCCAAACCTCGTCACATTGTTTTATCGATTTCTAGAAAAACTGGGATCCCAAAGTCACCTTCAAAATAAAATCTAGAACGAGGTTACCCCAGAATCTTGTCACATATTCTCACACATTATTTGAGTATCCTAAGTATTTAAGTACGATATAAACGATATACACACACACACACACACACACACACACACACATATATATATATATATATATATATATATATATATATATATATATATATATATATATATATATATATATATGTATATATATATATATATATATATATATATATATATATATGTATATATATATATATATATATATATATATATATATATATATATATATATATATATATATATATATATATATATATATTGTGCATGTAAAACTATTATTTGTGCACACACATAAATAATTTTATATATGCATATATATATATATATATATATATATATATATATATATATATATATATATATATATATATATATATATATATATATTTATATATATATATATATATATATATATATATATATATATATATATATATATATATACATACATATATGCATGTGTGTGTAATTGTGAATATATATATATATACATTTGTATATATATATATATATATATATATATATATATATATATATATATATATATATATATATATATATATATGCTGTAAATATAGGCAATGTACCATCAGACGTGTTTTTTCCACTGCAGATCAAAGGCCTGATATATGTCCTTCCTCTTGCGTCTGTTTATGGTCTTTCTGTGCCAGTCCACACCCGCAAACTTTCATAGTTCGTCAATCCATTGTCTTCTCTCACTTTACCCCTGCACCTTTTGGAACTTCAAGGAACCCATTCTGTTATGCTTATGTCCAAATTTTATCTGTCATTCTCATTATATGCTCTGTCCATATCCATCTCTTTTTCTTATATGTTAGAATATCCTCTAGTTAAGTTTGTTCTCGTATCCATGTTGTTCTTTTCCTGTCTCAGTGTTATGCCATCATTACTCTTTCGATAGCTCTATGAGTAGTAACTAGCTTATGCTCTAAGGCTTTAGTGACGCTGAAAGCTTCTGATGCAAAAGTTAAAACTTTCCTATTATAATGTACCAACCGTGTGTCACACAATTGTACATAATTCCTTTTGTATATATAATGCTTGTATCTTCGCTCTTCCCTCGCACTAAAACGAACATGAAAATTCATGTGTGCTTTTCTCCTCTGTAACATTGTCAATATTTGAACATAAAAATTCTTGTTGCTTTGAGATTTTGTATATAAAGGAGAGTGTTCTTTAAAAAATAACTTAGTTGATTGCATCCTGCCTTTGAGTCATAACCTCTCTCTTGGCACCGTCACATTGGTGACCCCGGAAGTCGACTCGCTCCCAATGCCTTCCACCCCCACCTCCCTCGCCCCTCCATCGTTGGTACTATGACGGACTCTACTACAGCAGTTGGCGCTGCGGCCGCCCCATTGAAACTTTCACCGTTCGCCAGCGGAGAGGCATTTGCTTGGTTTCAGCGCGCAGAAGTCCAGTTTCGCATCAACGGCGTGACTCGCTCAACCACCAAAGCAGATTATGTTCTCGCGGCGATACTCGAGGACAACTTCCCGGAAAAATCCGACTGGCTTTGTGAACAAGGAGACACGCCAATAGCGTATGACGCCCTCAAAACATACCTTCTGCAGCAGTACTCGCCGTCGCCAGCCGCCCGTGTAGCAAAGCTTTTTCAGCTCTCGCAACAACCGTTGGGGGACCAAAGGGCTTCGCTTGCCCTCAGGGAAATGACCAGTATTGCTCGCCTTCAACCTGTCGCAGATGGCTCTCCTCGTGAGGTGAACCTACTTCGTGCCCTTTGGATACGCCATTTACCCGGACCTATACGCGCTGCCATACCCGATGTCGATAGTTTACCCATAAAGGACTTGATGACCAAAGCCGACGCCCTTATGGACAGCCACTTCAAGACCTCCATCAACGCCTCCACCCCTGACGAAGAGGATGCCTATTCAATGTCAACTGAAGCAGACATGAATATCGTAGGATATACACGCCCACACCGTGACGTGCCGAAGCAGAGACAAAGCTGCCCACCACCCATCAATCGCTCGCGCCCCAACAAACGACTTCTACAGCCACTTACTACCTCCCATCCGCCGCAGTTTTGCTACTACTACTTCAGATTCGGGGCAACTGCGAAGAAATGTGCCAAGGATTGTCAGTGGCCAAAAAACGTGTAAGTAGGCCATCGCTCGTGGTGGTGGCCTCCCGTGTTTTTAATCTTTTCTTTTTACAGGATGCAGGAACGAGCGTGCGATTTTTGGTAGACACGGGTGCTTGTCGTTCTCTTTTGCTGACGTCCGCTTGGTAGCTGCCAACGGATCTGCGATACCCACCTACGGTTACGAGAACCTCACATTATCGTTCGGAAACAGTAAATTCAATTGGAAGTTTCTCGTTGCTGACGTCATCATGCCAATCCTCGGTGCGGATTTCCTCTTTCATTTCCACCTTCTGGTTGATGTCGCCCACCGACGATTGGTTAACGCAGACTCGTACTTGTCGACACCTCTTCAACCCACCCCCTCTAATCTCGCTCTCCACATTAGCGCACCCATGGATGCCTACGCCCACCTCCTCACGTCGTACCCAGAAGTTTTCCGTCCAGAACTTCGCCAAACGCCCACGGTTCCTGCCAAGCACGGTATTTATCACCATATCAAGACGACGGGACCCCCAGTCTTTGCAAAATTCAGACGTCTGGCACCGGAACGATTGGCTACCGCCAAACAGACGTTTGCCGAAATGGAGGAAATGGGCCTTTGCCAAAAGGCCTCCAGCCCATAGTCGTCACCCTTACACATCGTTCTGAAGAAAGACGGCTCCCTCCGTCCGTCCGGGGATTACAGGCGCCTGAACATGCAAACAGAACTGGATCACTACCCCCTCCCAAACATTGCCGACGTGACCTCCTACCTGCACAAAGCAAAGGTTTTCTCTACGCTCGATCTCCTGAAGGGGTATTATCAGGTGCCTATGAACCCAGAAGACATCCCCAAGACTGCCATCACCACTCCATTTGGTACATACACCTTCAATTACTCCTGTTTTGGCGTTTGTAATGCTGGGGCCACGTTTCAACGTCTCATGGATGGCATCTTAGGGGACCTCCCTTTCTGTGTATGTTATGTGGACGACATACTTGTGTTCTCCTCCTCAAAAGAGGAACACCTCCGTCACCTGCGCATCGTGCTCGACCGCCTGCAACAAAATGGCCTAGTAGTCCGGTACGACAAGTGTACCTTTGGCGCCAACGAAGTGTCGTTCTTAGGGCACCGCATCACTCCTGAAGGTGTCCACCC